>NC_138077.1:19147381-19574881 GCF_964212035.1 Myotis nattereri
ATGGCAGCCACCATCGCCCCTTGGCTGGACCTGGGCTCATGGGGTGTGTTAACTGTGCACCGAGCGAGCTCCCACACTTGTGTGCCCATGCCCACGGGGCTGCTCCATTGCTAGGGTTTTGTTTACCAGGGCAGTGGGGCAGGGGTGGGGTAGAGGGAGATGCCAGACACTGGGAGCTACTACCTCAGGCACCAGAGGGTTGCCTCTGAGGCTGGGGGCTGGGCCACAGGGAGGCTGCAAGGATGGTTGACAGGTGTGGAGTGCAGCAGGGAGACCCTGAGGAGGTTCACAGCCCAGAGGCCTGGAGCAGCTGGGGGCGTGGCCGCTGCCATCTTTGTCAGGTTAATTTGCATACCCACTCCTGATTGGCTGTGGGTGTCACAAAGTGATGGTCAATTTAAATATTTCTCTTTTATTAGTATAGATTCTGTGTGATAGTTACATGAATTTTACAAGCATACAATTCATCTAGCAGTTCACTTTGGGGTAGTGACCTAATATATATACTATTTCAAAAAAAAGTGTGTATGTTAGTGCCATATATATACATACATGTATATATATATTTCAAAAAAAGTGTGTGTGTGTGTGTGTGTGTGTATGCCCTGATTTGTGCTGGTCAAAATTAAACCAAAAAAAGGTTTAGGCTTTGATAAGAATTGGACACAATTGGATTACCGGGACATATTATTCTGATTCAATAGTCAATTCTTATTCACACCAATAAATAATATTTGACGTGAAGTCTACGGTATGTTGTGTTTGGATAGAACTATACTAACCAATAATAAAGTAATATGTGTTAAAGTAAAATTAATTCTTTGTTCAACTCTCACTTGAAGAAAGATTAGTTGTTTATTCTTTACTATAGTGTATCCTCCACTTTTCACCCGCTTCTACCCAACTTTTTTCTCTGTACTCACTTCCAGTAACAGAAAAAATACACACTTTTCTCCACCAAGACAGCATTTGCTCATTCCTTAACAAGGACAAAGCTGGAGTTGAACCACGGTGCAAATCTTCTGGGACTCTGTTCTTTTTGCTGAGCTGGGAGTGTTAGGAAAATCTAGGTTGTGTGTACCTTCAGCATGGTGAATTAAAAGTTTTAGGGCTTAGGAAGAACATCAACAACAAAAAATATCACCTAAAGGAAATTTTTGGGAGAGAATCATCATAAATCTCCTTTAAGTATTTCTGGTTGTTTAAAAAATTCTCATAACCTCCTGTCTTGCTTCATCTACCTTGTTCTTTTTTTCCCACATGTATGTGGGGACCATACCACCTCTGAAATGTATTGAATATATTTTATACATTTAACAATCTCCTGCCACAAATGTCAATGTCAATTACCTTCCCCCCCCAAAAAAAATTTAGAATCTTGAAAAAAAGTCTTTTTAAAGGAAAACAAAACAAAAATGGGATTTTTTAAATTCATGATTCTAGGGAGTGGATATTGCTTCAAGTTTTTACAAAATGGAGGCATGGAGAAGAGACAAGCACTGAGAAAGCCATGCTAGTTTTTAATTATTGGCGATACCTTATCACATTTAATTTTGCCTCTAAAAATACTGATGAGAAGGAATGGATTTCTTTAATCATCCCCTTCAAGAACAAATAGTGCACAGAAGTAATAGTAAAAAAGAAGCCTCTAAAGGAATTTGAGCACAGAAATTACTTTAAACTCTTCATAGGTATGTTTCTATTCCTTACCAATCCCACTGTTTGAAGAATTTTTAGCGGTTCAATAACTAGTTATCCTCAACGCCAGGAGAAATTGGTGGTGGGGGGGGGGGTGGATGAAGGTAGACCTAAGAACATCTAGAAACATAATAATTTGTAATAGTTCAGGGACACACACACACACACACACACACACACACTGCATTTGAAATAAATAATCTAACCTTTTATTTTAGCTTCGTCAATTCTAAAATTGTGGTTGAAAAATAATCTTTGAAGTCAGTTTAAGTGGTTGACGTAAGCATGTTTCAATATTCTGCTCTATCTGGGGATGATGTGTTTCTCTGGAACACATCACCCCCAAAATTTAGCAGCTTAAAACAATAAAAATGCATATCTCATATAGGATCTGGGATTCAGGAATGGCTTAGCAGTACAGGTCTGGCTCAGAGCCCCTCATAATGTTGGAAAAAATGTTGGCAGATGTTGAGGTCATCTGAAGGGTTGACTGGGCTTGGAGTGTCTTTCTCAAAGGTGTCTCACATGGCTGACAAATTAATAATGGTTGTTGGTGGGAAGCCTTCATTCCTCCCCACATGACCCTCTATATTGACTTGCTCGAGTGTCTTCATGACATGGCCACTGGCTCCCCCCAGAGCAACTGATTCAATAGAAACTAAGAGGAAATGGCAATGACTTTTAGGATCTAGTCTCAAAAGTTCCAGTCTGCATTTGCATAATGAGCTGTTGATTTTAGAGCTCAGTGTTATTCAATGTAGAAGTGAGCTACACAAGGGCATGAGTAATAGGAAGTGAGAATCATTTGGGGCATCAACATGGAAGTTTGCTACCACAGTCTTCCTTGTTCCCCAATGATTCATATCCTTCCCACAGGCAAAATGCATTCATTCCTTTCCAAGACCCCCTAAAATCTCATTCCAGTACATCATTAACTCAAAGTCTAGAATCTCATCTCCTAAGTTAGGTCCAGATGACCTCACAGGTGTGGTCCCTTAGGTACAGCTCCATGAGCACAGGTCCTTTCTGATCTAAAGGCCTAGACCAGTGGTTTTTAACCTTGGCTGCACATTAGAATCACCTGGGAATCTTTTTAAAACTCTGATTTCTGGGCCTCATCCTCCAGAAATTCTGTTTCTTTGTTACTAATGTTGTGGCCCCATCCCATAACAAAGAAACAGACTTTCCAGAGGATGAGGCCCAGAAATCAGGATTTTTAAAAGATTCCCAGGTGATTCTAATGTGCAGCCAAGGTTGAGAACCACTGGCCTAGACGCATGCTACCTGTCCCCTCCCCGCTCTCCTATCATACACTGGTGCCACAGGCATAATATAACTGCTACAGACACTCTCCTTAGAAAAAGAGGGAGGAACTGGAGGCACAAAAGGAGTCGCTGGTCCACAGTAATTCCAAAAATCATCCAGGCTAATATCTGAACTAGAATTATCCATACAGACACCTTGAGCTTGAAATTAAATCACAATCTGTTATTTCTGCAATATCCTATTGGTTAAAGAGGTTACAACTATTCAATGTGGGATGCTGGCTACTACAGCTGCAAATGGCAAAGCATAAGAAACTCGTGCCAGAACCGGTTTGGCTCAGTGGATAGAGCGTCGGCCTGCAGGCTCAAAGGTCCCAGGTTCGATTCCAGGCAAGGGCATGTACCTTGGTTGTGGGCACATCCCCAGTGGGGGGCGTGCAGAGGCAGCTGATCAATGTTTCTCTCTCATTGATGTTTCTGGGCTCTCTATCCCTCTCCCTTCCTCTCTGTAAAAAATCAATAAAATATATTTTAAAAAAAGAAAAAAGAAACTCGTGCTATGGAAGCTTTCTACTTGAAACTGCATATGCTTTATGGTAAAGGGCTTATAGATTATAAACAAGTAAACTAACGCTGCTTGCTAAAGATACCTAAGTAGTAGTTTCAGAATACCAAAGGGAAGGACATGCAAGATGTGTGATTAACTCTTACGAAGTAGGAAACCCCCCTGTCCTACACATAGTCCACTGTATATGGACTTGCTGTTCCACTAACTTTCCATCTACTGATTGAGTAGCTTTTCTCAGACGGAAGAAAAGGTTTCCTTTTCGTGCTTATTAGCCAGACTGGAAAAAAGAAGAAAAAAAGGTTACAACTATTAGACAGTACAGCAAGGCAGTGAAGAGCGTGGGCTTTGGCATCACAAACTCTGCCCTTGGAATCCCAGTTTCCAGTTTCCAGTTATGTGACCTTGGGGAGATCAGTTACCTGAGTGTCACACCTACCTAATGGGAGATTGAGAAGATTAAATGAAATAATGTATGTAAAGCCCTCAGCACACTGTCTGGCCCAGAATAAGCCTTCTAATTATTATTATTATCTCAAATTATGGGAATTATCTGTGCATTTCACTGTTCTTTGGGTCAAAGTTTTCCCATCTGCAAAATGAGGGGGTTGGACTCCGTTTCTCAGGCTTTTTGCAGCCCCACCAGCCTACAGTTTTTCCAGCTGAGTTGCCTAGAGCAGCCTTTTCCCCCCATAATAATCACTTACATTTGCACACCACTTTTAACTTCAAAATCTTTTCATATCTATTATCTCTCTTGATTCTTATCATCACTCTGTGAGGTGAGTGGGTAGGGTAGACAATATTATCCTCATTTGACTGGTGAAGAAAATGAGTACTGAGAGGTTGCAACTTGCCCAAGTCAGTTGTTTGCCAAGTCAAAACTAGAGGAACCTGGCTTTTTATGGTTACCACCCCCGTTTTTCTTTGTCATCTGGGCAATATGGCCCATTTCAGTGTTTAATCTACTTTACTTCAGCTCAGGAAACCTAAAATACAGATTTTTAATAGTGCCCGGGAAAAAAAAAAATCACAGAAATTGAATAGAAATACTCATATGGGCTGTTCTGCTCAAAACCAATGAGAGGTGGGAGGGATATTATATCTCCTCTGTCCACACCCATCTGGAAAGGTCAATTTATCATGCACCTTGACTCTCTCCTGAGCCACCGGGGTGTTGTAATATGTATTGAGAGGGTGCTGTCATTTCCATGAGCCCTGTGTAACTTTTAACAACAGGATGTGAGTAATTACTCAGTTCATCACTTTCTTCCTTTGCTGTTGATTGTTTCCAAGTGTCAGCCAGACATGAAAGTGATTAGCTCCCTTGCTATTTTCATCAGTCGCCAAGTTTGAGAAAAACCAATGACTAGAAAACATGACCAGTGGAAATAAAAGGCATTAGGGTTGGGAGAGGCCAAACGGATAAGTAGGGAATAGGACAGAGTGGAGTCTGGAAGAGAGAGCGAAAAGGAGCCGGAGGGACTGTCGGCAGCAGCCTCTTACACTCCTTCCCTGAAGTGGAACTCACGCCAATCTATTGGGGCACTGAGCCCAAACGCTGGTCAAATATTGACTTTTCATGGGCAAGCCTATCTGGCCCCACCCTGGTTCAGAGCAAGAAAGATTTGCTGAAACCACAGAAGGGTACGTTTAGATGAGGTATTTATTATCATTTTAGTTCCCAAACCAGAATGCCATTCTGGCTTTCACGGTATTTACTTGGCATGGTCGTCAGTTGTCAAAGGGCTGCAGCACCATTTTCTTTCTAATCTTGGGAATACGGTTAAGGGGAGTCCAGCGGAAATATCCTGCTGGTTAGAATATAGTGTGCTCGGTTACAAATGAGAGCAACTTAACATACACGCCTGTCCTTAAAGTGTTAAGGTCAAAACTTCTGTAGGCTCAATTGAAACATAAATTCACTTTGAAGATCTCTGCCTTCTTTTTTTTCTGACAAAAGTTTGAACTGTTTGCACACATGTAAAAATGTTGTTGAAAACGTATTCAAATGGCAAGACTGGCTGCCACCTTGAGTGTCAGTCCATGATTTCCCAGCCTTCTCACACATAGTTCTCTATTAGTAACTTCCATGGGAGGACTCCGGAAATATGTGTTGCAGTATATTGCATCACTTTGATAAGGCACAGCTGAGCACTTCAAAATGAGTGCTCGTGAAGTCTGTTGGAGGATTCCACCCACTCTCTGTTACCAAGAAGTTACAAGTAGCAAGTGTCCAGCTCCCCACAGGGGATCCTTGCCTTGTCTGTAAGCTCCCTGTGGTCATGGCTCACATTGCTTTGAGTTATTTTTTTAGTGGTTCCCATCTCCTGGTCCTGGTGTTCACACAAATGCAGTTGGATAAGAGCCTGTAAAATTAAATCTGTTCACTAGACTGATGAGAGAGCTGAGAGAGACCCCTAGGCCCAAATCAGAGTCCAGAAATAGAGAAAGCCTCACCTCAGGACTAGCTTCTATTTGCCCTGTGACATTATTGATGAATTTTAGGAGACATAAAGCTGTAATATATTTTAAAATGGGCAGGCCTTTTTATTTCAGATGTGCCTGAGCTCTGGCTTTATTGTGATCGAGGCCAGCACTGAGGACCTCTCTTCACTATCTTTCTGTCTCATATAATTCCCAGCTCTTGCATATTATCAAAGAGAGTTACATTGTTACAAGTTAAAGAAATTATTGAAATGTGAAATGTGCTAGAAAGGATATATTATGATGACCTTTGCTTCTATTTTTACAGTCTAGATGTACCTTAAAAATATAATCGTTTGCTCAATTTTTATGAGCATCCAGTATTTTTCAGAATGATTTTCCCCTCCTAAAAAAAATAGTAAAGGAGATTGTTTAAATGACAAGCAACTGTTTTTCACAATTGCAGCAAATGAGCTTCTCTAGAAACTATGAAATTTGGGAGAATTATTCTTTCAAATCTCCATCACCTCCTTGCACATAAACGACGGCCTAGACCACGTATGGATGACTGTTTTCCATTTCCTGGGCATGTCAGTATATCACTCAGAAATGAATTTCCCTTGCAGCCAGTCAGCAAATCTGAGGAGCATCTATACTTATACTATTTCCTAGGAAGTAAATGACTAAAACACTTTTCTCATGACAGTTTCTTTAAAAATGTTAAGGTTCTCACTGGACAACAAAATGAATGAAACTGGGGCAGTTTTATGCAACACAGGTCTAAAACATTGTCATTGCTAATAAAAAGCATGTATGATAATAAACAAAACACGTCAGTAGGGGAGAACGTGTGTACGGTAATAAACAAAACATGTCAGTAGAAGAGAATGTAATTTTGCACTGATCTTGCCACATTCAATAGAATATCCTACAGTGATGTTTAACCAAAAGAATCTTGGGTACTTTCAGCTTTATTTCTGTTTGGTTGTGACTTTACTGGGATTTGGAGCAAATTTAAATTCTTAAAATGTATTTCTTCATTAATTTCATGAGAAATTTTTAGAGAGAGTAAAAGGGAGGGGGAGAGACACAGGGAGAGAAACATCGATGTGAGAGAGACACATCCATTGGTAGCCTCCCGTATGTGCCCCAACCAGGGCCCAGGATCGAGCCTGCAACCAAGATACTGGCCCTTGGCTGGAATCAAACCTGGGACCCTTCAGTCTGAGGGTTGACACTCTATCCAGTGAACCAAACTGTATAGGCACAAGTTTTACTTTTTTGGTAGAAAAATTACCCCTAAACTAAAACAAAATTAAAAGAGACAATTCTAATTCTCTCCAAGCTTATTCTTACAATGTTCTAGAAATACTGCCGGTCAAATTGATGCCATAGAGTAGACATATATCTACAACTAGATGTTTTAATAAATAGGAGTGACCCAAGCCAATAGTAAGGAAGTAATTCATGTAAGTCAATCTAATAATTTTCTCTTTTTAACTTAAAACTAAATTCTATAAAAATTTGTTAAAATCTAGGTTGAAATTGGTTGAACAACTGGGTTAAACGTACATCTTCAGGGACAATGTTGAGGTGGAGAAAATGTCACAAGGACTTAACATGACCATACAGAGCCTGTATTTGTGTAGAAGACAAAGAAATTATTCTATTTCTTCTACTTGGTGATTAATGGTTACAAGCTCCTTTGAAATACTACTTCTTTTCCAGTGGTTTCCTCTGTAATTACTGCCCAGCCTCCAAATACCTGATGTCTATGAAAAGCACCCCTTCCCCATTTGCCATGGGATGAGTCTGACTATAATAGTCTATCTTTCGCCAGTATTATAAAGGGATTATCTCGTATAATCATGGAACTAATGGAAGAGGGGTGAGACCTGATATGACATAAGTAGCAAGGAATTAGAGGTGAAAGTCATATGCAAAAAAGAGGGCATAGAGGGTGATGAGGTGGGGAGAGGAAATGTACAGAAAGCTAAGACTCTTCTTAAAAGAAAAATCTTATAATGCAAACAGGAAATGATTGGAGACAGTGGGAACTGAACAATTTTGGAAAGAACTGCAGATGTCCTGAAGTCTAACTCCAAATGCCAGCGAGTGTGGGGATGTGAGTGGATCAGGTCATAACCAATACAAGCAACTGCTGAAGGCCTTTCTCTCTGTACGTGACCCCATGCCTGAGCCAGTACACACTTATTGGGCACCTCTAGGGCTCTCTTGAGAACCCTTGAGTCAATAGCGTTCCCTTTGTAAACTCTGCACTCCATCTGGGGCCAAGATATCCCCCTCCTTCTTGTGGTGCTGGGAGTGGAGCTGCAGGTGAGTCAAGGTACACACAGACCTGGGGATAACCTTTTGATACCACGTCTCACTTAGGAGCATGCTGCCCCAAGGATATAGTGTCTGAAGCTCATTAAAGGAAAGACCTCTGGTGAAACCGCCCTGCCCATTCCCTCTGACACACAGCACAGCCTGCCACAGAAACCCAGGAGGGCCGGGGAAAGCATGACCAAGCATTACTAAGGCGGAAGCCGGCAGGGAGGGAAAGCCCTAGTGGGTTCTGTCAGGTCAGCAGGCACTGTGGTTATAAACAAGTACAATTGCAATGTTGTGAGATAATCCTCGTCTGACTCAGTCCTTTATCAGAAGCTCACAGGTCGTTTTTATGAGTCTTCTGTTGGGCAAATGAAACAGTTTCACCATGATGCCGTATTTAAATGTTTATATCGTTGCTTACCAATTCTTTTATTTACTTTCCTTTTGGAATGGATCCATTCATAATAGAAAGCAGCAGAAAAGAAAACCAGGGAGGAAATGGTGTTGTATTCCTCTCTTTATGTCTCTATGATCCTTCCACACGAGGCCACTTTCTACCTGAGCAGACGCGTGGGAAAATCAAATGAAAAAAAAAAAAAAAAAAAGATAACATTATTGCATTCCATTCCCTAAGTTCCTCGATGAGAAACTTGGAGGCCCAAAGAAGAATGGCACATAACAAGTTATTTAGAATTCAAAAAAGCAACAGCACAACAAACAAACATATCTTCTTCACCTGTAATCAAGGAAAGAACAAAGAATTCCAGGCTTTTGATTCCTAATTTTTTTTTTCCTTTTCATTTGCTTTTTTTTTCCTTTAATTTTTATTTATTTTATTTTTTAAAACGTATTTCACAGGCTGACGCTCTATCCACTGAGCCAAACCAGCTAGGGCTGCTTGGGTTGTTTTTAAAAAATAATTTTTAATTTTTCAGTTACAGTTGACTGACTCCTAATCTTAATACAAAACGTTTTTGAAGCTGAAAGAAGCCTCAGAAATTATGGGGCACAAGGGTTTTCCAAGTCCACTTATGTCTAGTTCTGGGAAGGTCTCTTTCTTTGGGTGTTGACAAGCTGAAGTGGCACTGTTGTTGCTTTGGGACCTGGAGAGGAAGAGCCACCAGACTCTTGTCCCAAAACTTCCCCCTCGAGAGCAGGCCACTGGAAGGAACTCTGCTCCAACAGGATTCGGAAACTCCTGCTGCTTCCTGACGCCTTCACTTCACTAACGAGAACTCAGAGACCCATGAGGCAGAAGGGCATGCCCACTCCAGGATGCTCAGGCTAGAACCTACGTAGAACCCAGGGAGGCAGCCCCTCATGTTTGAAACAACTTAAAAAGTGAGGATTAAAGTTCAGTTCTGAGGCTAAAGAAAAAGGAGAAATCACCCTAGCCCAGAGGTGGGCAACCCCTGGCACGCGTGCCAAACATGGCATGCCAGTAACTTTTGCTGGCACGCGAAACCCTCTCTTATAATCTTCCATTTACAATTGTGAATCTTCGTTCTCAGTGACGAATTTTGTTAAGTCTCGTAATAGGAGTAGCCTGACGGATGAAAGCAGTCGCTCGTGCATATCTCTGAAGGTCAAGAAATATAAACCTGATGTAAAATCCCTGTCATCAGTGATGCAGCAGCAAAAGTCCCACTGATAATACCAATCGGAGTCATAAAGTTTTCTGTCGGACTATCAGTGTACATGTATACATTAAAAAATAAATGTATTTTTCATCATCATATACTGTGTTTTTGTCGCTCGAATGAATTTTATTATTTCTTCAAGTTTCTTCACATACGTACACCTTGAGATATCAAGTAGGCGTAGCATGTTCTCAACAAATTAGGGTTGGCACGCAGAAGAATTTTGAGTCAGAGATTTTGCTGGTTTTGGCAAGCACTCACAAAAAGGTTTCCCACCCCTGCCCTAGCCAATTTTGCTCAGTGGTTGGAGCCTTGGCCCTCAGACAGAAGGGTCAAGGGTTTGATTCCTGGTCAAGGGCATGTACCTCAGTTGCAGGCTCGATCCCCTGCCCTGGTCAGGGAGCATGTGGAAGACATCCAGTCAATGTGTCCCTCTCACATCAACGTTTCTCTTTCTGACTCTCCCCCTCCCTTCCATTCTCTCTAAAAATCAATGTAAAGATATCCTCTGGTAAGGATTAACAACAAAAAAAGCGGGGGGTGGGGGGTCGTGATTCCCACTGTCCAAAAGGAGCAGACTTATCAGTTCCTCAGAGGAAGCTATGCACAAGGTGGCTAACTCTCCTTCCTTCTTTAAAGTCAAACCCAGAATCCCCCCCCTGCCCCCCCCCTCCCCCTTACTCCAGTATTACAGATCGTATGCTCGGCTGAAGTGTGGACATCTGGAGTGAGATTAGAGAAGTCACTCTACCCCTGAGTGCACATACATACATGTCCTTTTTATGGGTTTTAGGTTTTCAAACCCTAAAGCCACAGAATACGCATAAACAAGTCAAAGATTCTCTCAGTTACCCATCATTCACAAATGACTGGCCAGATTTCTTTCATGAACCTTGGGGAATATATTTGGGATGGTCTGGTTTCTATTATATGCATTCATGAAACTCACTTTAGTGGTTCTAAGGCTTATTCAAATTTATAGCCAGTCACCTTCTTGGAGAGGCCATTGGTGAGCCTCCCCCACTCCTTCCCTATTGAACATTGGAGGTAGACATACTCTTTGCATTAAGAGCTGCTGTGCGCAGAGAAAACAAACCATGGTTTTATGAACATGCAGCAAAACTCAATAAAAGCTACAGGGATACATTTATTAAACCATGGCCACTGAGTCACCTCACAGCACCAGGTAGACCAACTAATATTCCATATGTTGAAATGAATTTAAATAAAACATTCAGGTTTATTAGGCTCCAGCCTTCCTTGCACATGACCTGCTCCCCTGCACAGCTCCAGACCAAAGTTCATAGGCCATTAGCCAGATTTCACCAGAACAGGGTCAACTCCATATTCAGGTCGTGATTAAAGTGAGAGGATCGTTTTTCTCTTTATGGCCTTGCCTCACAAAACAAGGACTCCCACCTGGGATACTGAGACATGATCTATGATTCCTGAGTAGCGAGTTGCCTTGGTGTAAAGGTCACTCTTCTCTGGACTTTGTAGCTGAATACGTGACACGTCAGTGCTCAGCCCAAGTGTGGGGCGTGGAAGGGCACCTGAGCACACGCTCAGCATGTGTGGTAGTTCTTCCCCCATTTAAAGGTGGGAGGAAAGGGGCCTTGGAGACTCACATCCATGTAGGAGATCGCCTGGAATTTAATCGAGGTTAAGACACATGTGTACTGCTGACTATAGCTCCTCTCTAGGGTTCAATGGCAGATGGGTAAGATGTAAAAACCTCTGACATCACTAGGAAACAGGTTAGCTTCAAATAATAGAAGTGTGGGAGTCAGGGCGCAAAAGAGTATAATCAATGAAAGGCATTGCTGGAGGGCAAGGAATGCTGCTGGACATGGAACCAGAGCAGATCTCTACGCTTCCCTGGGAAAGCATAGAGATCTCCATCTGATCCAGAAGCAAAATCACAGTGAAGTCACCCAACTTCCATCATCCTCCGGGAGCTACAGAGTCATCTGGAAATTTGATAGCTCAGGGTAAACATTAACGTCATTATCTAGTGCTGTTACTCTGTGAACGTGCCTTTCTGGTTTAAAATCTTGCAAACAGCGGCTCTCAATGGTAATAAATGGGTTTCTTGCATTCTGCCTCACCTATATAGATGGATATGGACATAAGCTAAGGAGCATCACCCCAGTGGTTCTAGTCCAGAGGTCTCAACCTATGGGTTGCGACCCATTTAGCGGTCGAACGACCCTTTCACAGGGGTCGCCTAAGACCATCCTGCATATCAGATATTTACATTACGATTCATAACAGTAGCAACATTACAGTTATGAAGTAGCAACAAAAATAACTTTATGGTTGGGTCACAACATGAGGAACTGTATTTAAAAGACCAGAAGGTTGAGAACCCTGTCCATTTGTTTATTGTGTAGTTGGTGAACAAATATTTATTAAGCTCTTCTTCCTTACTTCCACATACTTACTGAGCTGGGTATGGGAAAAAAAGACAATCTCTCCATCGTCGTCAGGCATCTAAGTAAATTAATAAATAGAAAACATAGTTACAGGATTGGCAAATACAGTGAAACATGCAGGATGCTAAAACAGCCTACATCAGGGGAGATGCACTTTTCCTGCAAAGGGTCACACAGACTGTGTGGGCTGCATGGTCTCCATGGCGACGATGCCAGCAGTGTGTCCTTGTAGCCTGAACTCAGCCATACAGACTGTATACATGAGTAGGTTAGCTATGGCCCAATAAAACTTTATTTTCAGATACTAACATCTGAATTTCTTTTCATTTTCACGTCATGAAATATTTATTTATTTATTTATTTATTTATTTATTTATTTATTCTAACCATTGAAAAACAAAAAAGATTACAAATCATTCTTTGCTCATGGGCTCTATAAAAAAATCAAGTGGTGGGTAAGATTTGGCCTAAAAACATGTGCTGTTATTATCTGAATGTCCGTGTCCCTCCAAATTCATATGTTGAAATCCTAGGCTCAATTACGAAGTGGGACTTTCGGAGGTGCTTTGGTGACGAGGGTGGAGTCTTCATGAATGTGGAAGTGCCTTATGAAAGACGTCCCACAGAGCCCCCGAGTCCATCCCACCATGTGAGGACACCGCAAGAAGCCAGCAGTCTGCAACCGGGAAGAAATCCTCCCTAACCTGACCTGCTGGCACCTGGATCTTGGACTTGTCGGTCTCCAGAATTGTGACAAATTAAGTTCTATTGTTTGTAAGTCTCCCAGTTTAGGGTATGTTGTGATAGCAGCCTGGATGGACTAAGATGTGCCCTGTGCATTAATTCCTGGCTACATGATTCAGGGAGAAGGGAGTGCAGTTAGCTTACACAGAGCTTATATGGCTTCTCTGAAGAGGTGACATCTTCGTGGATGTGAGGAAACCAGCTGTGGGGAGAGATGCAAGGAAAGCATTGGATCCAGGCCAGGAAAGAACGCACGAAAAACCCCAAGGCAGCGAGAACCCCAGACACCCATGTTGTACATCAAGCTTTATTAAGGAATAAAATATTTAAGGAGAAACCCTTTAAAAATACATGCCTTATTGCATTTGTGGACATTGGTCTCCAGGTCGTTAGGTAATAAATGTTGAAGAGATGGCATAAACATCGCATTACTGATCCCTTAATGAAATTTCACATTCTCTTACTGTCATCGTCTCTGGCAAAGAATGATAAATTGGTGTGTTTTTTTTCTTGTGTATGATTATTTGGCAAAATAAGAGAAGAATCATTGAAAATCTCTGTGTTGATTAAAATGAATTGTCCTGTAGGAATGGTAGACATTTTTCACTAAATGTTTTCGCTCTAGTCTATGGTATTGAGTATATAACCATATGTTTGCCAGCCAAATGTTATAATTCACATCGATCGGCTTCGCCAGTGAAATTATGTGTAAAGATGAATAACATATATTTATTCGTATATACATTAGAAGTCTATTCATCAGTGCTTTACTTATATACGAGGCTTTTATGTTACTGCAGACTTGTAACCTGGCCATCTGGATAGTATGATTGGAGAACATCCATAAAAGTGAATGATGAAAAGAAATGTCCAAATACTGTTTTATATAGTGTTTTTTTTTCTGAATCCATATTTCATGTGTGATTTCAAAGCTTGGCATAGAAAAAAAAAAAGAAATAGAAAAAATTACTTGCAGAGACACCTTATGCGGGAGAGAGATGATTACTTCTGTCCGTATTTCAAATCTGTGACAGAACTCCAAATCTTACCCAGATGCCAGGAAAGGGGAACGTCTTCTTCATTTTAGAAATAATACCCAGAGAACACACCCATCTGTCTGCTGTAAGAAAATGTCCAACTCACATGTTTATTAAAAAAACCCAAAGTGTTAGTGAGAAATAAAATAAGCCAAGGACGACAACAATAACAAAAATATAGCAAAGAAAATAGTGGGCAATAGTGTTGTAAAATGTGTTTCTGGTAAAAATGGCATCTAGGGTATCTGTTACATAAAATGTACTTCAGAGCATATTAAAGATGGCTATGAGATTCATCTCAGATGTGAAACAGAAAAATGTTGAATGATACCATGAAACAGTGCCTATGTCATATTTTCAGCAGGTGAATAAACATGTCTTCGCTTGCAGAACTTTTTACTTTTGTTACCCTGTATCACTGCATAGTTTAAGAACTTGCATTGTAGGAATTTGGAGTGTTTTAGTTTTATAGTGGGTTATTACTTTCTTTTGATATAACTTTAATTAAATTCAACAATCACTTATCTTATACCCTATAGGATTTTTTCCTTTTTTTAAAAAAAATATTTTTTTATTGATTTCAGAGAGGAAGGGAGAGGAAGAGAGAGATAGAAACATCAATGATGAGAGAGAATCATTGACCAACCGCCTCCTGCATGTCCCCTCCTGGGGATCGAGCCTGCAACCTGGGCATGTGCCCTAACCAGGAATCAAATCGTGACCTCTTGGTTCATAGGTTAACACTCAACCAGTGAGCCACACAGGCCAGGCTATAGCATTCTAAATATGAAGATAAATAAGACTGAAATACTTCCCCAAGATTCCATGTCCATTAGAAAAAAACAACTCTCAAAGAACTCTGATTTTAGGGAGAGGAGTTAAGTGCTATAACAGAGGGAGAAAGTGTGGAGGGAACAAAGGGAAAGAAAGGGTTATTTTGGTGGCAGAAATCTAGAGGTTTCACAGATGAGCTGGCACTTCAGCTGGGCCTGCAAGAAATGAAGATACAGACAAGTTCATCCATGGGAAACCATCTTACAGGTTTTTGACCAGGAAGTGTTCTGATCAGTTCCGATTTGTTTCTGTTTTGCACATTTTTCTAAAGTTGTGAAGAAAAATCCATACATCATACATGTTCAACTTTTTTTTTAGTTGACTCTATTACAGATGTCGCCCATTTCCACCACCCCCCTCCCCCCGCCTCTTTGCGTCCATCCACCCTGCCCCCACCCCTCCTAGGCCTTCACTACATTATTGTCTATGTCCATGTTCAATTTTGGGCTTTTTCTGAAGCAAATACCTATATCACGCTCTTCCTACCAAGTTAAAAAAATAAAACATTCTCAGGATCTCAGAAATTCTCAAATCAGGTCCAAGGCTTCATGGAGGTACAAGCTGAGCGGTGGCTGTGCAGGGCCTGGCACTGACAGGGCCACACTTGCCTTAATGCTCTGCTGTTTCATCTTGAAATTCTTCATACATTTTAAACACGGGACCCAGAATTACTTCTGGCACGGGGCCCCACAAATTGTGTAGCCTTTCCTGTCCCCTACCCTCATTTTGTCATCAAATATGGGGCTCTCTCACCGACAGTGCTAACCATAACTTTTTAAAAAAATATATTTTATTGATTATTTTCAGAGAGAAAGGGAGAGAGATAGAGAGTTAGAAACATTGATGAGAGAGAAACATCAATTCAGCTGCCTCCTGCACACTCACTACTGGGGATGTGCCTGCAACCAAGGTATATGTCCTTAACTGGAATCGAACCCGGGACCCTTCAGTCTGCAAGCCGACGCTCTATCCACTGAGCCAAACCAGTTAGGGCAGCTAACCGTCACTTTTTTATTTTTTGTATAGTTTGTTCCCTAATTATACATGTCTAAACAAAGTAGTTTAATTTTGTCTTTTATGAATATTATATTGAGAAACTCATGCAGTATGTATTCTGTTGTCTCCAGCTTTTTTCACTCAGCACTATGTCTCTGAGAGTCATCATATTGTGTTTCATTCATTTCATGAATGTTATATTTTTAATGAGCGCTATCTGCTAGATTACACAGGATGGGTTGGTACGTTGGGGAGAGCAGACTGGAAGCACAGGGACCAGTTGTGAGGCTGGGCTTATTGACAATTACAATGTGAGGCCCTAGGAGGCATAAATCACAGGTTAGGAAAATCTCTGCTCTCTAGAAACCAGCATTTCTGATCCCTTAGACTTTTGGAACTACAGCAGTGCAGAACAAACTTAAAAATCCAAAAACAAAAGCAGCAATGACAACAAAACCCTACTCTGGGGCAAAGAAGCAGGCCCTGAGCATCCGGCAACAAATGAGAGTGAAGACAGTTCAATGAACCAAAATTCATTCCCAGCATGCTCTGTTGGCCAAGAAAAACACAAATGTTCTCATTGTACAGAATACACAGGCATACACACACTTTTATATGTATACACGCATGTAGATGTGTGATATATACATTTATGCACGCACATATTTGGCCCGAATGAATTTAGTTATAGAAGTAATATGAGACAAAAAATAAAGTATTTTTTTAAGTAAAAAGGAGACAATCTGAGACTGTGTTCATAGAGTCTGTGATTAGAAAGGGAGGGAGCAGTGGAAGAGGGCAAAGGATGAGAAACAAGCTGAATAAGACTGGACAGCTCTGCGGGGTGTGCGACAGGCAGTCACCTTCCCACGGGGGTGAGCTCCCAAGTAGGGCGGATTAACATCACCAGAAGCTTTCTAGCAGGAGGACAGGAGCATTTACCACCATAAGGCAATATTTTATTGAGTTGGTAGCCCACTAAAGGTACATCAGACACTATAGTTCAGCATTCTGGGAAAGGCGTTCATTGTTGACCACTGGTGACCTCAGCTAACAAAACCATCCCATAGAGCGCTAAGGCAATGTGACAGAGCCAGTGTTCAACGATGTGTATTCCGCATGAGAGAAAAGCAAAGGGCGAGGATGGTTTTCAAAAAACTGTGCCAATTTGCCCTACCCGGTTAGGCTCAGTGGATAGAGCTTCGGCCTGAGGACTGAAGGGTCCCAGGTTCAATTTTGGTCAAGGGCACATGCCTGGGTTGTGGGCTCAATCCCCAGTAGGGGGCGTGCAGGAGGCAGCCAATCAATGATTCTCTCTCATCATTGATGTTTCTCTCTCTCTCTCCCTTTCCTTTCCTCTCTGAAATCAATAAAAATAAATATTTTTATAAAAAAATTTAAGAGAAAAAAATTTTGAAAAGGGTAAACATGTGATAGTCATCACAAACAAGCCATATTTGTTCAATTATTTTTTTTCTCTGCCCTAGTATGTCACAGAACCTGCATTGGACAGTTTCACATACGTTATCTTGTTATCCTCACAGCAACCCTTTATATCTCCAGTTTATAGATGATGACATTGACGTTTAAAGAAGTTGTATTTGTTCTTTTGCTGTGTAATCAGTTACTCAGAAATTTAACAGCTTAGAATACGAAACGTTGTTATCTCAGTTTCTAGGAGTCGGGACGCTGGGAGCGGCTTGGCGGGGTGTTTCTGGTTCACAATCTCTGAGGAAGTACAAGTCAAGCTATCACCGAGGGTGGTCTGGCAGTGGTCTGAACACCACAGGGTTAACTTCCAAGTTCACCAGCTTGGCTATGGCAGGCCTCCCTTCCTCACAGCAGCGGGAGTAAGGATCTCGGTTCCTGGTAACATGAAGCTCTCCACAGTGTGGCCGGATGTCCTGAAGCTCTGGCAGCTGATTTGTTCTAGACCAGTGATGGCGAACCTATGACACACGTGTCAGAGGTGACACGCAAACTCATTTTTTTGGTTGATTTTTCTTTGTTAAATGGCATTTAAATATATAAAAGACATATCAAAAATATAAATCTTTGTTTTACTATGGTTGCAAATATCAAAAAATTTCTATATGTGACACGGCACCAGAGTTAAGTTAGGGTTTTTCAAAATGCTGACACGCCGAGCTCAAAAGGTTCGCCATCACTGGTCTAGAGTGAGAAACGCAAGAGAGACAGAGGCCAAGAAGGAAACTGCTGCCCCTTTATAACTTAATCTTGGAAGTGACATGCCATTCCTGCTGCCATGGTTCATTGGTCACAAAGACCAACCCTGGTACACTGGGAGAGGAGACTCTTCAAGGGTATGAATGCCAGGAGGAGGGGACAGTGGGAGCCTTCTTGAAGACTGGCTACTTCAGAAATTAAATAAATTGTCCACTTTTAGAGGTAGAAAGTGACTGAGCCAAAATTTGGAAGTAATTCTGTCAGACTAAAAATCCAGCACTCTTTCTGCTTCATATGAGTTGTTGGACATCAGGAAATCCTATCTAATAAGGAGAGAATATGCTAATTGACTGCCACACCCTCAGAGATGGCGGCACCCACAGCCACAAGATGGCAGCGCCCAGTACTGTCAGTCCCACTGGGTCAGCAGGTGCGCGGCAAGGCCGGGCCCACTCCCATGTGGACCCGGCCTTGCCATGCGCCTGCCTCCAGAGTCCCCCAATCCCTCAGCCCCGCAGCCGCCCAGGGCCGGCCGAGGCTTGTGCTGCCGGCAGTGGCAGCAGCAGAGATGTGATGGGCCTCGTCTTCCCCTGATCGCTGGGCCGCCTCCCACCCCTGAGGGCTCCAGGACTGTGAGAGGGGGCAGGCTGGGCTGAGGGACCCCTCCTCCAGTGCATGACTTTTCATGTACCGGACCTCTAGTCTATACTAATAAAAGGGTAATATGCTAATTAGGCCAGGAGATCTTCTGGACATCCTGGACAAATCCATGGTGGTGGGGCCAAGGCAGAGGTGGTTAGGGGCTATCAGGCCAGGAGGGGAGGGCAGTTGGGGGCAATCAGGTCAGTGAGGGGGCCACTTTGGGGCAAGCAGGCCAGCAGTGGGGGGCAGTTGGGGGTGAGCAGGCCGGCGGGTGGGGGGGGCACTTGGGGGCGAGCAGGCCAGCAGGCAGAGTGGTTAGGGGCAATCAGGCAGGCAGGCAGGTGGGCAGTTAGGAGCCAGCGGTCCTGGATTGCGAGAGGGATGTCCAACTGCCAGTTTAGGCCTGATCCCTCTGGGGTCCCAGATTGGAGAGGGTGCAGGCTGGGCTTAGGAACCACCCACACCCCCAATGCACAAATTTCATGCACCGGGTCACTAATATATATATATATATATATATATATATATATATATATATATATATATATTTATATAGTTATTTTTGTAGACTTTTTTGTAAACCAAAACTTTAGATCATATATACAGCCAAACTTGAAGACAAATAAGACTTTTTAAATGTGACTTTCAAAGAAAAGATAAGAGATTATACTTATCTCTCATCCCACATTTATTGAACAAGCATGAAAAAAAATATGTGCAAATTTAGTTACCAGAAAGATACTGAGTTTCTGAGGAGTGGTTTGGTGTTTGGGGTGGACTCTATAGGCTGGCTTACCTAACCCCATTCTCCATTTATCTCCTCCTTGCCTCCCTCTCCTATGAACGGTAGAAAAGTTAAATATGAATTTTCCCAGCCTCTTTTGCAGCTAGAAGAGCATTCAATTCAGGATCTGCCAAGAAAGTTTAACTGGAAGTCTCCTGGCGCTTTGGATAGAAAATAAGGTCTTCCTTGTGTATCCTCAGCCTCACTCCCAGCCCCACCTTTTTCTGCCACAAAAGCAGACTTGAATTCTGAGACTGCCTTTCTCTTCACTGAACAACTGTAAAACCAAGGCCAGAAGAACTCCGAGTCCAGACTTCTTGTTAAGTGATAAATAAGCCTGCATCTGTTTAGCCCCGCTGTCCTTAGAAGGGTTTCCAGTTAAGTACTACGTATTCCTAATTCTTTCACTCTGAGGTAACTTGACAAGACATTAAAAATAAAGTCAGTAAATCTTGAAGGAAGGAGGGAGAGGGAGGGTGTTAGAAAAGTGGCTAGTTAAGAAAACACCTTTCTAAACGATCTCCCACGAAATCTCAATTTCTACATTATACCAGCTGAGGGGTAAGACAACCACAATCATGCATCTTATTCTTTTGTCTTTGTCTCTAAACAGTGCAGGACATCCAGACCTTTTGAATTCCTTGAAAATAGGACTGGGGTCCCTTATGGATATCTACTCGCCCTTCCCCGGACCAGCCTCTGTGACCGCTCTGTGGGTTGGATCATTCATTCCCTTTGCTCATGCATCAGCTCATCTGATTGAGGTCTTTGCTGCAGCTGCCAATATCCAAAGTGACAGTTCCTCTGCTGGTATCCACTGAAGAGGATCCATGCTGCTGTGGAAGGGCTACTCCGGGGCCCCCTGCAGATGCTGCAGTCACCAAAGCTGCAGGCCCCGATGGAATGCTGCAGAAGCTAGGGCCCCAATGCAGCTGGCACCCTGCTGTCTCAAAGGCCCAGAGACTGTGCTACTCTACTGGCATCTCTTTCCTCTAAGGCAGCGGTTCTCAACCTGTGGGTCGCGACCCCTTTGGCAGTCCAATGACCCTTCCACAGGGGTCGCCTAAGACCATCCTGCATATCAGATATTTACATTACGATTCATAACAGTAGCAACATTACAGTGATGAAGTAGCAACAAAAATAATTTTATGGTTGGGTCACAACATGAGGAACTGTATTGAAAGGGCCAGAAGGTTGAGAACCACTGCTCTAAGGAGTCTCACTGGGGCAGTTCCAAGGGTAAGCTGAGAGGTAGACACTACACTGACCAGACATCTCCCTTTCTCTTTGATGATTTCTGCAGTCCTTGAATCGTGCTATGAGCCCCAACCATCTCTTCTCTTGCCCCTCCCGTGGTCCCTTGGTCCCTTACAGAATAGTGCATTTACTGCCTAATTTATTGGTCCTGCACCTTCCTTCCCTGCCTTGCCTACATCTTAGAATGATACATTCTTGGGCTCAAGTTATAATTCTTGGTACATAAAAGTCACATAAAGCAAACCTAATTGAACTTGTAGCTTTATGCACTAATAAATGTTTATCTGAATTAATCAGAATAAGAATAGGCTGATGGTTTATAGTTGGGAAACTGCATGGGATGGTCTGATAGCATCCTAGAGTGTTACCTGTTGCTTATATCCTATATAATAAAAAGGTAATATGCAAATTGACCATCATGCCCTCGCACAAGATGGCCTCCCACATGTGGTCAAAGATGGCCGCCACAAGATGGCCAGAAGGGAAGGGCAGTTGGGGGGGGGGGGGGGCAGGCCTGCAGGGGAGGACAGTTGGGGGCGATCAGGCCTGCAGGGGAGGGCAGTTGGGGGTGACCAGGCCTACAGGGAACGGCAGTTGGGGCAACCAGGCCAGCAGGGGAGGGCAGTTGGGGACGACCGGGCCAGCAGGGGAGGGCAGTTGGGGGCGATCAGGCCAGCAAGGGAGCAGTTAGGCATCTATTGGGCTGGCAGGGAAGTGGTTAGGGGGTGACCAGGCAGGCAAGCAGGCGAACAGTTGGGAGCCAGCATTCCTGGATTCCGGGCCTAAACCGGCAGTCAGACATCCCCCAAGGGGTTCCAGATTGGAGAGGATGCAGGCTGGAATGAGGGACAGCCCCCTCCAGTGCATGAATTTCATGCACCAGGCCTCTAGTTGTATAAATAATTGGAAAGTCGGTCAGTCTCTGTCACACCCAGCCTCCTCCCACCATTTCCCCCTACATTTAAGGAAGGATCTTTTCAGAACCACATGCTCACCTCAGGATAACAAGACTGTTCTGTTCTTACATAATTATTTTGTTCATCCAGAGGAAATGCAGTGGTATTTGTGAACGCCATTTGTATCTTCCAGGCACCGAATATTAACTCCTGGGTCAGCCTATAGAAAATGTGTTATTCATGATAGGAAATTTTACTACATACAAGATTTAACGAGAAAGTAAATTTATCAGGCATGTAACATTCAGGAATTTCCATCCGTACAATGATAATACAACATTAAATGTTGCCTATGCCTGCAATTCTATTCAAATCAAACACTGAAAACAGTTCAGAGAAAATTTCAGCCTGAAACCATGTCAGTGAAAGTATCCCTTTTTTTTTCTGATAAAGAATTTGCAGCCTTGAGAATAAGTTGTTTCCCCAAACACTCTGGGAAGAGCGAGGTGCAGATTTTTGTCCAGCCTTAGGAAAAACTCGTGGCAAGAGAGATGGAAGCCTGGGTGCGAAGTGACAAAGAAAGCAGACATGTGTTAATGATGCAGAAGGCACTGCCCTGGCTTTGAATGGTGCTGACACATCAAAGGGCACTGTTTGCCACAAAGAGGATCATTTCTGGAGAGGGACAAAACCATGTGGGAGAGGGCAGCTGAAGCCTTTGATTCCCTCGTTAATTATGCAGGCCGGCAGCTACGTTCTGCTGCCCCCGAGGTCATGAACATGCTTCATCCCACCTTCAGGACAAACAGGCGAACGGCCCCACCCAGGCTGTCATTGGGGACTTAAGTCAAGCAAGCAACAGCTTCAGCACATAAGATACACACATTCCCATCAAAACTATTAAATAAGACAAGAAACGTCTTCCAAAAATAAGTACTTACATATGTTTTATTCGATTTTCCTGACCAGCAAGCTATAGAGTACCTCATGCCTTCTTTGGGCTGTAAGTTAAAACAGTCACAAGAAAACTAGAACTGGTTTCCTATATTCTAAATAATTCTATGATAAAAAGACAAAAAGACTATAGACCAAAATGTTAACTTCTTTTGGGGGGAGGGGGTAATTTGTTATATGGACTTCATTCTTTCTGTGTGTTTTTTAAAGTACATTCCAAATGTATTACTAATGAAAAGTATATACGTATTTTTCTTATTGTGACAGGACAGTCTATACAACTGCAACATTTTCTAGACAAACATGCTCAAAGTGACTCAGTTTCTGAGTTCAGGCAGCCAAGGCTTTATTGTAATTTAGCATGCAATAGAAAAAGACACTCAAGAGATTACATAGGTAAGGCAGTTTTACTGAGTTCATTTAATTTCCCATTAGTAATGGAACTTTTAATCACATAAGTCACAGGTTTGTATGTGTATTTTCACTAAAAGTATGGGCCTATGAGAGATGTGGAGGTTCGCTTTATAATTATTTGTTTGTAAGTATTGAGAAAAAGCCTTTAGAACTTTTAACAGCATCTGATCTGACAGACATAAAGGAAATTAGTAATATCTTTCTTCATTGAAAAAAAAAAGGAAGAAAGAAAAGCGGAATTGGCATCTTCAGAAGTTCGTGCCACCCAAATTTAGACGCTTAGCAACTTCATGCCGCGTGCTGCACAGTCACTGTTGGAGACAGGTTCATTTCTACTCTGATTCCCAAACCCACACCTGCCCTTCTTTCTTTGAGCAGGTGCCTCGCCATGTTTATTTACAGAGAGAAGCTTATTTGCAGCTTGAACTCTCTCAACTTTTCACCTTCTCAGCTCCGGTTTTCAGGTCTCTTGGCTCTTCTTTCCTGTTTAACAGGAGGGATGCTTCCTCAGCCTTCACACCAGAGTTCACAGACTCCCGCTCTGCTCTCACTCTCCTCAGAAACTTCTATTCAGCGGACATCCTGTTGCTCACATTTCAATCTCTCCATATTTACTGAGGTTGTCTTTTCAGTTGAAAAGCAAGCCAAAAGGTAACCCATAAAATTAAAAAAAGAAAGAAAACTTAAAAATGCTAGAAGAAAATGCCAGTTGTATAAAATATCTTGTAGTGTCTTTCAAATTGAGCCTGAAATCCACAAAGGAAACCCATCAAGGAAAAGATCAATAAATTCAAAATAAGAATCTTGTTAAAGTCTCAATAAAAAAAGAAAGCATAAAAAAATCAAAGACTAATAACTGATTAAATTATTTGCAATGCATATGGTTAACAGAGGATAATATCCTTACATATTACATAATATAACCATGATACATAATCAACAATTACAAATCAATGAGAAAAGGATGAGAGGTCCAATAAAAAACATTGCTGATGCCTTAACTATTGAGGACAAATTTTCCATGTGTAAAAATAGCAATCTGAAAGTTTCATAAAATATAGAATTACAGTCATATCTCTTGAAATATATTCACTATACTTGAGGGCCATTTTACTATAAATTAAGGTTAAGAGAGAGAGATAGAAACATCGTGATGAAAGAGAATCATTGATATTTCTATATCTCTCTCTTCCTTCTCTGAAATCAATAAAAATATTTTAAAAAAAGAGTTATGGCTGTAGCTAATGACAGACTAGTAGTTCATTTGTATACACAAAAGAGTAAGATGCAAATCGACTGAACAGCAGAACGACCAGAATGACTGCTCAACCAGTCACTATGAGGTGCAATGACCGCCTCTTGGTTCTTCCCCCCTGGTCGGCAGGCTCTGATCACCTGATGGTGAACCGGGGGAACCAGGGGTGGGTGGCGGCGGGGGGTGGGGCCAGCTGCTGGCAGCCGGGGAAAATGGCCCTGATAACAGGCCAGGCCTAGGGCATACCCACACATGTATTTCGTGCACTGGGCCTCCAGTTTTGATTATAAGAACACTTGGCTTCCAACAATGACCTTTTCTCTATACCTAGTTTAGATATGGGCAACCTATGGGACTGTGGGCCAAATGCAGTCCACCACCTATTTCTGTAAAGAAAGTGTTACTGAAACACTGTCATGCCCATTTATTTACATAATAGGACCCCAGCATGCAATTTGAAATCGCATGGCGCTGCCCACCCTCGAGTTGCCGGTCTGGCCCTGCCTCCCTCCCCGGGCCTTGCAGCAGCTGTGGCCGCTGCTGGTCCAGCCCTGCCTCACTCCCTGGGCCCCACAGCAGCCAGGGCAGACTGCTGGTCCAGCCCTGCCTCCCTCTCTGGCCATTGAAGCAGCCGGTGGCTGCTGCTGATCAGGCCCTTTTCCAGCGCAGGCGCGTGGAGGCCCCTGCCACCCTGCCACCCTCTATGGCATCCTGGTTAATTAGCATATTTCTCTAATATGTATATATATATATATATATATATATATATATATAGAGAGAGAGAGAGAGAGAGAGAGAGAGAGAGAGAGAGAGAGAGAGAGCTTAAGGCCGCCTTCATGCTGCAAGGGCAGACTGAGTAGTTGCAACTGAGATGGTGGGGTCTGCCAAATCTGAAATACTTATTGTCTGGCCCTTCACTTAAAAAGTTTGCCAGCCACTTGCTTAGAATATGTAGCTTATATGAGACACAGAAATATATGATGTTTCCCAGGATCACTCCCTTTCAATTCCATAAAATTATATTCTATAAGGCAATTAGATTTTTTTTTTAAGAACATAAATTCCTTAACAGAAAAGGTTTAGTTTGTATACTTTGGACTTAGTGATATGTACACATTATAAGAATTGAATAATAGAACAAAAAAAAAACCTTGAGAAGAGTTACAAACTTCCATGACAGAATTGAATACAGCAATCACAAAATTATCTAACTAGAATAATTTCTGCCGTTTCGTTATCTTCCTAAACCACCACCACAGATCCTCTCTCTATCTCTAGATTGTTAGCTTGTGTAACTGCCAGTGAAATAGAACCCTCTTAGGCTGATTCCTTAAACCAAATCCTACTGCTGAAAATTTACAATGGCAACTTCCTTCCCCCCGGTATAGACTCTGTCTCCATCAAAATCACGAAGTCTGAAAGCCTTATTGGAGCCACTGCCGCAGAAGGGGTGACAGGCCTGCACTGTGCACCTGGGGAAGTGGTGGGTGTTGTCCCTGCAGGAGCAAAGGGGGCTCCTTTACTCCAGTGAGGAAAAAGCAAGTGGGAGGAAAATTCTTTCAATGGAGCTAGGAAATCTCTTCCATTCTTGCTATCTTTGATTTTCTGGAACAGAGGTTCTCAGGAGACAATTCCTAAAACAGATTAAGATTTGAAACTGAGCTTTCAACTAGGAAAAACAGGATCAATAAAATCTAAAAATTTCCCTGGAGTGAGAATACATTCATCATATAAAAATGGTGCTATAAGCGGTTTGTGTTCTTTTCTCCACAGGCAGGGTCTCAGGTGAATCTTACACCTAACAGAGAAGAGATCAGTTACCTTAGAGGAAAGAGATTTCTTATTGAAAAAGTTTGTAAAAGAATGAAAACATGACAAGCCATTAGTAAGAATTTATGACAGAACTCAAACCCACGGAGTAGTTCTGTGATATTTGCCTAGGTGTGTATAACCCTTTCTGAAGATGCGTGGTTTTCATTATCAAAAATAACACCATACACTAATTTTTATGTTGAGATCCCTGTTCAATGCTAATCTGATAAGCAACAACCTTGAGACAATAGCGATTTTGATCCTCCTATTTCTTTGTGTTGGCCTATCAAAAAGTTTATAAAAAGCTTGAATAAATTTAACAGGATATTTAATTTTTAGTTTCTGCGACATTTTCCTTTGAAAAATAATTAAAATAGGAAAAAGGAGCCAGAGTACAAGTGACAAAGGCAGACACTGATATTATAAAATCTAGACACAACTTTGTGTCTCTTTAGTTACCATGCTAAGATTTTGGGACATTTCTAAGATATAAAGATACACAACCCCATTACAAGTAGCACAAGTCACTGTTCTTACAAGCCGGCTGCCCAAAGTATAATATCATAGTTTGAAATGATAATTGTTTTGTTGGCTTATAAAATAATGCTTAGGGAATTTCTGATGATTACTTTTAAAAGACCACAAATTAAAATTAAAAAAAATAAAATATCCTAAGCCTGCTAGTAGCCTGGGTTATAACATGTTCAGGTATTTAATAAATAGTATTGAGAACTCTGCAAGGCACCGTCTTACACTCACACTTCCTTTTAAAAGAGTAATGCATGATCACTATCTACTTATCCTTGGTGTTTTCAAAATTAGTATTTGTTCCGAATTATTTGTTTACCTATAGGTGGCACCAGCTAAAACGACAAAAATAATAAACTCGTTACTTTGTATACATGAAGTGGACAAGTGGTACTTATTTTCTTGAAGACTTCAAAGATTTATGTTCTAACAAACATGCTAATTCACTGAAGGCCCAACACACGTGTCATAAAACCTTAGCAGCCCCACTGTGTGAGCAAAAGCCAGGGACACGACCCGCCTTGATAGAACAGTCAGTACCATAGGTTAAGCTGTCCTTACTTGGTAGCTTTTACTCTCAATGTTTTCATATTATCAGCAGATGTTAAATCTTCAGAGAAACAGTTTATCCATTGGACACTTTGGTATCTTTTCCCCAAGATAGCACCAATTTAGTGTTTCCACGGAAATAAAGGTAGACGTTGGTCACCCAGAATCTTTACAATAACTCAGGGAGACTGAAACATTCGGATGTATTTTTCTAAGTTTCCAGGAAATGTTATATTTCAGCAAAACTTAAAATCTTTTACTACAAAGAGTTTGGAAAAGGAAGAAAATGCCATTCATATATTCAGTAAATATTTATTGAGGGCTTCCTATGTAGGCACTGCATTATATGTTGTGAGGCAAAGAGGTGGCTCCAAAGATAAGCCTGATATAGACCCTGCCCTCAAGGAATTCATGTGATACTGAGTGACAAGACACAGACTTGTAAATAATTATGGTACAGGGTATATAATAACCTCTAAGCGAGGTAAATAAAGACTCCTAACATATTTCATAAGAGGAAGTGAGCAACCTTAAAAATATCTGCATCAGCTATTTTATTACTTCGTTTTGAATCACAAAGCCCCAGTGCAAATCTCCCTGAGGGAGACCCCCTGAATGTAATACAATTAGCAACTGAGAAGTCCCTAATACAGTGGTTCTCAACCTTGGCTGCACATTAGAATCACCTGGGAATCTTTTTAAAATCCTGATTTCTGGGCCTCATCCTCCCGAAATCTGTTTCTTTGTTACTAATGTTGTGGCCCCACCCCATAACAAAGAAACAGAATTTCCGGAGGATGAGGCCCAGAAATCAGGATTTTAAAAGATTCCCAGGTGATTCTAATGTGCAGCCAAGGTTGAAAACCACTGCTAATAGAAAATATCCAAACTGTGGCATCTTTCTGGTTCTGGCGAGGCCACCAAGATTCAATAACACCCAGAGTCCTGAGGATCTTATAGACAGGGTTGTCAGCCCCCCTGAGTATGGATAATTGTCATGCGTTTATGAGGTGCTGCTGCTTTAAAAACATGTTTCCACCCAGTATCTGTTAATTATTACCCCCGAGGAACAGGCTGGCACCAGGAAAAGGGCAGCCAGGACACCAGGGTTCTAATTCTGCTCAGCCCTCTCTGATGTAAAATGAGGGGGTTGGTCACCAGATTCTCCCCCAGGTTCCTTGGGTAGCGAGGAGGGCAGGGCACATTTTATTATCACCATTTTATAGCGAGGGAACCTAAGGTCAGGAGAGCCTAAGGAGCCTGCCCAAGGGCTCAGATAATAACTGCTCTCCAACACTGGAGATTAGCCACCAGGCTTATGAGGACAAAACATTTTCTCCAGTGTGGTACTCAGAACCACACCTCACATTTGTGTGCAAGAAGACAAATAGAGGCCTACATAGCCTTAGTCGGAGTATTTGTTATACATCGAGATAACAAACTGATAAAATATGACCCTCCCACCTTGACAAATACCTCTTCCCAAGGACCTGCGCGGCCAGGTGTGAACTATGAATTCTTGGACTCTTCCCAGGGACAGGCTGCAAGGTCACAGGGAAGAAAGAGCTGACTCCCAGGGACCCCTCTTCCTGCCCTAAGGAGGGGCCCAAAGTTGCAGGAAGGGCTCAGGGGTCCAAGCACTGTACACACTCCAGCCAAGACCCATTTCTGGGCACAGGGTGGGGTGAGAGGCCCAGGCAGATCCTGAGAGAGGCTTTGGTGCTACTTAGGTAGGGGATTTCAGAATTCCCACGACCTGGAGCAGGGGTGGGGCCCAGAAGGCCCTCGAAATCATTTGGCCTGGCCCTGCCAAGGCTTTAGATGTGAGTTCATTAAATGTTTGACCATATATAGCAGGCTAGTTTTTAAGGTGATAATTCCTCATGGCCCACAAAAGGCCCTTGGCCGACAAAAGGTTTTGCACCCCTGAGTCCTGGAGAATGAATGGTCTAGAGGAGAGGCCTGGCTCTTGGAGCTGTGGGAAGGGGCACAGCCAGAGGAGAGCAGACCGTGGCAGTGGGCAGAGGTCCCTTCTGCTTCGGTTTAAGAGCCAGTCTGATTACAAGACTTCAAGATTCAGCCTAAGAGTAAATAAAATCCGGGAACTTTCTTGCGTAAAGGCAGTATGGACGATTGGTTACAAGCAGCCTAAACACCTGCCACCCTAGCGTGGCTACTCACCCACCACCTGTGAAATCTCAAGCAAGTTACTGAACATCTTAGGGCTTCCATTTCCTCATCTTAAAGCAGATCATTGTTACGAGGAGTAAGTAAGAGATGGCGTGTAGAAAGGCTTCGCAGACATTAAACGCTGGATAAATGTTGTGAGGTTCTCTCCAGCTGCATTAGGTGAGCTTGCCTCCCTCTGAAAGGTTTATCGGGAGAATTATATAAACATAACGATATCCAGGCACTCTGATCATCAAGGTTCAACCCCCCTCTCCACTGAAGCGCGCGGCCAGGCGCGGGGCTTGGGCACCATCCACCCGCATCCAAGGCGTAGGCTGCCGCCCAGGTCCCGCAGGTCCCGTGGCCAAGGACTTGGGGCTGCAGACACGCACCGTACGAGCTACAGCCAGGGCTTCGGAGAAGGTTAACTCGCAAATGTGGCCGTGAGTCACGGCGGGGCTCAGGAACTGAAACCCTGTGAGCACGCAGCACACCGCTTGGCTCATCCCTGATGATGCGCGCAGTTAAGCCAGTGCAAGTGGCCTGGGATTTTTTTTTTTTTTTTTTTTTTTAAAGGCAGGACCCGGCGCCAGTGTTGACGCAGCTCGGTCCCCTCCCATCCCACTCGCCCGGGAGCGCACGCTAATTCCCTAAGCCTCCTGACAGGTCTTGACATCTCCTTCGCCAGGAAAGAGGGAGACCCAGAGGCAAGTCCAGGCAGTTCCCTGGCACCTCCCGGGAGGGTGAGCCCAGCCAAGTCTGGCGACTGCCCGCCCAAAGCGAAGACGTCTTCTAAGGGCAAGCCTGGGCATCCCCCACTCCTCCGTGTGGGAAGAAGCCACAGTGGCCCCTTTCCACATCCTAGCCGCCCTCCTCCTGCTGCCAAAGAACTTGGAAAGTTTGCTGATGCTTGTGGACCGAGCACTGCGACCAGCCCTATCTGCTCCCTTTAAAGGACAGTCGTGACTGGGCACCGAGAAGTCACGCTCTCTGGAAAACACCAACAAGGGGCTATATTTAGCTCCGAGCTCTCCGCCTAAATTCCTCTTATTTCTTGCACTCTTCGCTGCAAAACGACTAGCTGGGGGAAGTGGGAGGGAGGGGGCGGAGGAGGAGCAGCCCAGAAAGAACAGCTGTGCCTCCGCCTCCGAACTCCAGCTCCATGCAAAGCCAATCACGGGCGGAGGTTACTTTTCAGCCAATGAAGCGGCCCAAACTGACAAAACCTTGGCGGTGGCCAATGGGAGCGCACGCGAGGTGTGAGATTGGCGCCCGGGACCAATGGGCCGGGAGTCTGGGAGAGGTAATTCGAGCTGGAGTGTGGGTGTGCGGTGCAAAGGCTTCCTGCTTCTAAGCCCGAAAACCGGCTCTGCCCACTGAGCATGCCCTGACTAGCTGCGGGCGCCGCCGCCACGGACGGCCCGGGTTGCACTCTAGTCTCCGGGTTTTGGCGCGAGCCCGGTGGGGAGGGGGTGGGACCCTCCGAGCGCTACCCTTTGGTCACTAGTGGTCACTAGAGGCTGCCCCGTCCCTCGTCGGAACAGTCATTCCGACCCGGTGTTCTCATTGTCTTGGTCCTGGAGATGCAGTCAGGGAGACTCTGCCCGAAAAAGCGCACGGTTTAAGAAAAACAAAACAAGCTGCGCCGCGGGTGGTGGAGGATGCTCCACCCGCCGCTCCAGCGTCCAAATGTCCTTTGGGTGTCCGGCCCCGGGAGGCACAGCGCCGGGGATCGGGAGCGGGATCCTAGGACTTTCGATTGCGGGAGTCGGCGGGAGCAGAGCCGGCTCGGTGCCGAGTGCCCGCCGTGCCCACACACTTCTTGCAGAGCCGCCGCCCTATGCGCGAACCCCAGCGCCGTGAAAGACGGCCTCCATCGTCCCACCTGAGCGTTCCCAGCCCCCCTCACCCCCCGACTCCCCTCCTTCCAACACCTCCACAGCCCGACACATTTCCCCAGCGAGCTCCCACACTCGCTCCTCTCCGGGATCCGCTCCTCTAGACTCAAATCGGGAGCCCCGCCCCCAGCGCCGCCCCCGCCCGGCCCCCCGGAAAACCAGGAGCAGCGGATCCAGCCGGCGCAGCGGCGGCAGCGGCGCACTGGGCATGCTCGCCGGTGCGGGGAGGGCCCGGGTGCGCGCGGCGAGTAGGAAGCCCTCGCCCCGCGGAGGCTGCGGGAGAGAGCGCGCTGGGCCGCGGCGGAGGGCGCACGCTCCGCGGGGACTCATGCCACGCGCGTCCCGGCTCGGCGCGCAATTAGCAGCCACCTCCGCAGCCCGCCGCCACCGCGTCCCCGCCCTCCCGGGCTGCCGCGGCGAGAAACTGCAGCCGTCGCCTCGCACAGGCTGCCGGCATTGTCCTCCCCGTCCGCCGCTCAGGTTGCCGCCGCCGCCACCGCCGCGGGCTGCTGCGGGGCCCCGGACCCGAGCCCCAGGGACGCGCTGCCGCCGGCTGGCCCGGCGCCCGGCCCCGCGGGGTGATCGCTGCGTCCTGCGCTCCCCAGCCACCCGCCGCTCCTAGTTTTTTCCCTGCGGAGCCGAGGAAGGGGAGACGTCCCGCCGCCCAGCCTTAGCCCATCCGCGGCGCGCAGCCCCGACGGGGCCTCGGCGGGCGCGGCGAGAGCGCCGACGGAGCCATGAGAGAGTACAAAGTGGTGGTGTTGGGCTCGGGCGGCGTGGGCAAGTCCGCGCTCACCGTGCAGTTCGTGACCGGCTCCTTCATCGAGAAGTACGACCCCACCATCGAGGACTTCTACCGCAAGGAGATCGAGGTGGACTCGTCGCCGTCGGTGCTGGAGATCCTGGACACGGCGGGCACGGAGCAGTTCGCGTCCATGCGGGACCTGTACATCAAGAACGGGCAGGGCTTCATCCTCGTCTACAGCCTCGTCAACCAGCAGAGCTTCCAGGACATCAAGCCCATGCGGGACCAGATCATCCGCGTGAAGCGGTACGAGCGCGTGCCCATGATCCTGGTGGGGAATAAGGTGGACCTGGAGGGCGAGCGCGAGGTCTCCTTCGGCGAAGGCAAGGCCCTGGCCGACGAGTGGAGCTGCCCCTTCATGGAGACGTCGGCCAAAAACAAAGCCTCGGTGGACGAGCTGTTCGCCGAGATCGTGCGGCAGATGAACTACGCGGCGCAGCCCAACGGCGACGAGGGCTGCTGCTCGGCCTGCGTGATCCTCTGAGGCGCCCGCGGCCGCCGCGCCGGCCGCGCTCTGCGCACAAAAGCCAAACGCACCCCACTCTCTCCATGTGATTCCTCTTCTTGCTTTGAGATCGGAGACGACTTTGCCTTGCCCGGGCTGTCCCGGGATCCCGGCTGGCCTCTGCGGCCCCCGTCCCCCGCCTCCTCCCCGCGTCCGGAGGGGTGACCGGGCCTGACCATCTGAGACGCAGTGGAAATGTGGTTCTTTGCATCATGTACGTTTCTCATTGATTTTTGGTTGACGCCTATTTCCCCCCTTTCAGTCACCGTTCAGGGTGCTGTCTTGGCGGCTTGACACCAGCGAGCGAAAGTTTCAGCCTGGAAAAAAAAAGAAAAGAAAAAAAAAACGGGGGTGGGGGAGGAAGAGGACAGGGAGAAGGTGGAAAGAAGGGAGGGGGGTGTTTTTTTGTTTTTCTTGCAACCACCGTTTTCTAGTTCCAAGTTTTAAATACATGGAAGGAAGTCCGGGAGAACCAAATGAAGGAGCAGGAGGAGAGGAAGAAACTTTTGTTTTTTCCTTTTTTTTTTTTTTTTTTCTGCCAGGAGTAGCTGGAAATTATGATCGGGTTCCTTTTCTGCCAGCTTGGAAGGGCAACCCCGTGACTGATTGCGATTCTGAGGATGTCTATGCAAAGTTGGATTCTTGTTTCAGTGTATCCAATCTGAAGTATTGCACATCTGAACTGGGACTGTTAACACTGATGCCAATACAGTGTGGGGTGCCAGAAAGTGTCTGCTGATATTTGTGGGGGGAAAAAAAATATCTATTTTGTTTACCTACTGTATCTAAGGGGAGTCTGGGGAAAAACGGTAGTATTTTTTTTTATCAGCTGTGAAAAAAATGTTACAGATCTGCACATTTTGTGTGTGTACTATTGTGTGTGTGCGTGTGTGGGTTTTTTTTGTGTTTTTTTTAAAGTTTAGCTTTTTATTCTTATTGGTTGGCAGTAACGGATTTTGATGAGTAGCTCTTTAAAATACAGTACAAAGACTTAACAAATGTGATTCAGGGCCCCCAGCACCCCTGTGTCTGCAGAGTGCCTTCAAAACTCAGCTGTTCCAGCCGGTGCCAACCTGTGAACTTCCCACCCTACCCCAGAATCTGCTATTTCCCCAAACCACTTCCCAGTTTCCTTTCAGTAATCATCCCTAAGGAGCCAGGACAATAGGGCCTGTTGTTCTGTGAATTTCTTCTTTATCATTTCCAGCCTTTAAAATGTAATTTCCATGTCTTGCGATTTTTATTTTTTTTTTACTTTTTTTTTCTTCGTTTTGTTCAAATGTTCAGGTATTTAGCTCCCCTTTTATATTATTTTAAAATATTTTTTTTTTGGTTATCTGTTAATAGGGTCTTCCTTCAGAAGCAAAGAGCAAAATTTTACTGTTGTGATGTACCAAGAGAATTCTAACCAATTGTAATTTTTAATTCCAGACAACACGTGTTTAATCATTGTCTCTTCATTTTAAGACTTTTAATACAAATGTCATTTTTAAAGAAACAAACCCAAAACTATTGTTTGTGTTTCTGTGTTTCATATTCAGTGATTTAATACAGTAGCATGGCTAAGGTGGACAGGTGCAGGTGATTGGTGGTGCCTGATGTCCCCAAGAGTTGGTGGTCAAATTTTGAAGACAGAAGTACTTCAGTGGCAAGTTGAGTGGCATCACTCCCAACTTCTTAAATATGGGGAAAATCACCATGGTCTAGGAAGCCCTGGGGTATGGCCATATCATCTGACTACAAGATTATTGACTCTTCACCTGGCATGGAGCAGTTTACCTCACCTCACAGTAGGTAGGGAAGGGAGAAGCCAACTGCTAGTACTGCCTTAAATCTGGGAAAGTAACCATCTACCTGACCAGGCAGGGCTAGCATTTTCTCATTTGTTTAGTTTAAATTAGGTCACATATACACCAAGTCCAAAGGATGTTTGCGGAAGATGATTTCCATTCCGAAGTCATACCTACTAGCATTTCTGCAGTAATTTGTGTAGGCTGTAGACAGCATTTCAACTCCTGAGGTTTTGATTTGGAAATAGATCTTTAGATTTACAAAGAAAGAAAACAGAAAAAAACTAAGACAAAAACGCCTGGCTCTCATTACACATCATGGGCCATTTTGACCTAATGAAATTTTCCTGCTAACAGTAGGAGGCAGTGTGAGCTTTTTCTGTTTTATTTTCCCCAAGGGCCACTTTACTAATATAACCTCTTTAGAATAAAAGGTTTGTGGCTATATAGCAAGAGCATTTTATATACCGTTAAGTCTGTGAGTGTAGATGAAGTTTTCTCAAGGGTCTTTGGACAAAGGGATTCTGTGGAGGAAGCCAAAACAAATTACAGGCCACAGGTTTCTTTAAACAGTATTAACATATCTTGCCTTAAAATGTGTCCTTTGCCCAGGAGACATCCCAGTATTCCAGGGTGGAGGAAGAATAGACATTTTACCTGTGGTGGTCCTATGGCCATTTTTTTCTCATTCTCGATCTCACTTAAGTTTACTATTAAAGTCAATTAGAAGGTACTAAATATATTCTAAGTAGAGAAATTAAGAGAAATTACTCAAATGTATGCCTTTGCAAAGATTCCTTCTTGTATTTGGGTAAATTGAGTTGCTTCAGTAGATCTAAAGTGTTGAAAATTCTGAAGACTTATCAAGTATTATGAAGGATATTTTTAAAATGGCATCTGTGGACTTTTTAGTTTTATGGTTTTCTTTAGTTTTGTATTTTGGAAACCTTTTGACCTAAAATGGTGCCAAGTGTTTAACTTGAGAAATGTATATACTCCTGACAGGGAACACTTAAAAATGGAAAATTGGAAAAGAAATAGGTTGTTGGTGCATTAATCATCTCCACATAGGATTTAGTCACTTGCATGACTAAATTCTTAATAGGTCTAGGATGGCAGAGCAGAAGAATTTAATACGCTTTTGCTGAGTACTGTAAAATAAATGCTTTTTGGATTCTCAATGAAAACAATTCGGTGTGTATTTCTTAGAGCAGGAAAGTAGTTGAGTTTGGTGGCCTTCTCCATTATGTTCTTGACAAAATTGAGAGGAGTGAGGGACATTGTCTTTAAGAGTATGTCAGTTTATTTGGCTAGTAAGAACCTCTTAGTATTAGGGTGTGAAGAGAGAAGAGCATTTGTTTCCTTCAAAAAGTTGGGCTGACTTGGGTGTTAAAAGGAAGGGAGGGAGGGAGGGAGGGAGGGAGGGTGGAGGGAGGAGCAGTTTGCTATAAGGCAATCACCTGTCAAAACAGATACTGAGTGAGAAAGGAACCTTTATCTTGGGAGCAAAAGTTAACTTAAACTTGACCCCTGCTGTTTTTTTAACAGCTTTTCCTTTTGGTCCCTGGCTGTCAACCAGGCTTTATGTTATGTCAAAGGATTATTTTAGTACTCCTTTTGTAATAGCCTCAGAAAAGCTGAAGGTAACTTCCTAAGTCTTAACATTTTTATGTTTGGGAGTTACAGTTCTTAGGTAAAATAATTTCCATGTTAGCTGTTGAAAGAGACTTAATCACATTTCAGGAAAAGACATGTCTGGGTTAGAATTTACATGTATGAGGCTTTATGCTCCCCGATTAGTTAACCTTTTCTGTAGGTGGGAATCCTACAATGCCTCCTCATCTATTTGAACTGTTCAGGTAGTTTTGTAAATGTTTCCACCATCATCTGATTGCACCCCTTTAAAATACCCAGTATTTTTTGTAGGTGGGATGGCAAAGTGAGAGAACACCATATGTAGCAGCTGGTCTTGAGAAATATATGCAAAATACCTGTACCTTAACTGTCATTAAAGAATGCATTTTTCACAACATCTGGAGTATGAAGGAAACTTTTAATTTTGGAGATCACCACTCTTAGTTAAAATGACACCAAACATTTGTCACAGTGTCTACTTAATTGGGAAAAGTTTGCTACCAGGACTTTTGTCCTTGTGAAAAAATGTGTCAAATTTTTAAATGCTACTAATAGAGTGTGGTATTCTTGGTTATGTATTACTCCGGCTGCTAGGAGTAATTGAAAGCACTTAATTGAACATAGTGCTAGTTCTAGAAGATATGTTTGAGCTATTAACAATAGGATTTTGGTAGTTTGAGAAGGCTTTAGGGTTCATCTCTAGTCCGGAGGTTCTCAAACTTGATCATGTATCAAAATTACCTGGAGGTGAAAACAGGTATTAGTTTCTTATTCGGTATGTCTGGATATGATCTCATAACTTTTTTTTTCTAATTAGTTTCCAGGTGATGGTAATGTTCCGGCACCCACATTTTGAGAACCAAGGATCTAGTCCAAACTCCAAATGAGTACTATATGGACAGCCACCTAGTTATTTAGGGACATAGACCTAAGACTCCTGTCGTACATTTTAGAGTGCTGCCTACCACAGAAATAGACTATGTTGGTTGGAAATCTGTAGCTGAAGAGGACATAAACCCTTGACACTAAGCCTGGTAAATTGTTGAGTGTGAAATGGGATAAACACTTGGCAGGTAGAGTGACCATTTTTTGCATTTTGGAAGTGGCTTTCGGTGTTAATTCGGCAGTTGACCAAAATGAGGAAAGTGATTGGAATAGGGCGTGGCCTACATACTCGGAATCAACATTTCCTCCGCCTGCCCAATTTTTTAAAAAAAGAATGTCTTTGATAAAAGGGAATTCTTTTAAGTATTTGTGTTTACTTCAAGATTAAAAGGGAAGAACTTAAACTCTTCCCAGTAAGGATTCTTAAAAAAAAAAAAAAAAATTATATCTGAGTATTTAAATCTTCAGGTCATGCACAGTTGTGTATCTGTATGTAAATGTGTGTGTGTGTAAATATATACACTCAGTTTCTTAGCCAGACTTTCCAGGAATTAGTCAATTTAATGTCATAAAGTTCTCCATTGTGGAACAACGCATAACATGAAACTGTGCCATACATCTTTTGGGACTGTGAGTGTTGATCTGTTTTATAAATTGGACAGCACCGCTATCTGTATTTTAACTTTGATATTAAACAGAAATCTTTGGGAAGATGTTTTTCTTAGATTAGCAGAGTAGAAAGTATGTGCTTTTTTTGTCCAGTTGACTAATCTTGCTATTTTTAAAATGAGCTATCTGGCAAAATTATGTGGGGCTAAGTTTATCAAAGGTCTGAAAATGTGGGGTTGGTTTATTTGTGGCAATTGTGCAAATGTAGCAAGAACTTTTTTTAAAATAGGAAAGAAAGATCACTGACATATTGAGAATACAGGTGACCCACAAGGGCCTAAGATTATTCTTTCACTGTTAATATGGTTGCAGTGGAAACTGGTAAACAGAGCTTTAATTGAATCATTCATTATTCAACAAGCATTTATTGAGCATATACTGTGGTGTAAAGACTAATGCTTAAATGGGAGGAAACCAAGCAAAAGAGAAACAACGCTAGCTTTTATCACCATAGGCTGTGAAAATGGCATATATTAACCAATAGAAGTATATGCAAAAGCAGAGCTACATATGCCATCTATACTAATAAAAGGGTAATATGCTAATTAGACCAGATAGACCAGACACCTTCCAGATGTCATTCCGGATGTCCTTCCTGATAAAGCCGGGGCCTGGGCAAAGCCGCCCCTGTCCCAGGTGCCTGCGGCCGGTAAGAGGGAGGGAAGCCCGGGTCCCGGTTGCCTGCCAGCGGCCAGAGGAGGGAAGCCTGGGTCCCGGGTGCCAGAGGAAATCCAGTGCCAGCAGCCAGGGGAAGGAAGGCCTACTCTTGCACGAATTTTCGTGCATCAGGCCTCTAGTCATTTATAATACAGTAATCCATGAGTATGTCAAGCAAGCAATCTATTCATTGGAAATTGGAATTTTACTTTGAAAGATATGTGGATATTGCAAATAAAAATGGATCCCATGAGGTTTTAGCAACTAATAGCTGTTTAGGTGCATGTAGAACTCTAATTTTGTGCATCATTTCCAATTTCTAGAGATTAGCAAAAAATGAACATTTAGACATAGGAAATCAGGTTGCTTTCATATTTGCATGTGAAAAGGAAGAGGGGAAAATGGAGGAAAAGGCATGCAATTTATTCCGTTTTGTTGTTTTATCAATGAGGAAACAAAAAGGGAAAGGACGACTAGGCTATATTCTTCAGGAAAGAAGCAGTCGCTGGCATATAGTCTTTTGGGGTTCTTCATGTAAAGAAGATTCAGGGTAGGGTATTTCTTTTGTAAAAGATAATCCTCTAAAAATGAGTGTGCCAAAGATTTAAGCTGACGTTGTAAGTTTGCTAAGCTTATAGTTATTTTATACAAAAGTTTGTTCTCACGCCTTTAGTGCTTATTGGATGCAAGAAGGCAACCAGCTCAGAGAAAGAGACGTTGGGCAACTGCCGTAAGAGGTACCAGTAAGTGATTATTATCAAACCATAGGAACTGAAGAGAGTTATAATGATAAGCCTGCAGTTTGCAGAACAATTTCTAGTGACTGTCTTGTGTAGATTCTCATGAATGTAACAACACACTTTTTAAATGTCAACAGTACAGGGTTTCAGAGATCTGAAAGCACTTCATTGTTTATTTTTTTAAAAATTTGCAGTTATGAGATGCAAATTTATTATAGTTTTATAGCTTCAGTAAAGGTCTTAATATTTTATATCTGTGATCTGACTCATTATAAAAAGTTTTCAAAATCTGGTTTTAATCATGAATGCAGAATATTTTAATGTTATTAAATATACATATTAACATTAATTTAATATTTTTAAATATTCTCTTTAAAGGCTAACATTGAATCATATCTCATTCAAGAAAAGAGCCTCTACAGAGATCTATTCTACCATAATTCTATAAGAATGTATATTTCAATAAAATATATTTTAAAAAATATATTTTAGATAGTTTTGAATTCAACATCATAAGTAGGTAAGAGAATTTCAGGTATATTTCTAAGTCTGATTTAAACATCATTCATCATCTAGTAGGAAAAGGCTTGAGTTTGGAGTTCTTTACTCTGAGTTGGTTATCGTAGCTTTACATTGTCATACATACCCTGTTAACTTTTCTTTCTGTATATCATTCCATTCATCCACATTTGATTTATGCAAATATTTTTTTCTGTCACAAATGTAATCCATATTAATTGGTAAAAATCCCAAGAAGTGTTTAATTAATGGTTATACAAATGTGTTCTCCATGTTACAGTGGAAAGAGAGAAGTATGTTTCATAGGGTTTGAGACACAGATGGAAATAGATCAAACCAGTTAGAGAAGATTGCTCACTAAGCATGTTACCTGTGGCTTTGGGCATTGCCTTTGCATTTCGTTTTTAAAACCTATAAAGGAAACTTTTACAAAACAAATTCAGTTGTATGAATATTCATTTAAAATACTCAGAACTGCCTAAACATTTTTCCAGGCCATCTCTTGTGCTGAGGTCAAAATATGAGAAATCACAAATGCATTCTCTTTCTTTGAGAGAATTATACCTTGAAAGGCAGGGTCTACAACAAACAAAAACCTAGTCCAAGGAGGAAAGCCATTTTCCTGCATTTTTGTGCAAACCAGCTTTTATTTTGTCACTGGGGAAGCGTGCATAGTGGTAAGGGCAGTGCATTATGTTCCTTAATCACTTTGGTAGTTCTCAACCCGTGGTCTTGGTACTGTTGTTGCTAAGGCAGGAGACTGAGGGAATCTGCTGCAGGCTGGTACACTTGTTCCTCAGCCCACACCCCACACTGGGGGATTTTCTCATGTCCAGATTCATGATGCATGTGACTCAGTGTCTACTGAGGTTGAGGACTGCTGGCCAAAGGTGAGGAAGCCTATTGGATGGGGTTCATTATGCTACTGTAGTCAGGGTTTCTCAGCCTCAGCGCTAGTCACATTTTGGGCTCAATAATTCTTTTTTGTGGAGGGCTGTCCTGTGTGTAGTAGCATCCCTGGCCTCTACCTACTCAATGCCAGTAGCACCCTCCCACACAGTGGTGATAATAAAAAAATGACTGCAGATATTGATAAATAATGTTCTGGAGGACACAATAGCCCCTGGTTGAGAACCACTGAACTTGACCTTGTAGAGATAGAGGGAGAAAGCAGAAAACAGAGGAGAGAAGGGTTGAACCTAGAGTCAAGCAGGAGCAGTTAAGACCTTCCTTACTCCAGCCCTAGCTGGTTTTCTCAGTGGATAGAGCTTCGGCCTGCAGACTGAGGGGTCCCAGGTTCGATTCCAGTCAAGTTCAAGGGCACATGCCCAGGTTGTGGGCTTACTCCCCAGTAGGGGGCATGCAGGAGGCAGCAGATCAATGATTCTCTCTCATCATTGATGTTTCTATCTCTCCCTCTTCCTTCCTCTCTCTAAAAGAAAAAAAAAAAAATTTTTCCTTACTCCAGAGCACTGCAAGGAATGCTTTTAAAAATATGTATAAGTGTTCTCTATTGTGCTTCAGACAATATCACTCTAATTAGCTCATTAAATTCACACCTAAGAGAAAAACAATACTCTGGGATTGAGATTTATTGGGGTTTTTAGTTACCTGGAAAGAGAAGGAATGTGATTCTAGAACAGCGGTTCTCAACCTGTGGGTCGCGACACCTTTGGGGGTCGAACCACCCTTTCACAGGGGTTGCCTAAGACCATCGGAAAACACATATATAATTACATATTATTTTTGTGATTAATCACTATGCTTTCATTATGTTCAATTTGTAACAATGAAAATACATCCTGCATATCAGATATTTACATGACGATTCATAACAGTAGCAAAATTACAGTTATGAAGTAGCAACGAAAATAATTTTATGGTTGGGGGTCACCACAACATGAGGAACTGTATTAAAGGGTTGCGGCATTAGGAAGGTTGAGAACCACTGTTCTAGAGGAAGCTGCAGTTAGGGAGTATCAGGGCTGATGACTAAGTCCAGGGACCTAGAAGTATAGGAGGAATCCGGAAAGGGAGGTCAAGGGCGGCAATGCTGCAGTGTTGTTTGGGGCCCTTAAACCTCCACTAGGAGACATCTGGAAGGATTTCAGCTTTATTCAGTTTACCCCGCTTCACCTCACAATCTCTTTCCGTTAATCCAGGGCCCTATTCCACACATAGACTCCTCACTTAAGAGGTAGAATGTGTTTTATGTATCACATCCTTCTTCATTTTCACTTTTAACAATCCCTTCCTCCTTCCCTCCCTTTTTTCACTTTACAATTCATCTCTCCCTCTTTCATTTTCTTGCTTCATTTTCTTAGCTGCCTTCAGGACTGAGCGTGTCCAGGGCAGACTCCTGCCACTTAACTGCACACACCTATCTGTGTCCAAACCCCTTGGGCTGTCAAGAAGTGGGCAGCAAAGGGGTGGTGACTGCCGTGTAATAAAGAACTTCTGGAATCTGGCCGTCTCTAGCCAGCACATGCACTGTGGCTGCCAACCCTTGAAATACAGCATTAAGTATCCTGTCAGCAAGTTCATTAATGTGGAATTAACTTAATGACCATGGCTGTTTAATTTACTCTGAACCAGACATGGTTGTTTTGGTTCTGAAGTTTTAAATGAAATAGATATTTTAATATCTGTGCAATATACCCCTAAAGACTTTAAGCAACCAGACACCCTACCTGGTGGGACAAGCATAATTCTACATTAACAGGGTACACATTTGGAGTTCTAACATTCCTAGGAAGTAGGAGATATAACAGTTTTGTAATGAGCAAGAACAATCTCCAAGCCCATTCAAAGGTTCTACCCAGCTAGAAGAGTATAAGAAAGGTAGGCAATGAATGAAATAATTCTCTACAATAAAAAGTACTGTTTGGCCTGGCCGATGTGGCTCAGCGGTTGAGCCTTGACTTATGACCCAGGAGGTCACAGTTCGATTCTCAATGCTGGGGTCCAACCCCAGCAGGTCCAGGGGTCCGCAAAGGTGTGGATGGAGTCAGCGAAGAGGGAAAGACTCAGAGGCAGCATTCAGTTGATCAGCATGGTTGGGTTCTCTCTCCTGGTTCTATTGCCAGGTTCTGTCTCTAGGTTCTTCAGCCAGGTTCTCTCGCTAGGTTCTGTCTCTAGGTTCTGTGGCCAGTTTCTGTCCAGGATCTTTTGCCATGTTCTCTCCAGCGAAGTTCTTCTGTCTGTAGGTTCTGTGTAGGTTCTGTGTCTAGGTTCTGTGTCCTGTTGTCTTGTTACCTCTGTATTTATACCAGTTGATTCCAATCCTATCAATCTCTATTCCAAAGGTTAGGGCATTTCTTATCTCCATTCCAGGGAGTAAAGATTATGTAGCTTAAGCAAGATTGTTCATAGTTAAAGTGATTAATTACCCGCCTCGCACTTAGTTAAGGGGTTTTATTCCCTCCCTAACTTCAGGGGAAAATCCCTACCTGGGGAAACAACCTTTCTCAGAGAGGTGACCTTGGTTAAAACACATAGTGCCAAGAAGGTGAGCAAACATATTAAGAACAGTATACCATATATGCCAGGTCCCTTGAAACAGCAAGGATGGACCGGCTCCCGGCAAGTCACATGCCTGGTTGCAAGCTCAATCCCCAGTAGGGGGCCTGCAGAAGGCAGTCAATCAATGATTCTCATCATTGATGTTTCTATCACTCTATCCCTCTCCCTTCCTTTCTGAAATCAAATATATATATTTTAAAGTACTGTTTGGTGAAAGTGGATGAGTGATTGGGTACCTGAAACTCGCTTCTCAAATTTAATACCTGTCTTGTATTAGAATGGATGGTGTTGATAGAAATATTATGTAGCATCTTTGTATTAAATTAAAAATGGAAAAATCAGATTCAGTTAGTAATGTAATCACAAGATAGAGAAACAGATTTGGTATATCTGAATTTCCTGTTTTCCTCTTTATAATCATCTGCACCAGTAGCAACATTTTTTTTTTCCTTATCTCTAGGTTTTATTGGCTTGGGGGAATATTATGTTTTCTTTCTAATTAAAAAGTTTTTAACAAGAAAAATATTCAGTTATGAATCTCTGTAGCTAGTAGCCAAGAAAATATATGTGTTCATTAATACAAACAAATACATTGTGTAGGATGTTTTGCAATGTCATTATTTATTTGCATTTACCTTTTATAGCTTAGAAATGATTCTCAGTGTAGCATTTTTCAGTGGAAATGAAATTCACCCTTTTCTTTGATTAATTGCCATTTGACTAGTATTCAGGGAAAAAGTAGTATCTATTTTTAAAAGGAGCGTCATGAACTCTCTCCACTTTACTTTTAGTAGCAAAATTACGAACAATTTTCCTTTTTAACATTTTCCCCTGAAGAGTAGCACTTCATGAATAATAAAAAATTACATATTGAATTTTCCAAAGGTTGTACAGTAGTTCATTGGGTTTATCATGGTGGTGGTGATTTTGCCAAAATATTTACCCTCCTAATTACAAGCAACGTAATTGATGTGTGCTAGCCTATAGGGAGCACCACAAATACATTTGCAGTGGGACTATCTATAGTGCTGTTTTGGTCTTAGCAATTTTGGATAATGTAGAATGGATAACACGCCATAAAAAATAAACTCTAAGTTGGCCTCCTAGAAAGTATTTTTGTCCAGTCATTTGAACACACAGTTTTTAAAAAATATATGTGATAAAAATTGTCAGTATGATAACATATGCCATACAGTGAGAATTGCCAATTTTCCATGTTAAAAATTTTTCTGACATCCTAAATGATCTTCTTTTTCTTCAAAGTTATCTTCAAAATTATCTTCAAAATGGCTGGCCCACTTTGACTATTGAAAACACAATCTTCCACTTGCCAGAGACTATGAAAAGATTTTGCTTTCTGCAATGAATTCAAATGGAGTTTAAAGTATTATATATCAGAACTTAATGGATTACAAGAACCTGGTGTCGCCTGGCCAGCGTAGTTCAGTGGTTGAGCTTTGACCTATGAACCAGGAGGTCACGGTTGGATTCCTAGTCAGGGCACATGCCTGGGTTGCAGGCTTGATCCCCAGTGGGGGGCATACAGGAGGCAGCTGATCAATGATTCTCTGTCATCATTGATGTTTCTATCTCTCTCTTCCTTTCCCTTCCTCTCTGAAATCAGTATATCCTATATAATAAAGAGGTAATATGCAAATTGGCCATCACTCCAACACACAAGAAGGCTGCTTCCATGTGGTCAAAGATGGCCACCCACATGTGGACACAAGATGACCAGCATGGGAGGGCAGTTAGGGGTGACCAGAACAGCAGATGAGGGCAGTTGGGGGCAACCAGGCCTACAGAGGAGGTCAGTGGGGGGACCAGGCCTGCAGGGGAGGGGAGTTGGGGGGGACCAGGCCTGCTGGGAGGGCAGTTGGGGGTGACCAGGCCTGCAGGGGAGGGTAGTTGGGGGGGACCAGGACTGCAGGGGAGGGTAGTTGGGGGGGACCAGGCCTACAGGGGAGGGTAGTTGGGGGGATCAGGCCTGCAGGGGAGAGCTGTTAGGAAGGACAAGGCCTGCAGAAGAGGGCAGTTGGGAGCAACCAGGCCTACAGGGGAGAGCAGTTGGGGAGGGGGGAACAGGCCTGCAGGGGTGGACGATTAGGGGTGACCAGGCCTATAGGGGAGGGCAGTTAGGGGCAACCAGGCTGGCAAAGGAGGGAAGTTAGGGGTGACTGGGCCAGCAGAGGAGGACAGTTAGAGGTGACCAGGCTGGCAGGGTAGGGCAGTTAGGGGCAACCAGGCTAGCAAAGGAGGGAAGTTAGGGGTGACCGGGCCAGCAGGGGAGGGTAGTTAGGGGTGAATGGGCTGGCAGAGAGGGAGTTACGGGCAATCAGGCCAGCAGGGGAGCAGTTAGGCGTCGATCAGGCCGGCAGGGGAGTGGTTAGGGGGTGATCAGGCTGCCAGGCAGAAGCAGTTAGGGGCAATTAGGCAGGCAGGCAGGCGAGTGGTTGGGAGCAGCAGTCCTGGATTGTGAGAGGAATGTCCGAATTCCCGTTTAGGCCTGATACCATTGGGCAGTCAGACATCCCTCGAGGGGTTCCAGATTGGAGAGGGTGCAGGCTGGGCTGAAGGACACCCCCTAATGCATGAATTTCATGCACCGGGCTTCTAGTATATAAATATATATATTTAAAGAACCTGATCTTTACATTTTTAGTATCAGAATACCAATTTGTATAGCATCTTGTTTCACATAAACAGTAGAACATTTTATCAATAATAATCAAATAATACAGTAAAGAAAGTGAGTGAAGTTTATGATTACTGTCAATATCAGTACCACTGAAATTTTATTTTCTTATTCAAGTTCGTAAAACAGGTATTTTCTTGGCGATTCTTTATGTGCATTTTAGAGTAAAAATGAAATCTCTGTAAATTTATTTAAAACAATTGAACTTTCAGAGTATTTTTCTCTTGGCATTATTTTGTAAAATACAGTTGACCTGAATAGAGTTAAAGCTTTTGCCCAAAATACTAAATTATGGTTCCCATAGCAACCATAATTTACTCTCTTATATAACTCCCTGCTTCATGTCATGGTAAGATATGCAATGTAACTCTAATTAACTTTCCTCTTAGATTGGTGTGTGGTTTCCAGGAATAGAAGGTGGAGGAAGGTGGGGAGTGATGCTGTGTTTGTAGAATCTGCAGATTTCAATCAGGGAGGATTGCTAACTAATAGAAGAGAATTTACTTAGGATTTCAGCCATAATATTTTACTATGTTTGAATCAGAGGGAAAAACAACGTATTAAAATGAACATTTAAATTCATGATATATAGTATACATGAATGAAGTTTCTTAACTAACATTATAGATCTTGAATTAGAATCTCATAAAGTAAGTATCAGAAAATTTGTTAGCCTTATTTGATTAGAATACTGGGTTATAAGATGATGAGTTCAAATTTATATTTTAGCTAGTTATCATTATTTTAAGGACATAACCATCTGCAAACCATGAAGCATGCATTCATGTAGTTAATTGAGAACCAAGTAAGTACTGTGTCAAGAATAAGATACCATCTGTGCCTTCACTATATTTAATTTGTTTATTCATTGAATCTTATTATTGATTTTCTCTACCAGAAGGTATGTCTGTAAGGGCAAGGACCCACCCTTTGATCCCAGTGCCTGGATGAGAGCCTGTCATGATTCAATACTGAGTGTTAGTTGAATGAATGAATGAACAATTAGTCACAAGGGGAAAGGAAGTGAGTTTGACCACAATACTAAATAGGTCACAATCACCAGAAAAGTTGGAATATTTCAAAGTTCTGCATCAACTACAGGCAAATATTATAGAATAAGAACCTGTGGCCTGTTCTTTTATTCATCATCCTGAAAATTTATAGATTGCAGTAGCAATGCTATTATAGTCTTAATGGGACTTAAATTTTCTGTGAAGTTATTAGAAGCAAAGTGAATAGAATTCCAGAACTTTGGGGAAAGTTGTATATTGTGTTATAACCCTGTGGCCTGCTCTGCATTGGTTTTCTAAATGCAGGTATGCCTTGGCTTATGATTTGGAAAAAAAAATGTATAAAGTTAAATCATATTTAAGATACAATTAAGAAACTTACTACTTAACAGACTCACTTCTGAGTTATTAGAAAGAAAACATTATTTCACAATCCCAATAACTACTAACTAACAATTCAAATTTGTATTATCATATACCATATTTTTCTGGCTAGACATTTGTTTCTTAAATGACTTTATCTGTTTAATTTGAATTACTTGCAATTCTATTTTTCAAAATTCAGACTTTCATTCAAATTAGTAGTAAATTTAGTAGTGTTCACCCCAGTAATGTTGACTAGATTGTTCCTAATCTATGACTTGACTTCTTACCTCTGTGTCTTCCTAATCTATTTGCTGAAGCTCAAGTTCCGGCTTTGGAATATATTTGAATAAACAGTACTGACTTAGAATCGCTTTCTAAGCGAGGATTTCAGCATTTCTTTTCTTTTTTAAATATATTTTATTGATTTTTTACAGAGAGGAAGGGAGAGGGATAGAGAGTTAGAAACGTCGATGAGCGAGAAAACATCAATCAGCTGCCTCCTGCACGCCCCCCACTGGGGATGTGCCCACAGTCAAGGTACATGCCCTTGACCAGAATTGAACCTGGGACCCTTGAGTCTGCAGGTCAAAGCTCTATCCACTGAGCCAAACCGGTTAAGGCGATTTCAGCATTTCAAAAAAACCTAAAAAGTTTCAGAGAGAACTTAGAAGACTACAAAGTAGCAGAAACAAATTGAATTTTCATATTATAACATTTTAAAAATAATTTAACTTATTATCCTTAAGATTTTTAAGAAGTTTCTGTGTGAGAAGAGATATGCCATTTAGAAAAAGAATAATAAAAAGATAAATTATATTGTGCCTATCAAAGACTTGTAATAGTAAATGTTTCTATTTCTAAAAAATAAGTTGCATATAGATATTTCACGTATATATATCTATTCAATCCTTGTTTCAGACTTTGTGCTAACATTTAAGAAAATCCTATAAATTTTCTAATTTAACTCCTTACTCTTGGCAAACACTATAAGCTTTCTGTTAGCCCCACAAGCACTCAGCCTTGTGCCCAGTGGGGTTTGCTCTGTGGCGGGGTTCTTAAAATGGGGTGTCCACACCAGCAGCATCAGCAGCACCCTTTAAAACATGCGCATCCTCAGACCTACTCTATCAGAAACTCTAAGAGTAGGTCTCAGCTCTTTGTGTTAATGCATGCTCCAGTACATTTATGTATGGTAAGGTTTAAGAATCACTGCTCAATGGAACACAGGAAGGAAAACCTGTTAGGAATAGTGCCATACGCAAGAATATAAGACATATATCCACATGACAGTAATAACAGTGCCATATCCTATATAATAAAAGGCCAGGGACTATAAGTCTAACGACCGGAATGACCGCTTGACCAGTCGCCATGAGGTGCATTGACCACCTCTCGGTCCCTCCCCCCTCCCTGGCCCGTGGCGGGCGGGGCAGCTCGCGGCTTGGCGAGCAGGCGGGGTGGCTCACGGCTTGGGGTGGCAGGCGGTGGGCGGGCAGGGAGAGAGCCATGGCAAGCAGTGGCGAGCTACGCATGCACGATTTTGTGCGCTGGGCCTCTAGTGCAAGAATATAAGACATATATCCACATGACAGTAATAACAGGGTAACAATAATAAAAGGATGGTATTTGCCATAAAATACAGGCAGTCCTCGGGTTGTGTTGGACTCAACATACATTGTTTTGTGGTTACGTCACCATCTCCCATTTATTTATAAAAAGAAAAGTTCCATCATTTGGATGTATGTACATATGGGCTTTATGTTTTTTATTATTTATTTACCACAAGTAAAAGTCAGGGATTGTTATCTTTCTTTTAATTTTTTTTACTGTTTCACTTCATTACTGCTGTGTATGTGCTCCATGTGAGTGACATAGGTGCTTGTGTAGGTGGGTGCTGACTTATGGCGAAAATGGCATTATGTCGCGCCATAGGAACGGGTCTCCAACATAACCCGAGGACCTACTGTAGTCACAAATAAAGTGTAATTGGGGCTTGGGGGGAGAAGATTACTCCACTATGGAGACAATATCCCCAACCATTCCTTTGTTTACTGAAACATTCTAGGTCCTGGAACTTAGTAAGATATAATCCTTGACTTAACTCATTATGTCCTTGACTTAAGCTCACAAACAGGTAGTTCTACTTGCTAATTACCTCACAAGTAGAAGAAACTTAAGAGACCACATAATCCAACTTGACAATACAGCAGAATCATCAGGCTGGCTTGTTAAAACTCATATTGGTGAAGCCCACCCCTACAGTTTCTGATTCCATACGTACCAGGCAGACCTGGGAGGCAGCGTTTGTAATACATTCCCCAGGGGAACCGACGTTGCTGGCCCTTAGCTTGAGAATCACTGATATAGTCACTAACTTCAAGTTAAAGATGGTAATACTACTGCTCAAAAATGTGATTTGTCCAACAAAGTTAACTAAAGGCAAAGCTGGAAATAAGACCAGATTGCCAACTCCCTAATCAATATAACCGCCACTGCAGACTGCCTTTGGGATGCCCTGAGGAGGACGCCTGCTTGACCTCACAGTAATTCTAAGAACAACTACAGGAGTAAAGAATTGATAACTTTATGAAATTTCATCTGGCTCTTGTTTATATTGTATTTCCATTTCTTATTCCAAAATTAGCCAAGTTCTTGACACCTACAATCCCAATTTTGAACCACCAGGCATTCTATTTTGTGAAATAGAGATATAAGCCCATAAAAAAGTAATATTTGATTCATTATCATTTTTAAAAGGCAATTCTTAAACTTACTAATATTATCTTCCTGAGAACAGGGAGTTGTCAGGATAAAGATCTTCTATTACAAAAACACTTTCCTCTTAATATCTGTCTGTTAGAAGACCAATTGTGGAGCTAGCAAAAAACTTACCAGGTTCGTTGAGGAATTAAAATATGTACTAGGAGACAATTAATGGAGATAATGTTCTTTGAGTTCTCTGACTGCTGATAGTTTACTTCTATTTCAGAAGCCGGTGTGCTTAATCCATAAATCCACGATTAAGTTCTCTAATTCTGTAAATTAGGGGAAAATATATTAATCTTTTAAGTGGTGATAAAGATAGATTTCCTCAAATTCAATTAATTTATTTTGCATTCTTGAATGATTACATGAAAAACTCAGATCCTTCAGCATAAATCATGTACTTGCATTTTAAGTGCTAATGTGGAAAAATTGGGCATGGGTAAAAATAATATATTCTCAATTGTATTATGACTTCCTCTGAAAATTTCAAAATCTATTTTTAATTGCCTTCATTTAAAATCAAGTCTTGTAAGACAACTATCTGATTACCTGAAGGTTAGCAGTAAGGAAGGACTGGAAATGGGAAAAGGGCGTAGTAGGCAGATGGTATCTTAGCTTAAGTGGTTGAATTCCGGTGACTATTGGAGGGATAATTTGCTTGATCCAATTGTGATTAATGACCTATCAAGGGATGACAGCATGTTTTAGACACTTATTTCATATATATATATATATATATATATATATATATATATATATATATGGCGTCATTTCCTACCACTGAATCAGTTATCACATGAAGGATAGAGGAAATAGCTGTCTCCAGGTCTCTCTTCTTCTTCTCTGTAGTTAATCTTTCCTTTCTCCCATTTTGTCAAATCAGGTATAAAAAAATGTTCAGACTCCAATGCAGTTAAATCGTAGGCACTTGCACTGTCAGTCACCAGCCAGTCTCCCAAATGAAGAACAGCTGTTCAGAGCCTCTTGGGTAGGACATGATGAGCCTTATTTCTAACTTCTTGTGGAGCTCAGTTTGAACTATTTTTAATTCTCTAGACCTTCAAGTAATCATCCACTCTTTATTAGGAGACAAACACTTAATATTACTTTCTTGAGTAATTTGGATGACCCTTTATTTATTACATTCATCCTGGGAATAACTGGTTTATTCTGACCCTAAATATAGCATTCTTTCAATTATATGAACAAGTTTACTTAGTGCAGCTGTATTGTTAGAAATAGCACAAAAGTTGTTTCTTTCCTAGTGAAATAAAGCCAAATAATTGTGTGATCTCTTTTTTAATTAAGAGTTTAGTAATCCCACTTTCAGTAGAAAGCTGTTTTCTAATGCATCTGGGGTGTGTGCAATGCAACATGTAAATGCATTTTATAACTAGGTGTCTTGTTCTCTGTCCTATCTTTTTTGATTTACCTATAGACAAATTCTCAAGATAAAATAATGTCTCTGGAGTTCAAGGGTTCCATTGTAGAAAATAAGACTTCTTTTACTTCTTTTTTAAAAAGCACAAAAAATAATTGTTTTTCAAGGTAAAGAATTTGGACTTAGAATGAAATATATATATATTTTTTAATAATGGAAACAAGATACTACAGTTAAAAAGTTGGCATCTGCCCAGCCTGTGTGGCTCAGTGGATGAGCATCAACTTATGAACCAGGAGGTCATGGTTCGATTCCTGGTCAGGGCACATGCCTGGGTTGTGGGCTCGACCCCCCATTGAGGGGCAGAGCGAGGAGGCTGCCTATCAATGATTCTCTCTCATCATTGGTGTTTCTATCTCTCTCTCCCTCTCCCTTCCTCTCTGAAATCAATAAAAATATATTAAAAAACAAAAACAAAACTTGGCATCTCTTTTAAATTAAGAAGTTTGAAATGTGACTAATTTCTGATGATTCATTTTGACTATACTGCCTGAATTCTTCACTTCTCATTGAGAAGTGAATGTCAACACTTGAAATTTAGTGTCACTCAAAATCAGGTTCCATTTTATGAATATTAATGAATGACTTTCAAACTAAATTTAATTTTAGAATGTTACGTTTTAGGAGTCTGGAGAGCAACTAAGTATGTCACAGTTCAATGCCAGTTGAACTGTTTAAGATGCTTTTATTTCTCTTAATAAAATATACATCTGAGAAAATAATAGAAACCCAGAAAATCTGGAATTCCAGTGAAATGGCATATTCTGCATCCAATTTATAATTATAAGCCATAATAATGCATAATTAAATGTCATATATTAATATATAGTATAATATAAATAACATATTAAAATCTTATATAATAAAAGCCTAATATGCTAAGTGTCTGGTTGTCCATTCAACCAATCATAGCGTAATATGCTAATGATATGTGAAGGCCCCTCAACTGCTTGCTGATGAGCACTGACCACCAGGGGGCAGATGCTCTGGCTGGTAGGTTAGCTTGCTGCTGGAGTCCGGCTGATAGGGACTGAGGGAGATGGGCTGGACATGACTTGGAGCCCTCCTGCGGTCCCTCCCCGACTGGCCAATCTCCCATGTTCCTCCCTGTCCACAATCATGCACTGGTGGGGTCCCTTGGCCAGGGCTGCACCCTCTCACAATCCGGGACCCCTCAGGGGATGTCAGAGAGCTGGTTTTGGCCCAATCCCGCAGGCCAGGCTGAGGGACCCCACTGGTGCACGAATTCGAGCACCAGACCTTTAGTTAAATTATAAAGCCTTACAAATAAGAATAAGTCATTTAGTTTATACTGTTCAAATTTAGGTGGTGATTTACATAAAGACAATAAGCTTCAATGAAATATTACAGTTTTTTTATGGACAGATAAAATTTTGATCATTACTAACAACACAATTTAAGCCAGTAGAGCTATAGTGGTTCTCATTAATAATTTACATAAACTCTGAAAGAGTCTAATCTTTTATGGCCTGAGCATTACAAAACTCATTATATCTCCATGGAAAAATGTTTCCTTTTTGATAGAGTACTAAAAAAATAATTTTGCATTCTATTAGAGAGTATAGTTTAAAAGATTTTGATTGTTCCAATATGTATAGTCTAGCTACGTGAATGTTTGTAATTGAATTAAATCACTCATCAGTATAGGTATATCAGGGTGGGGCAAAAGTAGTTCATAGTTGTTCATATGGAAAATAATACAAGAGTAAATAATACAAGAATAAACTCTGTTTCTCATACTCACAACTATAAACCTACTTTCGCCACACCCTGTATTTTTTAAAGGAGTTGCATAAGTGTGTGTTCATTCCTCCTGACATATATAATCCTCAGTTTTGTATTGGTTAAAAAGTTATTTTATATGTCATTTAAATTCTGGGTGACTCCCTGAGCTGCCCTTTCTAATATCTAGCTGGTCTTCTATGAGATTTCTGATTTACAGACACCTTTAACTGTCGATTGCAATGATCAATTTCAGCGGTTTATTTAGCAGGTAGTATGTGCCAGATACTTTACATGCAACCTCATATAAGCCTCAGAATAATCCTACATGTGGATAACATGTTTTCTTTTACAAACCCAGGGAAGTTAAGTAATTTATGGGGTGTCCACCTGAAAAGACACTGAACTGGTTTCCTGTGGCTGCTCTCTGTCTTCAAAGACTGTATTCTTACTCTGAGGTGCCTTCCATGTTACTGCTGAAAAGCCAAGTAATTTTAAATATTTGTCTACAAAGAATACAACTGTAATTCAAGTTATTACTGTTGCAGAAAAAATAAGTTATATTACATTCTAATACCAAATGGTATGTTGTGATTATGATACTTTTGATTTTCGCTTTTTATTCCGCTAATTAGGGTATTTAATCTTTTTTTTTTTTTTTTGCTTTTCATTACATGAACATTTTAATAATTGTTTAAAAAATTCTAATCTAATGTTTGTACAATATTCTCCCCCCCCTTATTTGCAGTTTTGTTTTCCATGGTTTGTTACCCACACTCAACCTTGGTCTGAAAAATTCCAGAAATAAATTCATAAGATTTAAATTGCATGCAGTTCTGAGTAGTGTGATGAAATCTCATGCTGTCCTGCCCTGCCTGTTCCACCCAAGATGTGAATCTTCTCTTTGCCCAGCATATCCACACTGTGTACATTCCCCACTTGTTAGTCACTCAATAGCTGCCTTGATTATTAGATTGACTGTATTTCAGTGCTCAAGTTCAAGTAACCCTTATTTTACTTAATAATGGCCAGACGGGCAAGAATAGTGATGCCGGGAATTTGGATATGCCACGGAGAAGCCATAAAGTGCTTCCTTGAAGTGAAGAGGTGAGTACCATATAAGACATTTTGAGATAGAAACCACATTCACATAACTTTAATGCAGTATCCTATATAATAAAGAGCTAATATGCGAATTTGTCAGGATGCTGTCACAGTAATGACCCATCAGCAGGAGGCTGTGTGTGCAGCAGGCATGCGCGGGTGGGCAGGGCTGCACATGGCGAGGGGCAGGGCTGCTCTAGGCCCCCCCCCCCCCCCCCCCCCCCCCCCCCCCCCGCTCCTTGAAGTGGCACGCTCCCTCCTGGCTCCCGTGGAAGCAGAGCGGCTTGCTCCTGCCTCCCACGGAAGTGGTACAGCTCCCTTTTGCTGGCTCCCTCCCGCCGGCTCCCATGGAAGCAGCACGGCTCCTGCAGGCTCCTGTGGAATTGGCAGGTGGCCTACTGTGCACGATATCACACTCTGGGCCACTACTATTGTTATAATTGTTCTCTTTTTATTATTATTTGTTGTTAATCTCATACTGTGCCTGATTCTAAATTAAACTTCATCATAGGGATGTCTTATAAGAAAAAACAGTATATATGGGATCCTGTACTAGCCAGGGTTTCGGGTGTCGGGGGGGGGGGGCGGGGAGGGGGGTCTTGGATAAGAGGGGATGGCTTAATTCATTAGAGGCAACCACGTGCTGTCTTCGAATCTCTGTCCTGGATATAGCCACTGACACATCTTCACAATATTGTCTAGTTTTTTTATTGTAAGAGTAATAAATGCTCAGCATAAAAATAATTCAAACATTAATTTATAAAGTAAATAGATTTTTTTAAAGTCTAATTTCTCAAATGAAATTGTGATGTTACAATTAACCTCTTCATAGTAGTTTGCTCCACAGTTTTCTCCTCAGAACTTTCTATGGATAAAGTGCTTTGTTTTGTTTACTTATAAAACCCAATGTGAGCACAGAGTGACATGGAGAAGGAAAAAGAAAGATGGTGTCTGGTGAAGCTACTTCTATTTTCTGGTTGATTCCTCCATTCTGTTCACCTCCATTTAAAACCCAAACTTGTCATATGGTACCGCAATGACTGAGGCCTTTTGGAAAGCCCTGCCACCATGTTTTAGTATAGCTGAAAGAATGATGAATCAATGAGCTTCCTTATAAATTCATTTATAAACAGTGTATTTAACTGTAATTCTAACACAGATTTTGAAGCAAAAAAAAAGTCTCTTGTGTCCAGGAAGGCCTTTCTCTAATTTTTTTCCCCAAGAAGCTTTTTCACACACTCAAGTGATCATGGTTCAAAGTGTGGCTGGAATATTTCCCCAGAAGATATGTCTGCTTTGCAACAATCTCCTAGGCTCATGTGGCTGTGAAGGAGAGAAAGGGGAACGCCACCTATTAAACATTTTTCAGCAAATTACATTTGTTTCCTCACCCTCTGACACACTGATCCCATATGCTTTTATTCTTGATTCCCCCATTAGCTTGCTAGCCGGTCGGTTGGTGTCACCATCCTCTCTGAGGGAAAATCACGTTTGTCCCAGGCTCACTTAGGCAAGATGCCCCTATTCTGGCTCTTTGTTTAAAGTTGCTTTGCTGCTTAGTGACTTTCTTTTGCATTTATTAGTAGGACTTTCCATTCCTTCACAACATTTCCCCCATATGATTAATGGAGTCACCATTAGTTTGCAACAATTATTTCAGTGCAATGGAAGTGTCCAGTTGTAAATACTGCAAGCATACACTTTTTCTTAAATTGGACTTTTGGGTTCCTAACTCTCATTAACAAAAGTGCTAATTTAGCTGAAGTCAAAAGACAAAAGTCTTGTTTGTTTGTTTTTTAATTAAATATCTTTGGTATTTAATAAAGGTTTGAAATGTGACTGAGACTTTTTATTTTATTGAAGGAAGCTTTTCATTTATTCTTCTGTTGATTCAAACTGTAAAGTGCAGTGCTTTAATTAGAGCCAGTTATGTTTTAGGTTTAAAGAGAAAGAGGAAATAACTTATAAAATATTAATCCTAAGAATTCAACCCATTCAAGCATTTCACATTTTAAAATAATTGGCGTCAACGTCAGGTAATTTTGAAAGATTGTGGTGCATAAAGATTGTGGTGTGAAAGAATGTTCAACATAACCTGAAATAAGACAATGAGATGCATAGTGCAGTCCTGAATACTGGGAAGTGAAATTAAACATATTTTCTTAGTCTTTGCATGAGAAAACTGTTTTTAATAGCTTTACATTCAAGTCTGAAAAATATAGGCATACCTAACAGGAATTGTGGGGTCTTGTTTTTGAAACTGAATATACACAAGAAAATCTTACTTTAAAAACTATCTAAAATATGATTCCCCACTGAAGACTTGCAATACATCAATGTATCATGCCGAATTACTTACCAATAGTATTCACATTATGAAAGTTTGGGGAATGGTAACTTTCTTTTCTTTACAAACAGACCATATTCAAGGTTAGCCATTCTTGGTCTCATTCCCCTTGCATTTTGAAGGAGTCTCTTGAGAATGAAAAAAGAAGAAAAAAGAATGGAATTGGCGTGAGCATGCCGGGGACTGTGCATGGAGCCCGTCTGCAGTGTGAGCGTCACCACTCGTGAGAGATTCTGCAGGGTCACAGTAAAAGTGGCTTTTTAGACTTGAGATGCCCTATTGTGCAGGAAACAAAGGGAAGTGGAATAAGCTTTATACGGGGAAAATAAATGCTTACCTTTTCCTTTTGATCCATTTTAGTTACCAAAAATAGGCCTGAACCATCTCCATTTGGCTTCAGATAAATAGAAATGAACCTTGAATAAAACAAAAGGCTCCAATTTTTATGTACTGCTTAGGTGAAAATCAGCAAAATCCCAGCAGGCTGAAAACGATTTCTCCATGTGCTTTAGCATCTTGCTAAGGGTAACAGGCAATATTAGCTTTAGCTCTGAATTCCTTCCTCTCAAATATATTTTAGAATTTGAATATTTGGAGAGAATTGGATTGCAGAAATACAAAAGTAAAAGTTATCTGGAGAAAAAAAACCACAAAAAAACCACGCACACAAAGAAATGCGGCTTTTTCTTGTGTGCTTATAGGTACATGTGCCCGCAAGTACCGCATCTGAATAAGATTTCTGGAAAATGAAATGTGTGGGAAGGAGTTATAACAGTATAGTGCCAGTACTTGTTGCTTTCTTTTGTGAGGAATGAAATGTAATTCCAGACTAATTTAGGGAATTGGGAGCATTTTCTTGAGGTGTTTTACTGCTGCAGTCTTTATTAGGTTCTCCTTCTATTGTCTCTCAAATGCTCAGATAGATTAAGCGCCCAGGGGTCCAGCTCGCCCCTCTGACTCCACAGGGAGTGCCTCAGCAGATATTTATCTGATCTGAGAACACAAACCAAGCCTAACAACTGATAGGAGGGCTTTAGAAAAGCAGAACACATTACTTAATTACAGAAGATGATTTATTCAAAGGCATTAGGAATATGAAATAAATTCAATTTATGAAGATTGGTTTCTTTCTCTGCGCTGTTATATGCAATAAGATATAAGGTTAAGTGGCTTATCCCCAGTGACTTGACCTTTCTCTTTATGTTCATTATATTAACGATCTGATTTCATTAAAGAAACATTAAACAAGGCGTTTTATGGTGAATGGCTCAGGCCTGGCACCTTTGAATTCATCTCTTTGACTGTAAGTTGCAAACAGATTCAACTATATACATCAATAATTCCTACAGCATTTAAAATTTTCATGCAAAGATTCTTAAAGCTTTGCTTCATGTCAAAGTCACTTGTGCTTTACAAATTATGGAGTTTTATCAATAATTTGTTTTTATAGTGGCAGAGGGTAATGTGTTTAGGAAAAGCTGATTTATTATCTATATCTTATATTAATCACTACAAGCAAGAAAATGCATAACAGATGATCCCTGTCCTTTAATGCTACAGCACAAATGATCTATTAGGAGAGCAGGTGGTACTGTACAGTCTGTTTTTATTGTGAAATGATTTCCTACCAAATTGCTTGTTTGAGCATAGCTCCTAAACAAATTTGCTTAATCCCAGATGAATCCTATCCTAAAGTCTGCAATACCTACTTTGATTCATTGTTTTCCAAATATTTCCACATTTTTGTTATTTTAAACATTAAAATAATACATCTTGTTGGAATATAGTACTAAAATATAGAGCCCTTAACATTCTATTGGTTACTTGTTCTACTATATTCAATATCTGCATTGATAGAGATGTAGCTTCAGTGACCAATCCATTTGCAAATTGGCAGATGATAGGGCAAGAAAAATAGTTGATTTAGTGCTTATAAAGCAGGGATGTGAAATTAAAAAACCCCACAGTATTTATAAAACTAACCTAAATTTTCCCAATGAATTACTGTCCTTGGTATTACCATTTATGTATTACATCTTCAAGTTTTATTAATTTTGAAGTCATTGCTTTTTAAATTAGCATTTAAAAAATCATTTAACTCCAAACTTTTTGTTTTGGATTTTGGCTCTTGGCCATTTCTTCACTGACAATTTGCAAATGAACTCTCTTTTTTAAAAACATCATATTCTCTATGTGATGTAGAGAAATAACTGTAGAGGATTCATGTATCCATACTATTTTTCATTATTATAGGTAAGCTATGACTTGGATTCTGTTATATTTGATTTGGAAAGACCTCTTTTCACATGGATCTAGGTACCAAGAATTATGTTTTCTAAAAATGTTAATTTATTGGACTGACTTATAATTCTGACAGAGTTCACATATTTAGATATCAATAATGTTTGCCAGCTCCACAGAGAAGTAGTGAGAAATAAGTGATGTAATGGGTAGAATTTTGCCCCCTAAATTCATATGTTGAAGTCTAAAGACACAGTAACCTCAGAATGTTACTGTATTTGGAGATGAGATCTTTATAAAGGCAATAAAGTTAAAATGAGGCCATGAGGGAGGGCCCTCATGTAACTCGACTGATGTCCTTATGAGTAAAGGGCATTAGGACACAGACCGTCACAGAGGGAGGACCTTGTGAAGACACCGAGAGAAGATGGCCATCTGCAAGCCCAGGAGAGAGGCCTCCGGAGAAAGCAGCACTTCCTTAATCTCAGACAGCCAGCTTCCAGAACTGTGAGAAAATTAATCTCTACTGTTTAAGCCACCGGTAGGTGGTACTTTGTTATGGTAGTCTTACCACACTGATACAGGCATGTTTAGGACCACAAAACAAATGGAGTCAAAGCTAGAATTGGAATTTTAAAGTTTCAATAACAATTTCTTGTTTGTTGGCTTCTACCTACATAACCATCCAATGTGAGAGAAAAAGAATTTGAAACTCAGATTTATGTAAGAAGCATTGAGGAGGAATGCGAATTTACTGACAATTCATAGTGTAACCCCGTCAAAACACAGGCGTACATTGAAAGCCGAGGCTAATGTAATAATAGTAAAATCATCACTAACACATATAGTCTTTCTTGGGTGCCAGGCACTGTTTTTAATATTTTACATTTCTCAACTATTTTACCTTTCACAAGTCTCTGAGGAATAGGTATTATAATCTTTATTTTACAGAAGAGGAAACAGAAGCCAAAAAGGTTAAATGACTTGTTAAGGCCATACAAATAGTAAAGGGCAGGAAGGATTTGAACCCTAGTCATCTAGTTCTAGGTTCTATGCTCTTAACCAGTATGAAATATTGCAACAATCTTGACTCACCTTCAGTGTCATCAGTTGCTGCCAGCTTATCTGGTAGTATTCTCTGGGAGCTGCAATAATGCTATGACACAGACAAGGGCCCTAACTTCAAAGGAGGGCATCTAAACTGTGGGCATCAGAGACTTAGCAAGTCTCCAAGGAATGGTGTGAGTGAGGGGTGGAGCAAGTAACAGCACCCTATGGTACTGAGGAACTTGGGAAAGATTTCATTTAGAGATAACATAGTCGTATTTACTTCTCAGTGTAGTAGATGAGGTAGAAAGTTGTTAAAGTGGTTTGAACTAGTGGCTGAGTCACCAAAATTAGAAGCAATGGCAGTGAGCGCTGTGGAAGATGGCTTTCAAGAAGACCACTGATTTAATCCTTTCTAGTTCCACCATAGAATGCTTAAAGCCAGGAGTGAACCCCAATGTAAACTATGGACTTTCAATGATAATGATGGGTCGATGTAGGTTTATTGGTTGTGAGAAATGTACCACTTTGGGCCAGATGTTGATTGTGGGAAGTGGGGGGCGGGGGGGGGGGGGGTGGCGCGGAGCGGGGAGGTCTGTGCATACGTTGGGGCAGGGGGTGTATGGGAAATCTCTGTACCTTCTTCAGTTTTGCTGTGAACTTAAAGCTGCTTTAAAAATATAAAAGTGTGTGTATATATATTTTGTTTGTTTGTTGTTTCCTTATTGATTCAGTCAATAGTTCCACAAACATTCAGGTACTATTTTAAAGCTTTGGGATACAGCAATGAATAAAAATCATTAAATTCCTGCTTTCATGGAGATTACGGGGAAGAGAGACAACCACATTTATATATAGAATCTCAGGTAGTGGTAAGTACTATAAAGAAAAATTAAGCATTCTAAAGGGATTGAGAATGATGTGGGTGGCAAGGAGTCATTTAGATAGGTTTTCAGACTTCTTTTTTGTTTGTTAATCCTCATCCAAGGATATTTTTTTTCATTGATTTTAGAGAGAGAGGAAGGGAGGGGGAGAGACGGAGAGAGAAACATAGATGTGAGAGGGACATATCGATTGGTTGCCTCCCGGGACCCTTCAGTGGGCAGGCCAGTGCTCTATCCACTGAGCCAAACCAGCTCAGCCAGATTTCTGTTCTTTTAGACATCTTTAGATAGGTTTTCAGGGACGGCTTCTCTGAGGAGGTGACTTCGACGGACTCTGAAGAGAAGTATGAGAAGTTGAGCCATGCAGGGGTGTAGGGTTAGAGAAATTCAGGCAGAAGGAACAGCAAGGGAAAAGGCCCTGAGATCAGACTTGATACCCGAGAGGAACAGCAGAGCATTTGTAAGCTTGGGCTCAGTGAGTCTTGGGAAAGAAGTCCATGAGTCACCCAGGAACCAGAAACCAGATCCCCTGGAGCCTGGTTAGCCGGAGTGAAGACTGGTTTTACTTTGATTGTGATGGAAAGCCAATTTAGAGTTAGGTTTAGACCAAGAGTAAAAGCAGAATAGCAGTTGGATCCTGATGGCTTGGAATACATTGTGGTTGATGGGGAGTGAGCTATCCCCAAATAGCCTTTTAAGGTATAGCCAACGGGGTTTGCTGATGAATTGAATGTGGGTTGAGATTGAGAAGCAAGGATGTTACTGAGGTTTGGTTCAGAAAGTTAGGTGAATTGGGAGATGGGGAACCCTTAGGGAAGATCAAAATTAAGGGTGAAAAAATTAAGATTTGCTTTTGGTTAGGGTCAAGATACTTATTATTCAAGGGGAGATGCTGAGGACGCAGTTGGATTATGGCAGTGGTTCTCAACCTTCCTAATGACTCGACCCTTTAATACAGTTCCTGATGTTGTGGTGACCCCCAATTTCATTGTTACAAATTGAACATAATTAAAGCATAGTGATTAATCACAAAAACAATATGTAATTATATATGTGTTTTCCAATGGTCTTAGGCGACCCCTGTGAAAGGGTCGTTCGACCCCCAAAGGGGTCGCAACCCACAGGTTGAGAACTGCTGGATTATGGAGTTCAAGAAAGAGGTCAGGCCTCTTTCTTGAGATAGTTGAGAGATAGTTGAGAGTCATATTTGTGTAGTTCACCCAGACAGTGTATGTGTAGAGCTGAGAACTCTGTGTTTCTCCAACATTTAGAGGAGAAAGGTCCAACACAATAGACTGAAATGGAGGGCTGGGTTAGTGATTGAGTTACCAAAATTAGGTAGGTGGGAACCATATAGATCTCTGTGACACGACAAGTTGCCTACTAAAAACAGTTCAAGCTACAAACGTAACAGCAGAACCACTGACATTATTAAAACAAGAGACTGGGATATTTTAGGTCTTGGTGTATCCATGAATTAATTTATACCTAAAAAGATGCCCCCAAATCTCCCTTTCTCCTCTGCTCCATTCCAGGGCATAATTAAGCTACCATTTTGTTTCATCCATCAGCAGACTAGCAAAATGTGAACTGTTTAGACGTTTAACCGTGGATGAGAAATAGAACACAAAACACTCATGAATATGTAAATATGCCAAGTTATAAATAAGTGAATGTATAAAAGTGAAAAATTTTTAAACTTAATGTGAGAGGCTTATTGTTCTTTCCCTCCTCTCCCTCAACCTCCGCCCCCCCTCAACACTAAAACTATTGTTAACTGTCACGCATCCACATAACCTAGGGAGCTTCAGCAAAAAACCAATGACTGGGCTCTATCCCAGACCAATTAAATCAGAATTTCTGAGGCATCAACATTTTTTACATTTCTAACAATACTCCCCAGGGAGTTTCTAATATGCAAGCAGGATTGAGAATTGCTTGTCTTCATTTATATATCACTGTACGTAACTGTAATTATTATAACAAGTGCAATGATTTTTATCCTTTTCACTTAATATTATATCAGAAATATTTCTTTTTTGCATAATCTTTATAATTTAAGACTTTCCTAATACAATGTTGCTATACTATCATACACTTATCCATTGTCCTATAGTTAAGATTTAGGTTGCATTGAACAGTTCGAAGCCATATATAACACTGCAATTAACAATTATTCCCCTGTCACACTGTATTCTGAGGCAGAATTTCAGGACATTATATGTGGTTCATAATACTCATTGCTTTCCAAACCTTTAAATGATTTGCAATCCCCTGGTGTATTTTGGAAATCAGATTTATGGCAATCTCACTCAGGTTGAGTGTAAGGATTTTTTTCTTTAAATTGATAGAGTAATGGGTTATATTAATAATGGTGCTTTCCCTTGCAAGCAGTAGAGAACTCAAAGCCTCTTAAAACAAAAAACACACAAACAAAAAAAGAGAGGGAATTATTTTCTTGTATGACTAAAAAGTTCAGAGGGTATTTGAATTTGGGCTGTGATGGATCGGGCCTCATATAATGGTACCGGATTCAATTTCTCTCTCTCCTGTGGTCAGCATTGCATTCTTCTTGATGGGCTTTACTCTTGGGCAGGGTGATATATCCTGTTACTTTACATGCTTTCATAACTCTAGTCTATGACTGGGTTTCATTCTGCTTGGCTTAATCTGAATGAATCACTGTGGCTATTCCTATTAGGACTTAGAATTCTCTCGTGCCTCTCCTGGATCCAGGTGTGAGGTTTACCTTCCAGAAGGACATGGGTTCATAACTGAAGGGGAGCAGTGCTCTAGAGAAATGCTGGGCATGCAAAACACACGTCTGCCACATACATGTAATATGATGATTAACTTTTAACATGCATTCATTTTTTAAATGATTTTTTTAAAATTTTAAGTATTTACTGATGTTAGAGTGAGAGAAACATTGCTTTGTTGTTTAACTTATTTATGTGTTCATTGGTTGATTCTTGTATGTGCCCTGACTGGGAACCGAACCTGCAGCCTTGGCACATCTGGACGACGCTGCAACCAACTGAGTCACCTGGCCAAGGCAACATGCATTCATCTTAATGTTCTCACATTGTTTTAATATAATGTTTAGGATGTTGATATAGCAACACACATCACATTATTTGAAAATTACATCTATGTAAACAGAGTTCTATGAATATTTATGAAGAGAAAAATAAGAGACTTTAAGAATAAAAACTTGGCTTTTTAAAATATCGATAGGTCAGGGTTTGGCTCACATGCTTATTTGTGAAATTAGAAATGGAGAATATCCTATTGCACATATGGTGTTCTAGGTGATAGTCATTCTGAACATAATGAACTCCCATGAGTCATGTTGTGGGGGGATATTCATCAACTCCCAGGAATGTCCTTTTTTAATCTATTGGTGGTTTATTACAAAGATAAAACATAATTTTAACCACTATAATTTTAAAGTTTGCAAACCAAACCAGCAGTTATATGTAACTATAGTTATTTTTAATATGTTGAATAAAATATCAATAATCTATTCAAGATGATGGAACACAAAACTCAGGCTTTAAATATTTCCATCTGAAGGGAGGGTGAGAAAGTAATATAATAATTTCTCCCCAGAACCAGCTAATCATTTCTATGGTACAAGAGCAAAAGGATAGTGTGCACATTCACTTCTGAAAACAGCACTGATGTATTAGAATCTAGATGTGATCGGATGAATATTACATCAAATTTACCTATGATAATCCTGAAACATTTCATTACATGCAAAAAAATATTGTATACTAAATGCTATATTGCTTCCTTCTTTTTGTTTTCATGTATTAAAATCAATGTGATCTCCAATAGCAACATGTCACATTCCTATATAAGGTGCATTTTAATGTGCTATATTAACAAGAAAACTGCCTAGAAGAGTTTGTTTGTTTTTAATGCTGACAAATTGAGGTTATGTGGCAGGAAAAACAGTGGAAACATAGCAAAGTAGAAAATACTTATAATTATGACAATCTACACTAATAAAAGAGAAACATGGTAATTGGCATACGACTGCTACCCTTCCCATTGGCTAATCAGGGCAATATGCAAATTAACTGTCAGCCAAGATGGCGGCCGGCAGCCAGGCAGCTTGAAATTAACATGAGGCTTGCTTGCTTCAGTGATGGAGGACTCCAACGTTCCCCTCAGGCCGCTGTGGGCCTCTGAGCCTGCAGTTTAAGAAACATTGTAACAAATATAGAAGCTAAACAAAACCCCAGAAACCAGCTTTCAGCCAGCTGGGATCTCAGAGCTGGAGTTGATACAGAGTTTCGATTATAGAACTGAAACAAACCAGATACCTGCTTTCAGGAGTGGAGGCCTAAGAGCTGGAGCCTCAGAGCTAAAGCTGGCTCAGAATAAAAAAAGAAAAAAGAAAAAAAGGAGCAGTTGGGAGCTTCAGTCCCAGCCTGAAAACAGCCCTCAGCCCCTCACCCAGACTGGCCAGGCACCCCAGTGGGGGCCCCCACCCTGAAGGGTGTGTGACCAGCTGCAAAAAGCCATCATCCCCTCATCCAGGCTGGCCAGGCACCCCAGTGGGGACCCCCACCCTGATCCAGGACACCCTTCAGGGCAAACCAGCCGGCCCCCACCCATACACCAGGCCTCTATTCTATATAGTAAAAGGGTAATATGACTCCCAGCACCGGGACCAGCAGAGCCGCGAGGCCTCCAGGCACCAGGATCAGCGTGACAGGGGGCAGCACCCAAACCCCTTGATTGCCCTGTGGCTCTGTGTGTGACAGGGGGTGGGGCCACAACCTCCCTATCCGCCCTGCTCTGTTCGTGACAGGGGAAGGTGCCCCAACCCCCTGATAGGCCCTGCTCTGTAGGTGATAGAGGGCGGCACCCCAACCACCCCCCCCCACCCCCCCCACCCCCCCCCGCCGCCCGCACGGGCCCTGCTCTGTGTGTGACGGGGTAGAGCCATAACCTCCCCATCGGCCCTGCCCTGAGTGTGACAGTGGCGGCGCCCCAACCCCCTGATCGGCCCTGCTCTGTGCGTGACAGGGAGCGGTGTGCCAACTCCCCTATAGGCCCTACTCTGAGTGACAGGGGGGAGCTCCTCAACCCCCTGATGGGCCCTGCTCTGTGCATGACAGGGGGGAGCTCCCCAACCCCTGATGGGCCCTGCTTTGTGAGTGACAGGGGGGAGCTCCTCAACACCCTGATGGGCCCTGCTCTGTGCATGACGGGCAGGAGTTCCCCAACCCCCTGATCGGCCCTGCTCTGTGCGTGACAGGGGGTGGCGCCACAACCTCCCCATCGACTCTGCCTTGAGTGTGACAGGGGGCAGTGCCCCAACCCCCCAATCTGCCCTAACCTGAGCGTGACTGAGGGTGGCATCGCAACCTCCCAATCCGCCCTGCTCTGTGCATGACAGGGGGCAGTGCCCCAACTCCCCAATCGGCCCTGCTCTGAGCCCAACCAGGGGCTGCACCTAGGGATTGGGCCTGCCCTCTGCCACCCGGGAGCAGGCTTAAGCCAACAGGTCGTTATCTCCCAAGGTGTCCCAGACTGCGAGAGGGCACAGGCTGGGCTGAGGGACCCCCCCATCCCCCCCAAGTGCACAAATTTTTGTGCACCGGGCCTCTAGTATATAATATTTTGAGATGATTAATCTGTATTCATTTTTATATAGGCTGAAAATAACTGACAAAATGTACCTGCTACAGATAAATATCCAAAATAATAAAATGCTAGATTGATGTCCTTAAAAAATGACACTCATAGTGATTTGCCATTTAACTTTGTTTTAATTCATGAAGTTTATTTGTAATCCTATCTAATAAAAGAGAAACATGCAAATTGACCATAACCCCAACACCCTTCCCATTGGCTAATCAGCAGGATATGCAAATTAACTGCCAACCAAGATGGCGGCCGGCAGCCATCTAGCTGAAGCGAACAGGAGACTTGCTTGCTCCAGTGACGGAGGAAGCCAATGTTCCGGGCCTGCCGCTGCCAACCTCTGAGCTGCACTCTAAGCAACTATGTTGCAATTATAGAAGCTAAACAAGTGCCAGAGACCTGCTTTCAGCCAGCTTCGGCCTCAGAGCTTAGAGCTGCTGTGATGGCAACAGAGTTTCAATTATAGAAGCCAAACAGACCCAGAAACCTGCTTTCAGCCCTCAGAGCTGGAGCCGACTCTCAGCTCCAGTGACAGCTATAGAAGGTAAATAAATCCCAGAATAAAAAAAAAAAAGAAAAAAAGGAGAGGCTGGGAGCTTAAGTTGCTCTCCAGATTGAAAACGGCTTTCAGGCCCTCACCCAGACTGGCCAGGCACCTCAGTGGGGACCCCCACCCTGAAGGGGGTGTGACCAGCTGCAAACAGCCTTCAGCCCATCATCCAGGCTGGCCAGGCACCCACTCGGGACCTCCACCCTGATCTGGGACACTTTCAGGGCAAACCAGCCGGCCCCCGCCGGTGCACCAGGCCTCTATCCTATACTACAGGCAGGGCGGGACAGTGCGAGCTGCCATCTGGGCCCCATGTGCAGCCCTGGGCAGTGGGGCATAAGTCCCGCCCCCAGCCGGGACCCCTGTGTGCCACCTGAGCCCCCAGCCGGGACCCCTGTGCCGCCTAAGCCCCGCACTGCTAAGCCCCGCCCCCAGCCGGGACCCTATGACTATTGGAGAGCAGAAAAGTGTCGCTGGGCCCTGGGTCGCTGTGGTGATCTGGCCACCGGTAAGTAGAAAAGTGCAGTCTGTAGGCAGCCCCTAGCTGCACCTGATCCAGGAGCAGGAAAGCAAGTCTGGCCTGTGGACAGCCCCAAGCTGGGCCTGATATGGGAGCAGGAAAGCCTGGCCTGCGGGCAGCCGCCAGCTAGGCCTGTTCCCTGGTCACCATGGAGATCTAGGAGCAGGAGAGCAAGCCCAGCCTGTGGGCAGCTCCAAGCTGGACCTGCTCCCGGGTCGCCATGGCGATCCGGGAGCAGGAAAGCCCGGCTTGCAAGCAGCACCCCCATCCTGGCCATAGCTCAAGAGAGAGTACAACATGCAGTGGAGGCCAGGAGCCTGAGAGATCAACCCAGAGAAGCTCCTGCTCCAAGCCTCCATGGTGTGGCTGGGAGCAGGCCCCCAGCAGACACACACACACACACACACACACACACACAGTGCCTGCTCTGAGCCTCCAATGTGGCTTGGGGCAGATCCCCAGTGGGATGGCACACACACATGGCAACTGCTTCAAGCCTATGTGGCGCGGCTGGGGGTAGGCCATAGCAGACAGACAGATGCACACACACACACACACACACACACACACACGATGCCTGCTCCGAGCCTCTGCTGCCAGTGCCAGACTGTGGCCATCAGTAGGACATCCACTGAGGGCTCCCAGACTGTGAGAGGGGCAGGCTTGGCTGAGGGAACCCCACCCCCCAGTGCACGAATTTCATGCACCGGGCCTCTAGTCCATCTATAATAATAAAAGTATAATATGCTAATTTGACTGGATGTCCTTCTGGGATGAAGTTAGGGGTGCAGCCACCATGACTGCAAGTGAGGTATCCAGGCAGCTGCAGCTGTGAAGGCCTACTCTTGCATGAATTTCATACATCAGGCCTCTAGTTATATATAAAAGTGTTCCAGAGACTAAAACGTATAAAATAATGTTGGTATTCATTTACCTAAGACTGAAAACATTCTTCACAGTTAGAATTTTTAAAATGCTTTTGTAACTATTAACTGGATATAGGTAAACTTCTCATTATATGTTCATCTCTAGATCTTCTGTTCTGTCAAATCATTAGCCGCTATCACACATTTTGTCCTTGTAAATGTCTCAATAATGAACATCATATTCATAGATGACCTCTACACTTCTATGATCTTAATCTGTGTTCATTCTTTTTTTTAAAAAATTAAATCTTTATTGTTCAGATTATTACATTTGTTCCTCTTTTTTCCCCCCATAACTCCCCTCCTCCCAGTTCCCACCCGACCCTCCGCCCTCACTCCCCACCCACTGTCCTCATCCATAGGTGCACAATTTTTGTCCAGTCTCTTCCCGCATCCCCCACACCTTTTACCGCGCCCCCCAAGAATAGTCAGTCCATTCCCTTTCTAAGTCCCTGATTCTATTATAATCACCAGTTCGTTCTGTTCATCAGATTATTTATTCACTTGATTTTTAGATTCACTTGTTGGTAGATGTGTATTTGTTGTTCATAATTTGTATCTTTACCTTTTTTTTCTTCTTCCTCTTCTTAAAAGGATACCTTTCAGCATTTCATATAATACTGGTTTGGTGGTGATGAACTCCTTTAGCTTTTCCTTATCTGTGAAGCTCTTTATCTGACCTTCAATTCTGAATGATAGCTTTACTGGATAAAGTAATCTTGGTTGTAGGTTCTTGGTATTCATCACTTTGAATATTTCTTGCCACTCACTTCTGGCCTGCAAAGTTTCTGTTGAGAAATCAGCTGACAGTCGTATGGGTATTCCCTTGTAGGTAACTGAGTTTCTTTCTCTTGCTGCTTTTAAGATTCTCTCTTTGTCTTTTGCTCTTGGCATTTTAATGATGATGCGTCTTGGTGTGGTCCTCTTTGGATTCCTTTTGTTTGGGGTTCTCTGTGCTTCCTGGACTTGTAAGTCTATTTCTTTCACCAGGTTGGGGAAGTTTTCTGTCATGATTTCTTCAAATAGGTTTTCAATATCTTGCTCTCTCTTTCTTTTTCTGGCACCCCTATAATTCGGATGTTGGTATGCTTGAAGCTGTCCCAGAGGCTCCTTACACTATTTTCGTATTCTTTTTCCATTTTGCTTTTCCAGTCGGGTGTTTTTTGCTTCTTCACGTTTCAAATCTTTGACTTGATTATTGTGATCCTTTGGTCTGCTGTAGGGAGTCTGTATAATATTCTTTATTTCAGTCAGTGTATGCTTAATTTCCAGTTGGTCCTTTATCACAACATTGAGGGTCTCACTAGATTTCTTGAGGATCTCACTACATTTATCAGCAGTTTCTAGAAAGTTCTTGAAAAACCTTAAAAGTGTGGTTTTGAACTCTATATCCAGTAGTTTGCTTTCCTCCATTTCTGTCATTTGTGTCCTGTTTCTTTGTCTCGGCATTTTTTATGCTTCGCTGTGTCGATAGAGTGGCTTTCTGTGCTAAGTATCCAATAGGGCCCGGTGGCTCAGTCTCCCCAATTACCTGAGGTGGACACTCTTGGTGCACCCCCTTGTGGGCTTTGTGCACAGTCTTGTTGTAGCTAAGCCTTGATTGTTGTAGGTAACACTGGGAGGATTTGACCTCCAGGCCAATTGGCTGTGAGAATCAGCTGTGTCTGCAGTGGGATAACTTCTGTGTTGGAGACACCCCTCCGGGGCAAGACTTGGTTCAGTGGGGCTTTGGTGCTCACTGAGCCTGCCCTGAGTGTGTCCCTTATGGATCTGCAGAGTTATAATTGGATGGTTCCACTCTGACCACTGGGTACACTGGCTCTTGGATCTAAGGAGGTGCTAATCTTGCTTCTACCTGAGGCTACCCTGCAGAAGCCATCTGTAAAGCAATGCAAGTTGCCCTGGGGCCTTGGACAGCTGCAGTTTGTTAAGTAATTTTCAGATTACAAAGGGCCGGGCCTTTCATATGCAAAAGCCTCCATGCAGGGCTTAGGCAGGGTGGAGCCCCAGGGGATCAACTGGGCGGGCAGAGCGAGTAGTATGGCTGCTCTCAGTCCTGTCCTCAGAGGCCCTGGTAATCACTGTGTGTGCCTCCAAGAGAAAGCTGCCCTTGAGTTCTAAACGATGCCAGACAGTCCCATTTCTCCCGTATGAGTCTGGGTCCCCAGAGACTCACCTGGAATTGGAGCTCAGAGCCTGAGACTCTGTCCTGATTGAAAAAGACAATCATGTCCTCAGCCGCCAGCCCTCTCTGCATGCACCTCCGCACCTTTGTATTTTACTTCCACACCGCACCTCCTGTGAGTCTCGGTATGCTTTTCTCTTTCCTTCTAGTTGTACAATTTCCACTCAGCCAGCCTTCCTGTGGTTCTGGATGATGTCCGTTCCATCTTTTAGTTGTATTTTTGAAGTGGTTGTGTGAGGCAGCAATCTCCGGTGTTTACCTATGCCACCATCTTGGTCAATCTGTGTTCATTCTTGCAAGGTAAGTTTTCCTTATTTTATTTTTAAACTAAGAGCTAATAATTATTGATTGTTTCTATATACCACTATTCTTGTAAACACCGGGATGTTGGTACTATTTTACAAATGAGGATACTGAGTCAAGAAAAGTTACGCATCTGCCTACACACACGGCTAGTAAATGAAGGCATTCTGGTTTGGGTGTGTAACACCGCATGACCTCTTATGAAGCCAGAGGACAGACCTTCTCTTCTTTGAAAGAGCTAAAGTGTCACCTACAGTGAGAACCCTGAGGGCCTGAAGAGTGATAGAGGGAGCTGAAGCTTATTTCCTGGGACACCAATCAATGAACTTGGGAGAATAAGCTAGGACCAGTTAAATTTTGGCTAAATGTTCCCATACAACATGACATACCTTAGAAATTTGTTGACGACAAGAAGTTAATATTAAAATTTAATTTTAGTGATTTTTTTAAATTGCCTCAATGGAACCTAGTCATAGAATTTTATAAAAGGCTTCAAAAATTTTCTCTAGCATGGTTCTTAATTGTGCTGAAGAATCATGCAGATGATTGAGTTTCTCTCTCTCTCTTTCTTCCTTCATTTGGAAAATTCTAATGACCATAATAGTCAAATATCCCTTGGAACTTTTTTTATTATAGCAGGTCATTTTCAGAATTAAGGCTAAAAAGCCCATCTAACTACCAATACTAATTACCACTATGCTGTATACTAATATAAAATAATATTGCATGTCAACTGTAATTAACAAATTTAAAAAAGTTTTAAAAGTAAAAAAGATAAATGATACATATTTTACAGTTATTGTGAGGACTCAATTATATTCAGCTTATAAATTACAATGCTTAATGCCTGACAGGAAGTTGATACTTAATAAAAAATCATTCGCCTTTCTTCAGTTTATCCTAAAAACAAAATAAAACCCCAACAACTAAAAAACAAATACAACAGTTATGAATATGTACCTTAGTTCAGATTAATTTCACTTTGCCTTGGCCTAGTTTTGATTCATGGTTAGTTTCCTTTTGAGGTTTTACTATATATTTTGATATTGGCTTTCAGGGATTTGAAGTTAGGGTCCAGGTAATAATGATCCATGTTGTTCTTCTGATAGGGAAAAACCGGATGGAGTGTTCTAGAAAGAGGAAATGAGATCAAAAGGTTAAGAAGCTCCATAACTATTCAGGACTTAACATAGCATTTGACATATAGCCAACTCTTAGAAAGGACCAGTTGAGCATTGAATGTATTTTGTCTCTGCTGTTCATTGCACGAGCATCTCTGGGCATGCTCACGAGCAGGTAGAAGCCTCTTTGCAGAATCTGGATGAGTAGTAGGTATTTGTAAAATTAACATATTTTCTCTGATTGCCGAAATTTTAAATATTGTATAGGAAACTCAAGTGAAAGCAAACAAGAATTTCAAAATAATCCACAGTCATAGTTCTCAGCATTTTAACAAAAACATATTTTTTACAAAAACAAAACCTAAAAGTTAATGTCATATTCCTACCTGACTACTTTTAGGATAAATATTTAAAAGCTGGATACATTAAATCCATACTTTGAAAATCAGGTTTCAGCATTAAGTGAGGCAAAATGAAGTTTAATAGAAAATTCAGAATAAATTTTGGACAATTTGAAGGCATGTATAGTTCCTCAGAATTCTAAGTTTTTAAAGGATTGAATACTTATTTATAAATAGTAATTTGTAGCAATATCTTATTTACAATTTCTTCAAATCAATACTAACACTAATTGCTGGCCTGTTTTTGAATGAATTACTAAGTTGTCTTGAGACTTGATCCCATTTATGTAGAGAACTGGATTCATTTTTTAATCATTTCTAAGCTTATATTTAATTTCCTACTTCATAGAAAGGAAACAGAAGGTAATGGAAGGGGACAGCAAGTCTTTACTTGTTTGACTCCCAGCTTTTAGCACAAAACTGCAGTCTAAGCAAGTAGTGTCAACCCCGCCTTCCACCTGCTTGAAAATGTGAAGGCAAGGCCATGATGGTGCATCTGGTTACTGATTTCAGGCAGCTCACTTCAAAGGTGATGGAGATCCGCCAATTGTTCCAGGGATGTGTGAAAACTTTGGCCGATCATAGGCTGACTTTGAGAAGATTGCTTTGAACGTTTATGAAGAATTTCCAGGGCAATAAGAGTATGAGCTGTGAATCTAGTCCCCTCAACTAGCATGTATAACCCTTCCTTAAATTCTACTGTCAAATTTTAATTATCACATACAGTTTTCTTAACAACAGTAAATTATGGGGCGGAAAAATCTTGCTTTTGATGTCTAAACAACAATTAAATATTCACCTCTAAAATTCTACATTTGTATCTACAGTGGTTTTGGTCTGCTTGGCTGAATCAGCCAAAAAACATGCGCTTCTCCATATACTGACTTCCAGAACAGCTTGAGTGCTTTCTGGCATTAAAATAAACACAAAAGACTCGAGGAGAGGTAAAAGCCTAATGAGCCATTATTGCACCAATTGTGCAATTTAAAATGTGCTTGGAGGGTATCTGAAAGTTTTCATGCAACTAGTAGCTCAGCCCATTTAAAGAACAACAGGTCATAACTCACTGCACTAGGCTTAACATGAAATTTTCATTGCTTTCTGATGCCAAGACTTAGCTTTATAATTACATCCAGTTTCCACTTTCCCAAACCAGGCAATCAAACTAATCAACTTTACCCTTCTCTTTCCTTCCCTTTGAAAGAGTATGTGTGACTCCTCAGTTGACTCATCCATTTCCAAATGCCACAATCCTCTCCTCCACCTGCCCCTATTTCATGAGGATGTGCACAAAAATGAGCAATGGCAAAAAACTGAGGCTTATAATCACAGAGTATTAACCCTTGTCACAGCTATTTTTTATCTTACTTTCATTTTTTATTTTTTGGTGCTGTATTTTTTAAATGATTGTTCATTAGTTTTCTTTTACAATTAAAGATTAAGGTATAGAATGAAGATTTTGGCCTTGTTTTCCAGCTCATCTACACACACACACACACACACACACACACACACACGAAGAGTAGCTCTGCAGGCATCCTGTTTGTAAAAACAACCTCCCAGAGGAACCCCAGACCATTATTGTTCTCCCCTGTTCCTGTCAGTAATTGGTTCAGGAAGCTTTCTTGAAGAATGGGGTTTTCTACTCTATTATCTCTACTGCTGAATGTTACACATGGATTGTCAAAAATTTGAATTCAATAAAATGAATAACAATACATCTATAATGGGTATGATTTAGTTCCTCAGGATGCAGAATGTGCCGTTGTGCAGGCCTCCATTATGAAGAGCAGTGGTAATGATTTTGCAGCTATCAAAATATAGGAAATGGCCTGAAGCAGCCTCCATCCTGTAGTACCCTGGAAGTTGTTTGATAAAAGGAACCCGTTCTATCACTCATTTACTTGCCTCTTTTTCATATAGGCAAAGGCAGTGAGGGAGTAGGGGATGGGAGACAATGAGAGAAGGGTCAATGGGTATGGGGGAGACATAGTTCTTTGTCTTCTAAAGTCTCACCGCATATAAGAAATAGTGACCCTAGCCAGCTTCCACACGGATTCACCATAAATGTAACCAGAAGCAGGACACTGAGCCAGTCCTATGGTCTCAGTGATGGGACAATGCCAACGTGTCCTCTTCTTTCCTAGAGGGAAAGTCAAACAATAAGTGGAAGACTCTCAAGCTTAAGCTTAGTCACAGGTCAAGCCTTGATGGCCACATTGATCTCTCTCTTCACTTCCTTCCACCCACAGGGAGTCCTCGGGTCCCTTGGAGCTCTGTGCCCCTAGATTGTGAAAAGATAGACACACTTGCAGGACTACCTTGCAGGGCCTCGTCATCCTGAACCGCCCCCCACACCCCAGCTTCCTCTCAGGTCTGCTGATTCTCCTCTTAGGAATGGGGTTGGCAGGAAGCCAGGGTGGCAAGGTTTTCCTCATCTGCATCCCCACATGGAGAGAGAGTCCACTCAGCCTCTGGGTTAATTCCTCCCTGTTCTATTCAAATGTAATTAGAGTTTCTCCTCTATGTTCCCAGCATTGCCCCTTCTTTGAGCAGGTAAATCAGGTCATTCTCAGGAGCCCGCAGCTCCCTGCAGAGCCCAGTCCCCCTGGAAGGCTGCAGTTCCTGTTGAATGCCCAGGGAAAGGTGTTGCTCACAGCCAGTCCCCTCAATAAATCGCTCCTCCAGCTGAGACCATTTGTCTGAGGGATATTTCCATCAGTTACAACTGGATCCCGAAATATTTTTACCTTAGCATGCCGCCATCTCCTTGAGCACTAGAATTCTTTTCCTTTTCTTTTTCTTTCTTTTTTTTTTAAGCTCTGTAGTTTCACCAATCGGAGGAGGCCTCCCTGTGAATGAGCAGGACCTTGAGCTTTCCTAGCTGGTGTCTTATTGCTGCTTCTTGCCCAGCCTCCCTTCTGATTCTTCACCTGGCCTTCTGTTTTATGTCCACTTATTTCATTACTTGAGAGAAAACAGGAGGCCTTGGGAGCTCTAGTCATGTGCCTGGACACTGGGCCTGCCTGCGGTCTCTTTTGATCTAAATTTCAAATGTGGCAGCTGAGAAGCCTGGGGAATCTGAACTAAACCAAGGGATTGTATGAAGACGGGTTTGTGAGCCTGCGAAGCCAGATCTGCCTCCCCTATCACCGTCTGATCTCAGGCTGGCCACCGTTCAGATGTACAGCCTCCCTCCCCACACGGAGGTTTTATGGCCACACAGAAGTGTGAGTTCCTACATTTCATTACAACATACGCTGAGTTACAACATGCTCCGGAGCTGATTTAACACTTGTGAAGCAATCGCAAGGTCGTCCATTCTTAGAGATGGAATTGCCTGGCGGCCAGAGAAGAGGTCTGGTACAAGCTGGCGTCACAGCGAAAGGCCACTGCCCACATGCTCTGTTCAGGTTGGCCTGCTTCTCTCTGGCAGAGGCATGAACTCCAGCCTGCCTTTGTAATCCCATGTGTGAGAGACTGCTCTTTCATCTGGATTGTTTTTTGTTTTCTCAAGTGGCTTTAAATATATATATATATATATATATATATATATATATATATATATATATATATTTAATTTGGGGTTTAAATTAGAAATTTGCCACACACTACCCAGACCAGGAGGGCATATATGGCATTCCATTACACACACGTACTATTTTATATGTTTCATATACATATTTTTTATTTGAATTCTTATGAGTGGCTAACATTTTCTTAAATCTTTTTAATTAATAAATTTAATAAAAATGAAAAATTTCATTTAGTAAAAATGTTGGCACCTATCATATGCCAGACCCTAAGGGTTTTTATTTTTTTAAATATATTTGTATTGATTTCAGAGAGGAAAGGAGAGGGAGAGATAGAAACATCAATGATGAGAGAGAATCATTGATCAGCTACTTCCAGCACGCCCCTTACTGGGGATCAAGCCTGCAACCTGAGCATGTGCCCTGACTGGGAATCCAATCATGGCACTGAGCCATGCTATCTGGGTGACACTAAGGGTTTTAAATTTCATATTTTGTCACTGTTTTTTCACATTGGGCATTTATAATCATATTTTGACTTTGTGTTTATATAATATTTTCAAGCTGACCCACTTTAACTTCTTGAAGAACTTCAAGATATAACTTTCATCTTCATTTAGACTGTTCAGTGGAATCATAATGATTTTCAACCCACTTACAATACTAGGTTTTTAAGATAATTAATTTATTTTGCAGACTAATTTTATATGTTAATCAAAATGTCACTTTATACATACTTCAGAGCATTTTATTGCTATGGATTTATTCCTCACATCTACTTGGAAAAAAAAAATCAAGCTTAGAGTATTTATAGTCTGGATGAGACTCAACGCCTTTTCAGTTCAGATTCTGTTTCCTACTAAAAATTAGGAGATGTGTTTTAGAAGGGCATGATTGACCTCCATGATGTCAAGTTCAAAAATCTATCAAGCTAAATACCATTTCCTATGAGAGGAACAGGAGCTTCTTGAGATGGCTGGTTCCCGGGCAGGTACATGAAGAGCCTGAGATTTTCTTTTTTTTTTTTTTAGGCCAGAAATAGTGAAGTGCTCAAAACATAATGAGAACATGTCAAAAATACACAGAAGCCAGTTTAAATGAGTTCTCACAGACCAAATCTAGGATGATTTGACCATGGGAAAGAGTGAGAAAAACAAAGAGAAACATACATTAATGGAATATAATTGAAACAAGAATTCATAAGTCCAAACTGACAACCTATATATATAAAAGGCTAAGTGTCCATCTGACCAGTAGCTATGATGTGCACTGACCACCAGGAGGCAGACGCTCAATGAGGAGCTGCCATGACATGCACTGGCCATTTAAAAATAAATGACACCGTGGACCAGGCACTGACAAACCAACACTCTCCTTCCCCCAAGTGGGACACAGGACCTGCCATCATTCTGGAGTGACACCCCACCAAATCACAGCCAACACTGCCAAGACCCCATGGCACAAAATGCGGCCCACCGCTCAGCCCAGCCTGGAAAAGGATCACTGTGGGTGCCGGGTAATGACGTCACATAGCAACGCAAGGCTTCCTCTCCCTAGCGACTAGCCTCCTTGAAGTTTCTTCAGCCCAGGAACATGACTTGCTTTACAGCCAGGTGCATACATTTTTAAATTTAACCAAATAACTGTGAAGCATTTTCCCATGCCTCATCTCATTTGATCCTCAAAGAAGACCTGGAGTAGGTAGATAGGAGACTCAGTAGAATCCTATTTTCTTTTCATTAGCTGGAAAATGGAGATTCAGAAAGTTTAGAAACTTGAACTGACTGAAAAGAAGTAAGAAGTGGTGGACCTTGAAAATGACTTCAGGTTTACTCACTGTGCAGAATGTAGTCAAACACTTCTGCAGTTAAATATTTTACCCTTTGTTCTCCTTGTGTGATCTACAATAATAATCTGCTTTGTGTTGATATTTATTGCTGTATTGCTGACAATTACCTGAAAGAGAAGTTGGGGTGCTTCACTGGTCTGGAAAAGTTTAGCTAAATGAGAAAGCAGGTCTAATTAAGCAAGTTTAAAGCTTTCACTGGTGCCAATCACACGTGTGTGTTTCAATCTGTCATCGTCGATTGTGAATTTGGTTGACACTTCTATTATAGAGAAAGGCAAACAGTGATATTAAAATATTTCTTCTAATTCATTTCCTTTCAATGTGCACAAATCCATGCACCAGGACACTAGTAAATAAATAAGAAAGAAAGGAAAGCTGTTCCTTACTGCCTGTGGATAGAGAAGACTAATAGGTAGGTAAAATGGAGTTAAAAAATTACTATTCTGCAACCATCCCAGTAAAATTGATTCAAGTTAGAACGATCAATAGACTAAATCTAGGGGAGGGAGTTTTGATGAGGAACAAGATATTTACATAGCCTCAAAAAATCTCTCCATAAATTACTTAATAATTATAAAAGGGGAAATAGTGCAGAGTGGAGAAATGGGATAACCCAGTGGATTAACATTCACATCACCAGTAAGAGGCAGAGTTATGTCTAGTGCCTCCAAATGTGAAACCATGAAAAAGACACATCACTCATGTAGCAATCCAACCAAAAATGGGTAATCTGAAGTTAATCACAAGGAAACCACAGAGAAACCCAAATCTTAATCAGTTTATTCAATGAAATAACTGGCCTGTGTTAATCATAAATGCCAGTGGCATGAGAGACAAAGGAAGGTTGAGGAATAGTTCCAGATTAAATGAGAACAGAGATATGACAACTAAGCATGCTGTCATCCTAGACAATATCCTGAATAAAAAAAAATCTATAAAGAATATTATTGGGGCAATTGATGGAATTGAAATGTGGACTTTAAAGTGTAGTATTAATGTAAGTGTCCTTAATTTGATAATTGTACTGTGATTATGTAAAGAAAACCTTGTTCTTAGGAAATATAAACTCAAATATTAAGGAATAAAGGGGCATAATGTGTGCAATCTACTCTCATATGGGTCAGAAAGAATATGTGTATTTTTAAAATGTGTAATATATAATATCGCTACAAGATGATGATAGATATAAATAGGTAAAGCAGAGAGATAAAGAAAATGTAAAATTAGGTAAATTTGGTAAAGAGTAATCAGGTGTTCTTTGTACTCTTTTTTCAACTTTTCTATAAGTTTGCAATGTCTTTAAACACAAACTTAAAAGGAAAACAATAAGCCAACTCATTTTTTAAATAGAATGCTTACTATAGCCCCATTACTCTGAAAAGCAAAGAGGAACTCAGAGACAGTTAACTCCCCATTAGAATTTTTAAAATCTACTTGATAAGACTGTATTAGCATATAAAACAATTAAATGAGTGAATTGTATCTGATGAAAGAGTTACAACTGTATACAAGATATATAATTAACCTTTACAAGTTAGGACTGCACATTTATTTATAGCAATGGACATTCCCTAATCATATTAAACTAGAGAGTTCTAACATTTTTCCTGGAATCATGTAGATTCAATTTATTATCTGGACTTATCTATATATATAAAACCCTAATATGTAAATAGACCGAATGGCAGAACAACCAAACAGCCGGTCACTATGACATATGCTGACCACCAGGGGGTGTGTGCAGAACATGGCGGGTGTCGGCAGCAGGTGGCAGAGCATGGAACATGGCAGGCATCAGCTGCAGAGGGATGGTAGAGCAGGTGAGCAGGGGCACCAGACCAAGGCAGGGAGCTGGTGCTGTCATCAGGGTGAGCCTCTGATGGTTACTGAAAATTCTTTGCTCTGGCACACTGCAGTCCCTCCCGGCACTCACACCTGCTACTGGTGCTGGCTCTGCTCACACTCGATGCCTGCGCTCGGTGCCAGCTCTGATCGCTCGGCGCCATCAGTGGGTTCGAGAGGCAGCTACTGGCACCTATCACCCCTCAGGGCTTCTCCACCTCCCCCTGCTCCTGAGGGGCGATCGGGGCTGGCAGCTGCCTCTCACACCCTCTGCCAGCGCCGGCCCTGCTCGCAGCCACAGCTGGCACTGGAGCCGCCACTCAAATCCACTGCCGGCTCCTGGCACCGGTCCTGATTACTTGGCGACATCAATGGGTGCAAGCGGCAGCTGCTGGCCCTGATTGCCCCTGAGGGCTTCTCCACCTCCCCCTTCTCCTGAGGGGTGATTGGGGCAGCAGCCGCTTCTCGAACCTGCTGTTGGCGCAGGCCCCATTCGCTCTGCACCTTCAGTGGGTGTGAGCAGGGCCAGCGCCTTCAGCATGTGGGAGCGATGGTGGTGGGGGCGGGGCTGCAGGCAGACAAGTAAAGTTTGCAAGTTTGCAATGTCTTTAAGTTTGCAATGTCTTTAAACACAAACTTATTAAATTTTAAACTTATTTACATTATAATAGTAAAAAATATTTTTATATTTTTTAAATATAAAAATGGAGTTAAAAATGGGGCCGTGATGGGAAGGGCTGGGCAGGATGGGCCAAGACCTGCCCTTGTGCTTACTGCAGCCTCACAGCCCACAGTTTCTTTCAAGGTGCACAAATTTGGGCCCTATAACTAGGGGCTCAGTGCACGAATTCATGCACGGGTGGGGTCCCTTGGCCTGGCTGGCGATGGGGTCTATCAGGGCTGGCCGGCTGGCCAGCCGGAGGAGGGACCATGGGAGGTTGGCTGGCCATGGGACGTTGGCTGAGAGAATGCGCATCATAGCGACCAGTCGACCGGTCATTTGGTCAAACAGTCATAGTGGTCGCTTAGGCTTTTATATATATAGATTATAGTAATTAGTATCATTACTATAATATAGCAACATATTATTATTATTAGGCTATTTATCTGTGTCACAGGAAAACATTGCCCTAGGATTTAAGACACTTAGTTTTTGGACCAATTCTGTCATTTAAGAGCTGTTTGACTTTATCAAGTCAGATAACTTTGTGTGGCCTAGTTACCTCGCCTATGAAATGATGAAGGTGAAGTCAAGGATTATGAAAGCCCTTTCCATTTTAAAAGGCCTGTGATTCCACTGGGGATGGAAACCAAGAGAACTGCATAGAGCAGAAAGCTGATAAAAGTTACTGGATATATTAAGTATGCTTTGTGGTTTACAGTTAGGATGCACAAAAAATCGTCAAATTTCTACAGAAGCTTCATGCTTTGAAGATAAAAACACGTATTTCCCTAAGAATGCTTTTAACTTTTTTCAACATTTATGGCAAAGCTGCTGTTACATAAGGTACACATCATCCATCCAATTTTTAAGGAAACAAACAGGCTCTGAGAGATGGCTTTTATATCTGTAAATAGTATGAATACGTTTTCTTGATCTATCGACTTCAGAAATTTGGATTCACAATCACATAGGATGAGAGAACTAATGCCATATATACCGTCCTCCACCTCTGCTCCATTAACATGTCCAAATTTTTATACTGTCAATGCTTCTATTACTTGGGTTGTCCTAAATGGTTGGTTATTCTACACTTTGGTTGAGTGGAAAAACATTTTTAAGTAAAAATAATTTTTACTATTATAATAATGTAAATATTATTACTTAAGGCACAAAGTAGCATGATTAGACCCATAAAGAAAGAGATATAACCTTGTGTTAATAAACCTGGACTAACTGAAGAAGAATATTCCAAGTGTCAAGGCCAAATCAATTCTTCTTTTTCAATGAATTAAATATTACATAATATTATAGTTTGTTTTATATTTAGACCATAATTTCTTTACATATGTTAATTATTTAAAATTTCTAATTAGTTTTATTTTTCTTGTGGACAGAATTTTAGTATTCTTTCATCTTGTCAAAGATCATTTCATTTATTAATATGAATATTTCCTACAGGAATATTTCTACTTGAGCAATAACTCCTTACAGCCTTCTGATTGCCTGTTACTATTTGAACTGCTGATTTTCTAAGCTTTCATTTAAAAATCATTTTTCATAGATTTCTAAGTCAGGTTCACTTTTTTTCTTGGCTGCCATGGCCATATTTTTCTTGGATTACTTTTTTTTTCTTTTGTGCTAATACATCCCCCACTATTTTTTCCCTGTAAGTATGCATGGGAGATAACATTTTCTAAGCTCTTGTATGTCTAAAAATATCTTTTAGACATTTGAAAAACAATTTAGATAGGTATACAATTTTAGTTTCAAAATAATTTCTCCTTAGAACTTTTAAAGCATTTTCCATTATCTTCTAGCAACTGATTGTGCCTGGGAGGAGACTGACACCAGTCTGATTCTCACTTCCTTATCAATAACCCATTTCTTCTCTCAGAAAGCTTCTTATCTCTTGCTATGGTAAGATTTCAGAAAAGGTGCCTAGGTGTGGATCCCTATTTCTTTCATGCATCATTTGGTGATCCCCTTAACTAATTATTCAATTTAGTAAAAAAAAAATAGAGACTACCCATATGGTACTAGGTTCCCACATAGAAACCTTAGCCCTTCAGAGGAAGGCTGTTCAACCTCTTTACAGAAAACTTCTTTGGTTTTGGTTTAATTAGGGTATATATCACCCATGCATGTGGTTGTAGGATAAGAGAATGGGGTGGAGATGGACTTGCATAGTGTTTCTGTAGACATTAAACTAAGACCCTTGACCTCTGCCTCATTTCCGCCTAGGATTTTTGCCAATTCTAAGCTTTGAACTTCCAGCTTTCTTCTGTTGTAATTGCCTAGGTGTAAATTCTTTGCCTTCTGTTTATAACAGTGAACACTAACTTTTATTGAGTTGTGTTTGGGAAGTTTCCTAGGTACTTCACATTGGCCCATTCACACAACCTTACGAGGTAGGTGCTATAATTATCTACATTTTATAAAGAGGACTTGCTCAAAGTATACAGCTCATGCTTGGCCTAGCTGACATTTGAATCCAGACAGACTACAATCCCATCATCCACACATCTTGGATACAGAAATCTTTCATTTCTTGATATTGGGATTTATTATGATTTTTTTCCTTCCACTTATATTTTTAAGCAGGTATTTCAGTGGTAAAGGCTGAGAAGGAAATGCATGTGTTCTGTCTGCAACCTTTAACTGAAATCTATCCATCCCTCCTGAATGCTAAATACACAAACACTGCTGGACAAATCTGGGTCTAGAGTAGACAGTTGCTTCTGCTGTCAGGTTATGGGCACCGTAATGGCAGACAAGGGAGAGCTAGAGGCTTACTTCTAGAGGTAAGATTGCTGAGGTCACTCCTTCCCATCGCTTTAACCACCTCCTACTGCCCCAGCTGGAACAACCTCTTGGGGATTTAGAACTTAATGATGCAGATGAGTTTCCTCACTCCCTGTCATGCTCAGTTACCTGACTGGGCTATCTCCTGACTTCCAAGGGGAGTATGCTCTTTCTTTGTGCATAGCCACCCTCCCTCCTTCTCTCTCAGTACACTCATAGGTGCACACGTGCACACACACATAAGCACGCACATGCACACATGTACAAAACAACTGTTTCAACCAATATTTACTAAGCAGTTATGTACTGCGCCTTTGGTAGAGTTAAGTGACTGAAAAACTCTCTTCCGTGAGTCAAATCATGCATCTGAAGCACACTGTGATGCAATTCTTTAAGGGGAGGGGGCGCGGTGTGGAATCTGTGCTCAGGCCGGTGGCGGCCTCTAGATCAGGACTGCGAGGGCTGCTGAAGTGTCCTATGCAGAACAGCTCCTCATTGGTCCCTGGCCTGCATTTCTAACTCTGGAGATTGATTTCCTTGAGGTGAGACATTTGGCAAGAAGCAAGTCACCTTGTAAGGGGTACTTATCACCTTAGTATGAATTAAATGCACGTGGTTTCTACAAAACAATAATGGAGTGGACCACAGAATGGTCACAGATTGCTTATATGCCTGTATGCACGGTCCTTTTCAATGGGATTTTTGCCATGCCTCCCATCATGAAATGGTGGAGTTTATTTCTCTCTCCTTTGAACCTGGGCCTGGCCAGGTAACTTCCTTTGGCCAATGAAACATTAGAAAATGTGCTGCAGAGGCTTGGAAAGTTTGCCTTCTCCTGCTGCTGCTGGAAACCCTTCTGCCACTGTGTGGACAGGCCTCCTTGAGGATGAGAGACCATGTGAAGAAAGGCCTTAAGCTTCCCTGCTGTCCTGGCTATAGCCCCAGGCATGAAAGGGAGGCTATTTTAGATCACTCAGCCCCAATGAGCTGGACTAATGCAGAAGAACTGGCCAGATCACTCACAGAATTGGGAGATATTGTAAATGGTTGTTTTAAGTCAAGTTTTGAGGTGTTTTCTCATGGGCAATAGCTAAATGATAGAGAGATAGAGAGATAGATAGATCTATTTGTGCCCCTTGAGGACTCCAAATGTTTGGGTAGCAGCAGGGGCGCCCCTGAGGAGAGTGAAATACAGTAAAGGAGGAAGGAATACATTTTAAAAACTTCACTCTTCCTCAGGACTAATTTTTTATAGCTCCAATAAGAAACCTTTAGAATGTGAGCACTGCTTCCAGTGTCAGGGTTGTGCTGTAATTTGAACAATCCCAGTCATCTGACCCTCTAGTTTACTTTTTATTGAATAGTCCAGCAGAGATAAATAATTTCTCAATAGATTCATTGGGTTTCATCCTGACCCAGAACTCTAAGTTTAAACACAGACATTATCTGGAGCTGGGAAACATCAGAAGGGGAAGCCGACTCAATCTGTTCTCTGTCAAACTCTTGGTTTTAACATCCCACAGTGTCAAAGAACACCAACCAGCCCCTAATGTTCTGACTCACTGTCACACCCTGAGTTGGACAACATGCTTTCTCCCTCTTCTCCCCTCAAACATAATGCTTTCTAGCTCCTCTGCAATGTGAATCATCTACTTTGCAATCTGGTTATCTGAATGGATGTTTGTTGTCTTTAGAGACTTTAAGCTTTCTGAGGGCAGGGGTCTTGTTTTATTCATTCATTATTTTGTTAACTTGTTCATGCAGGGAACGAGAATTTTGTAATAATGGTTCATCCCTGCTTCCAAGGATCTTATTGTCTAAGTAAAAGAGAAACAACATAAATCAGTTTTTAAAGATCATGTTAATGTTAATACTGAGTATTTATAAAACGTGTGTGAGCACAGAGAGGAAGCACCTTGACTCATGTACCTGTATCCTCACTTGTCTTCCTGCTTCTGCACTTGACCCCTTAAAATCCAATGTGCATGCAACAGTCAGAGGGATTTATTCAAATAGATTGTATCAATTCTCTGCTCTAATATTTCAGTTGAAGCTTCTTACTGGTCTTACAAAGTCAATGGGATCTGGCTGTTGCCTTTCTCACTGACTGCACCTCAGTCACGCTGGCTCCCTTCAGTGCTGGGAATCAAGCCTGCTCTCTAGCTCAGCACGTTTGAACTGGCGGTGCCTGGCTCTGCATGACTGGCTCCTTGCCATTCAGAGCTCAGCTCTGGTGGCTGGATCCCTGACACCTGAAGTGAGTAACCACCTAGTCACACACTGTCATATGGCTCTGCATTACCCTAATCATGACATGGTAGTGTCTGCCTGTCTTCCTCCCTCTCTCCCTCCCTCCCTCCCTTCCTTGCTTTCTTCCCTCTCCTGTTCACTTACTTCTTTCCCTTCTTCCCTCTCTCCTCCACTCATTCTTTCTTTTTCTCTCTTAATGTTGTGTCTTTCTTTGCACTACAATGAAAGCCCTATCAGACCAGTGACCTTGTCTCTCCCCCTCCTCATTCCCTACACCCCCCCCCCCCCCCAGGGGCCCTTGGAGTGTATGAACAGACAAAATTCAGAATGCTTGAATGCTGGAGGAATTGCAGGTACTTGCTGGGTGAAATGGGGTGGGTGGTTTTTCTGAAAGAGAAAACAGCACCTTATTTAAAGACACAAAACTATGGACAAGTGCATTAGAAGTATTTTGGCAGTGGTTAGAACACAGGGTGTGAGTTGAGCTTAGAGATATCTGGAAAATAAAAGGAGATGAAAACTGAAAGGTTTTGTATATCTTTACCCCCTCCCACCCCTCCAAGAAATGTTTTTTTTTCAACCTGAGCCCTAGTTCCTTCACTGACACACAGGAACGCAAAATTCAGCCACTTTCTGGGCACAAAGACAGGGAAGTGGTTTCCAGAAGATACTGACCAGCTTGCTGTGTTATAATAACTTATTTCAGAGTTTTGACTTTTTGGAGGGATTTTTTTTTTTGGTTTTGTTTTGTTTTACCATTTATTGGGTGAATTAGAAATATATTACTGAGGTTGACCAAACCTGGGAAACATGTAGATCATTGTTTTGTGTCACTCACTCATTCATTCATTCATTCATTCATTCACAAGTCATTGCAAGGGGCAGTTTTATTAGATATATTTGTTGTTGTTTGAGCTTTGTTTTTAAGGTTTAAAAACAATATTTGGAGACACTGAAGAGGCTTTCATTTTCTCCTCATCTGGAACAATAATAATGCTTACCTCACAGGGTAGTTGTAAAACTTAAATGATTTAAAATGTACAAAGTGCTTCGTGTTTGGCATAATTGCTAGCCTTTATCACCTTTATAATTACTTGCTTCTCTCATGAAGAGAAACTGTTGTAACTTTATTGAAGGAATTTCACACCGGGTTCCAAAATCTACTGTAAATGTGTTCACATTTTTGCCAAAGAGACACATTCTGCCATGTTGCTATCATGGACGCATCTATACTAATAATAGAGGAATATGCAAATTGTCCGGGATGCTGTCACATAATGACCAGTCGGCAGGCTGCGTCCCACCCCCTGTTCAGGCAGCTGCGGTAGGATAGGATATGATAGGAGGGGATAAGGAAGGAGAGGTAGAGGAAGGCAGGCCTGCATGCAGACAAGCCGAGAGGAGAAACAGAAATACAGAAAGGGAACAAGAAAAAGACGCAGGAATGGAAAAAGGAAGAAAATGCAGGGCTGCATTCGGGAGGGGGTGGCGACTGGGGGTGGGGGGTGGGGTGGGGGGGGTGGAGCAGCTGTGCCCGGTGAGGGGTGGGGCGCAGGCGGTGCAGAGCGGGGAGCCCCATCCAGATGCAGAAGGAGGGTGGTGGCCCCCAGCGCGGGCTGTTGGGACAGAGGGGTGGACGGTCCGAGGCTTTCTGGGTGGAGGTGCTCCTGCTTCGTGGCAGCAGCGCCCGGGCCACGTGGGCCTTGGGCACCTTCGCCGGGCCAGGAGCCCTGCACTGGGAGGGGAGGCACAGCTTAGCTGGGGTGGAGTCAGACACTAAGAAGGGTACCACTTTCATCCCCGACGGCTGAACCCCAAAGACACTGGCCAGGATTAGGTTGGTGGCGTGTTAAGTGTACTTTGTTGACTAGATGTTGGGGTGTCTCAGGCAGGGAATGGGGGAGGACGGCGGCAGGGAGGACGGGGAAGGGGGGATGGTGAAGGCCTGGCCAGGGCTGGGCCCTGTGCTGGGGTTAACGGCCCGGGAACAGAAGCTTTAATATCAAAGTGCGCTCAGGCCAGGCTGGAAGCAGGTCTCAGAGAGGAAAGGGGAAGGTTTAAAAGAGAAACCGGTGAACATGGCAGGGGGCCGGAGGGTAATGATAAGGAAGGAGGGAGGGAGGCAGGGTTCAGGCCTCACAAGGGAAAGGCGAATGGAGGGGGGGGGAGGGGGGTAGGAGTAAGAAGGAGACAGACACAGGGAATGAAGGGAGAGAAGGGAGGAGGGAGGGAGGGAGGGAGAGGGGCCACGGGAGGTTCAAAGGGAGGGAGGGAAAGAAAGCAGGAAAGAGAAGGATGCTAAAATGGGGTGAGGCCAAGAAAATAATTAAATAAAAAGAAGAAACAGAATGTGAGAGTGAAGGGAGTTTAAAAGGAGGAGTTAGTAAGAAAATTAAGTACAGGGTGATTTTTTAAAATGTAGTTGGACATCCCCTGAGGGCCCGCGGACTGTGAAAGGGCACAGGCTTGGCTGAGGCACCCACTCGCCCCCCCCCCGCCCCCCCCCCGCCCCCCCCCCCCGTCATGCACAAATTTCATGCACCGGGCCTCTAGTTAATTGATAATGATGATTATTGTCATTTCCTGCATGCTTGTAAAACATGGTGCAAATGAGGGCCGCTCAGTTGAATTGTGTCAAGCCCATTGTTTTCATGTTTAAAAACAATACAAAGACCAGAATAAACCAGGGAGATACTGGGTGAAGGTGCAAGAGGCAGCTCAACAGAAAAGCTATTCTCTAGGATGGACAAGCATGCTTTTCTAATCCGTTTAGAGCGCTGACTTAGAGGCCCTATCTCTGTGGGCTCCAGCGCGCAGAGACGAGGCTGGTTGTGGCCTGTGGTTCTGTAGCTCAGCTGGTACTGAGGGCAGGAAGGAAGGGTGGGCCTGCTTGAGATTTCCTGTCTCGCTGTGAGTCACTGATACTGAGCACTTTTCTTGTACTTCGCTGCCTACTATACGGAAAGCAGGAATGTGGCCACAGAAGTCAAACCAGAACTGGAACCATCGCTCTGGTCAGACTAACCACTCTCACTGATAAACAAGCGTGGCCGTGGCCCACGCCTCTGCAGGGGGCGCTCCCCTCCCGGTGGAAGTCAGAAATGGAAAGGAAGACTCTCCAGTACCCCTTGTGAGCAGGTAATGCAGCTTCTGAGAAAGAACATCCTTAGGTATCGCTTAGGTGCAGCGGAGACTGAAGGCAAAATTTCTAATTCTGACTCTGCCGGGAAAGACTGTCAGCCTGTCTCACGCCAACTTCCCTCCCATGCCCTGCCCGCCTGCATGGCAAACAAACTCAAGTTGAATATGGGATTTTGAAATTCCTGTAAGTAAATAAAAATTTGAAAGTAATTCTTGTTTGTGGAGTGTGAAAGGGCTCAGTCTTTATAGAAAAAGTCTGTTCAAAGGGAATGATAACAACTGTACTACCTACTTTCTAAGTCTGCTGGGAAAATCAATAATAATAATAATAATAATAATAATAATAATAGTTATTGAGTACTTGTTTTACACTTGGTATTATATTTTATATACATTATTCCTAATCCTCACAACAACCCCCACAACCCCTCCCTTCTACCAGCTGCCCTGATACGGGATGATATATGTGATAGTGCTTTGAAAATATTAGTCATTAAATAAAGGCATGTTTATATAAGGTTATAATTATAATTAACATTAGTCAAAATTCCAGGGCTAATATTTTACTTTGTTTACAAAGAGCATGAGCTTTGAAGTTACACACAACTAGGTTCAGATACCACTCTTGCCCAGCTACATCTATGGGACAATTGCTAAATCTCTCTGGGCCTCAATTTTCTCCTCTGCAAACTGGGTGCAATAGTAACACCCTCTTAGGATTACAGCATTCATAAGAAGCATGTGTGGAAATTCCACAACTGAGTTTGACACATAGAAGGGTCATTACAAATATGGACTCCATTTGCTTTTCCATTTTTCTTAGAGATAATAGAATCAATGCAAAAATCTTTCAAATTGTTTATTAGGTATTTGATCATTTTTCAGAGTGCTTCCAGGAATACTGAGAAAAAGGAAGGACAGGTATAAGAATGAAAATAACAGAATATTAAAGACGAAGCAATCTGCTGCCATAATAGTCTGGTTGTTCTCTTAAGGCATATTTAAAAGTAATTGTTTGCATTAGAGACTTGAAAAGAAATTGTGGTGGAAAAGAAATAGATAAAAATGCATTTTAGTATTCATGGGGAGGGTGGATGGGAAGAGATCAACCGGTGAACTTGTATGCATATATGCATAACCCTTGGACACAGACAATGTGTGGTGAGGGCCTGGGAGGGGGGAGGGGGCTGGAAGAGGTTATTGAGGGAAAAAGGAGGACCTATGTAATACTTTCAACAATAAAGATTTAAAAAATGATAAATTTTAAAAATACAATAAGAAAAAATGTTTTTTAATATCCTTAACATTGTCTGATCATAACAACACAACTTGATTCTAAGGCTTTGGGAGGGAGGTTGCAATGAGTTCAGCTGTGAATGAATTTAAATTGCTAGTGATTAAATGGCTGCCTCAGAAAACCAGAAACCTGGCTTCTCATACTGTGTATTCACTGGGGGAGAGAGATTAAGTTGTGTAGTGGTCACTGTGGTGCTTTAGAGAATTAGATATTTTCAATATTTCATTTTGTTCACACAATTCAACTTTTTCTTTTATCCATGAAAGCTGGGTCAGCCCTCAAAATGACAATTATTTTTTTAAGCAAACAGCTCTCTTTTCTCAATCTCTCCCTAACTTTACACTTCAGAATAAAGAATAATAGTGGTACCCTTTTTTTTTTCTTTTAAATCAATATAGGTTGCTTTTTAAAAATATTTTTTTAATTGATTTTTAGGGAGAGAGGAAGGGAGAGGAGGAGAAACATCAATGTGAGAGTGAGAGCAAAACATCGATTGGCTGCCTCCTGCATGCCTGAAACCCAGGCATGTGCCCAGACCAGGAATCGAACTGGCAACCTTTCAGTGCATAGAGCAATGCCCAACTAACTGTGCAACATGGGCCAGAGCAATATAGGTTACTTTCAATACACTTCACGGCAGTCTCTAATTTTCATGGGAAAATTTTTAATGTGGAGTCTTTTAGTGCATTTAAAAGACTCAGCAAGCCCTGGCTGGGGAGTTAAGTTCGATCCCCAATCTTATTGGGGCACATGTGGGAGGCAACCAACCAACAAGTCTCTCTCACATGGATGTTTCTCTCTCTCTCTCTCCCTCCCTTTCTCTCTTTTCCCTTTCTCCCCCTCAGGCCTCTTTCCCTTCCTTTCCCTTCCACTCTCTCTAAAAAAAAAAATCAATGGGGAAAATATCCTCAGGTAAGGATTAACAAAAGAGAGCGAGACAGAGAGAGATAGAAAGAGAGAAAGACTGTTGTGAAAATTAACTAAGATAACATATAAAAAAGTTTGGTAAAGTGGTGAAAAATAATAAGTATTCAATAAATATTACCTACAATTATAAAAAAAAGAATCAACCAATGAATGCATGAATAAGTGGACCAAATCACTCTTTCTCTCTCTCCCTGCCTCTCTCTCAAAAAAACCAAATTAAAATAAAAGACTCAGCAAACACATTGTTTTCTGTTCAAGCAAGTTTTTTACAGACTTGAGCACCTTGTTATTGTGTTAGGCCTAATGACTTAGTAAATAAGTAGCATTCTTTTCCACAATTTTGGAAGCTTAAAATACTGGGTTCTAATTATAGCTGCACAACTAAAAATAAACTATATTCTGCAAAGAAAGACACAAAGACTAGAATAGACATTCTTAAATAACAATGAACTATTTACTATAAGGTCTTCATTTTATTTCACAGTATGTGCTCACAAAATTCTTCCTCTACCTGTTCCTGCAACCTCTACTAGTGGAAAGACTCCAGTATGAGTGACAAATTGAATATATGACCCCAATAGTTATTATATTGGGGCTGAGACAGTTGTGTTTTCTGATAGTAGTTGGTATTTATTGAATTAAATATTTGATAAATTTCTTAAATGGTATTATCCAGAAATACGAGGCCACCTCTTTAGAAAAAATAAAAGGGGATAAAAGGAAAAGGGTGAAATGTAATCTCTCTCTCTTTTAGGAGCAGTTTATAAGATATTTGTATGAACCAAATCATCTAACTAATGACGACAGAGTTGCTTGTAGCTTTTATTGTTCATAGATGTCCTGAGGATATAACAAAAGTATTTTAATGTGACTGTTATTGCTAAGCTTAACATGAGTTTAGTAGAATTCTAAACAAGTTCTACTTGCTTATGATAGAATCATTCTTAGACTAAAATATAAGCTGTGCTTCCCGCCCCCCACACATTTTGGGCATTTGATATCCCTGATCCACACACTGTAAAACCCACATCTAAGGAACAGCAAGCAATTTGCTGGTGAGTCACATGGAAAAGAAACTTGAGTGTTTTTCAGGGCAAAGGAATTTAGCAGTGACGATGTAAAATAGGAAAACTGAATCGTGCCTCATCTCCAAGAAATATTCGTTTTCCTCCTTTCCCCTTAATCTTCCACGTTATGTAAACTAAATTTACAGAGGTTTGTCATTTTCAAAATAAGCATGTTTAACACAAGAAGCAACAAAGGGCAGTTCTGAAAAGGGAAATTGGTTTTCATTATAAAACTAGAAATACTCCCTTTAAGTTCTCAAGTATGCAGAGTTGAAGCTTTTATTGAAGGAGTTAAGATGGCAGTAAGGCCTAGGCCAGTGATGGCGAACCTATGACACGCGTGTCAGAGGTGACATGCGAACTCATTTTTTTGGTTGATTTTTCTTTGTTAAATGGCATTTAAATATATAAAATAAATATAAAAAATATAAATCTCTGTTTTACTATGGTTGCAAATATCAAAACATTTCTATATGTGACACGGCACCAGAGTTAAGTTAGGGTTTTTCAAAATGCTGACACGCCGAGCTCAAAAGGTTTGCCATCACTGGCCTAGGCCATTACAAACCTTGTGGTCCTTAAGAGAATTGTAGTTCCCACTTTGATTAGAAAGTCGGGATCTCCCCTCTACTAATGCCTCCCATTCCTACTCCTACTATCTGAGGATACAGTAGGATACGTCCAACTGTATCCTCAGAGGTTAGAATGGTGCTTGGAACAAGATGGGTGCTCAGAACTTGGCTTGAATTGCTTGACAAAGGCCTGACAGAGGTCCTTTACTGTTGGGGAATCTATATTATCTACACAGCATGTAGGAGGGACCCTAACGGGAAATGGCGTGTACAGAAGTATTTCACTGCACACAGAGCCTATATTATTTTCACTGGTTCTGCCTCATCAACTTGTCAACAACCACCATTTTCTAGGTCGTCTAATTTCTGATTGTTTTTAGAAAAACAGTATTCTGTTACCTTGATTATTAATTAGTCCCCAAATGTTTGTCACCCTCTTTTTATATAGTAAATGTCCACAGCCTTTCTACTTGCTGAAAGCGTTGTCTAATTTATTGCTTAAGAGATTGTTTAAGCTGACCCATGAGCTCCTGAGAGAGCTGCTCTCCATCACCAATGACCTCCTCCCCCATAAAAAACTCTGCCAAAGCTCTGTAAGATTTTATATTGGAGTCAACATGGCTCTCACACAACCGTGAATAAAATTAATTCATAAAAATCTACCATTTGTGTAGTAGGACCAAGCTGATTTTTACTTCCAGTCAGTCATTCACTTTTAACAGAGGAAAAGCAGGTGACAACATTGTGGTCAGTCCTTGCAAGAAAACAATAGACAAAGCTCAGAAGGGACTTAAGACTCTCCTAGCTCTGAAATGGCGAACAGCAATCACTTCCCTGGAGTTCGGTTCCATTTGATACTTCTCTTTCAACCTTCATTTCTCAGTTTATTACTCGTTACTGATAATGCTATGTTTGATGCTGGTTGGGCAAGAGTTTTAAACGGTTGGGCAAGAGTTTTAAATGGCCAGCCATGTATTGCTTTTTCTTTTTTTTCTTTTTTTAAAGTTGCTTCAGGCTTAAAAGAGTCTGAAGATCACTGTTCTTTGACAGGAGAACTTTTCAGATGTACATTCCAATAGCTATGGAATTCCTTTCCTTTATGATCCACAGCTGCTTTATGTAAGCTGGCCTTCTCTGATCCCTAAAGAGACAACCATCAACTTTTATCTTTTGTACATTTGTACTGCAGGTTATGGTTTTGGTTTCCCCAGGAATATTCCTGCTGTTGTTCTCTTGAGTATTAAAAACAAGTGTAATGTACACAAGACAGCCCTTGGTTAAGGGTCACTGCCACCACCAACATCATCATCATCTTCACCTGTCATCTCATAGTGTTCCATCTAGTTCTTGTCTATATACCTTCCAACAGGATTTCCGGGTTCTAGAAGGTAGGGATCCTGTTATGCATCTTCTGCATTCTTTCTAGTGTCTAATGGAGAACTGAGAATATGGATAGTTAATACACAACTGTTGAGACATGTTAAATTAAATTAAAACATTTCATATTCCTATTGCTAATCAAAAAAAGAAACTGGACCGACCCCTGCTCTCTATAGTTGAAAACTATCATCAAAAATAAGATAAATGAAGATTCCTGGGAAGGAAAAAATAAAGGGAAATGCAAAATAGTACAAAGAAGAGTGAGAAGAAAAATAATCCCCCCTTATCCTAGTCCTGTCTCTGCTGCAGGAAGGGGATGTTTGGTAAATGTTTGGTAAAAGTTACAACACACATGGAGTGTTGTGATTGTCACATGTACCGGCAGCTACAGCAAAACAGCTTTAAAAGTTTTTTAAGCCTGAAGTTCTAGTGAAAAAGCTCTGTTTATTTCCTATTATTTCTTTGATTTCTTGATTAGTAAGCTTGTGTATAAATAATGAAAAGTACTTCTCCAAGTCCGTGACTAATTCCTAAATATGAACCCAGTGCTCAGACACTGGTTTTGACTGCATTCTCTTCCCCAGGGTAAACCTTGTGAGTGTCATGTGCAGGAAGTAAGGCAGGGAACAGAGGTCATCTGTTAACTTTAGTGCCATCACATGGGCTTCCTGGAGTAAGGACTGTGTGCTTGGGCTCCACATGCTGCCACCGTGACCTCATCTTTCTGTATAAGATGCCTTGGCTTGCCTCTGGTTTTTAAAATCTACTTTTGATCTCTTGTTTTTTTTTATAGTTATATTACAAATAATTCACTTCATATATCTTTTCCATACTTCCCTATGTCTAGTAGAATAATGAGCATCTTAATCAATAATTATTGAATCATGTTGAATTGAAAAATACGATTCTTTGTTTCCACGATGAAAGTTTTACATAGTATATCTATGGAATAATACTATAATTGAATAATTATTATAAAATTATAAAATATTACAAAAACAGTAAAGTAAAATTGCAGTTTAACTCAAACTGGACAATTGCATACAATCACATTAACCACATTAAAAAAGTATTGGGAATTTTTTGTTGTATAAAATGCTTAGGTAGGACAATATAGGATCCTTTTTTCCCCCTGTTATTTTGGCTTTTGAAAAGTGAATTCAATTCTTCAAATAAGTTTGTGGAAATTCCATGGTATGTACTATATGTTGGCCAAAAGATAACCTTATCTATAGACTTGGGTCCAATAACATATTAATGTCTTGGTACCATACCACCTCCATGTAAAGGGATACTCTCTAATCTATAATAATAAAAGCATAATGTGCTAATTAGACTGGGTGACCTTCCAGCTTTGTCAGGACAAAGCCGGGGCTACAAGGGAAGCTGGGGTCCTGAGTGCTAGAGGGAAGCTGGTGCCAGAATCCGGGGGAAGGAAGGCCTTCTCTTGCACGAATTTCGTGCATCGGGCCTCTAGTAATAAATATTCATCCTTTGTGGTCCAGATCTTTTTCTCATGCAAATGATATTTTGAATGAATATAAGTGTGTACAAAATATCAACAGTAAATAAAATTACACCCATATGAAAGGTGCTTTTATCCAAATTACAAAAATTGGATTACAAAGATGGTAGTTTTAGTTTTCTAAGGCTAAGTTATCCCTCTTATAATTCCATTGGCTTTGGTTCAACAAGGTGAAAATTGAATGTCTTCATTGTTTTATTATATGGACATAAATATATCTACAATCCACTTAGTAGGCCACCATTGTAAGACAGTCCATAGTGACTAGAAGTTTCGGGATTGCTTAGCAAAACTGACCAGGGAGCAGGCACGCTTTGCTGTGTTCACAGATCTGATTAGCTGCCATTTTTCAAATATAGAACCTAAAGCAGTTTCTTAAAGCCATGTCTGAAAATCATATGGGAAGCTTATAAATTATGCAGACTTCCAGGCCCCACATGGACCGGCACAAGCAAAAACTCTGGGTACAAGCTTAGACATCTACATCTAAACAAGTACCCCAACTGATCACTACACTCACTAAATTTGAAAGCCACTTACTATAAGCTAGCACTTAACAATTTAAAAATATATACTGGTCTTTTGGTATAAAAAGATGAATTCATAAAACTTCTCTTGGTTTTATATTTTAATATGCCTCCCCACTCAGTATGTATCATTTCCTACTCCCTTTCTCTTCTCTTTCTTCTGCTAAGTCGCATACCATGTAAGTCTTTCCTATTGTGTCTTGAATTAAAAATAGATTGACTTGGTCTTTGATAGTCTTGTATTTATTTAGAGACTTTTGGCTAAGAAACTCCAAATGCTTTATAGATAATAACATTTATATTTTTATTATTGTTTTTATTTATTCATTAGAGAGAGAGAGAGATCAATTTGTTGTTCGACTTAAATATGCATTCATTGGTTGATTCTTGTGTGTACCCTTACCAGGGATCACTGAAACCTTGGTATATCTGGATGACTCTCTCACCAACTGAGCGACCTGGCTAGGGCACCAGTAACATTTATCTTAGGCATGACTACTCTGTGTCAAAACTGAACTAAGTAATACTTTGATTTTATGAGTGAATTATTTATTGCCTTATTAAGATTATTTTTTCTTGATTCTTCTGGTTTTCTGTCTGTAAAAGTAAGTTTTTTCTGAGGAAATGAACCATTATCTATCTTTGTATCACCAGGACCTGGCCAAGTTCATATACTCATATACCTCATTAGCATGCTATAAATATTTCTGCAATAGCTAAAAAAAAAATTCTCTAAGACATGTATATAGTAGTTCTTTTAAGCGTGAAAAACTAGAAATAAATTTTCAGACTGGTTCTATATAAATTTTATCAATAAATACATTTTAGTTTAAGTCCTATGAACAAATCTGCACCTTCTCACCTCCCCACCTTCCAGACATAATTTAAAGTCAGTGATAAATTCCAATTCATAATACTAATCTCTAGTGTTACATCCTGTCTGCCTCATTCACTAGCTTTCCAACAATAATCTGAAGTTGTCAGCCTGTAGTAATCAGGAAACCTTTACTGGCATGCTTCCAAGCCCTAGTCATCTTTTATGAGCCTTAACATTGTTAAGTCACATTGATTTAGGCTCAACCACATGAATGAAAATTCCATGATTGACAAAGAGGCTGTATTTTCCAGTCTGTTTTCACACAGTGTCTGCAATTTGGAGAACATTTTCACAAATTCCCAAATTAGCCCACCAAATCCTTTTGTAAACTTGATTTAAAAGGAACTGAATCATAATGCTAATAGCTTTATTCAAAGTTATGAATTCTGGGGTGTGGACGTCTAGTGCAAAAAACTGGGGAGTAGTGATGGGATCATCAGAGAAGAAGGAATGAACACCCCTGAGTGCCTCAACAGACAGTGTAGCAAAGCCTCCAGTCTGCAAATCCTGTACAGCACATATGGGACTCAGCCATGACATTGCTTCTGTGTCACATATACCTTCGCTGGCCCTATGGTAGGGTGAAGGGAGAGTATTGCTTTACCTATTTCTAGACTTACAGCTTTTTTTGGACATTCCTGCCAACTTTTTCTGAAAAGGGTAAGCCAATATTATAGAATTTTCTGATGGCCATGCTGTCTCTGCCATGAGTATTCAAATCTGCTTTTATAGTGTAGAAGCAGCCATTGGTGATATGTAAACAAATGAGCATGGTTGTGTTACAATAAAGTTTTGTTAACAAATACTGAAATTTGAATTATATATAATTTTCATATGTCACAAGTATTATTATTTTTATTCCCCCTCCCAACCATTTAAAAAAAAAAAAAAGGAACAGCCCAGCCTAGAATGGCTCAGTGGTTGAGCATCGATCTATGAACCAGGAGGTTACAGTTTGGTTCCTGGTCAGGGCAGACTTGATCCCCAGCGTGGATTGTCCAGGAGGCAGCTGATCAATGAGTCTCTCTCAACATTGATGTTTCTATCTCTCTTTCCCTTTCCCTTCTCCTCTGAAACCAACAAATATATATATATATATATATATTAGGAACATTCATAGCTATTCTGTACAATAAACAGACAGAAGGCTGGACTTCTGGACTTGGCCCATGGGCCATAGAACAATTACTGTTTAACTTCAAATTTGCTAAAATCTCTTTCTGCTTCCCATTCCATCTTCCTCATGTGCCTTGTACTCCTATGTGCCTGTAAATTCCCTTTACAGCCTCCCAGGAAGGACAGCTCAACACCAAAGTGTCCCAGGATCAAAAGGGCAGGGGATTTAACAGACTTTTCTTCAAACAAGACAAAGATATAGCCAATGGACGTCCAAACCAGTAGAGAATTATATGAGTTTATTTGAGCCAAACACAGGATATGCCTAGAAGCAAGATCTCAATAGACTGTTTCTTTTATGTATTTGGAATTAAGGAGGGGATGTAAGGAAGATTACATGGAGGTAGGAGAAAGCAAGGCAGGAGTTGGACTGGTTAACAAGATTATGTCTTTTGAGGGTGGTAATTTCAAAGGTGTGTTAACCTAGATGCATAAAAACAATGGAAAGGGCTTACTTAAGACAAAGACAAACCTTTTATCACAAAGTTCTATGCCTAGAGAGAGAGTACTCACCAAGAACTGCCCAATTAGGAATTTATGATCAGACCAGCCTGATTACTTTCCATAGGACCCCTTTTTTCATCAGCAGTACAATGGAATATCACTCAGCTAAAAGAGATAATGAAAATGTTTGTGACAACATGGATAAAACTAGAAGTTACTGTACTACGTGAAATAAGCCAGACAAAGACAAATATCATATGATTTCACTTACATGTAGAATCTAAAAACAAAAACAAAAGAACAAATACAATAAAACAGGAATAGGTTTATAGATACAGAAAACAAACTGAGGTTGGCAGAGGGAAGGTGGGTAGGGAGATGGGTGAGAAAGGGTGAAGGTGAATAAGAAATACAAACCTCCAGAATGTTAAAAAACAACAATGTGATGGCGGTACAATGTACAGCATAGGGAAAATAGTCTATTATCATAATAACTTTGTATGGTAATAGATGGTTATTAAACTATGATGTTCACATTGTAAGAAATATAAATGTCAAATCACTATGCTGTACAACTGAAACTAATATAATATTGTATATCAACTATACTTTGATAAAAAAAATTCTCTGATTTCTGCTTGGAAACTTCTCAACCCATTAGGCACATTTATCTGATATGAAAAAATAAAAGTGAAGCTAAAAACCACAGAAGGAAATCTCATTAGATATTTTAAAACAATTATACACTTTTGAATAATAACATTAATTTATATAAATAGTTTTTTGATTAGCAAATTCATTTCACTTTGATTAATATTTTGATTTTGACAGAAATCCTTAAATTTAAGTAGAGATTTTATTATACAAGGATTATAGCAACTTTCCAAATCTGATTTTATTTCAATTTACCAAACAGGGCTTTGTGGACTCATTTCATCTTTTCATTGCAGGGTTACAAATTAATTTTAATTGTGTTTAAAACTGGTGTTCATAATATGGAACTTATGATGCCTTTAAGAAGCAAAACAACCATATAACAACCGGAAGTGGCCCTTGCTTTGGTGAAACAACCCCATTTACTCCTTTGTATTATTTATACTTTAGTTTATTTGGGTATAACTTCTGTATTATTCAGCTCTCAATAAATGTTGGCTGAATATTAACAGAGGAAAGAGACCAAGAGCTTTAAGGTGCTGGGGAGGAAAAGCAGAGAGTGAATGTAGGTGGTTGCCACTGGACTAAAAGTCAAAGACTCAGTGACTGCCAACATACAAATATCTTATTTGGGGAGAAAGGCTGATTCAATAGCACAGGGAAGAAGCATTAAGTTCAGAAAGAACCCTGTTGAACGCATATTTCTTGAGGCCCCTTCAGATATCTGCATGGATTTATTAGTCAGGTTACTTTGATGTCCCAACCCGAGAGAGCAGGACACTAGCTTAGGGGATTAAATAGCAGGAAGAGCAAAATATGAGGAAGAAAAATTGCTGAAAATAATTCCCCATTGGGTAAATTTGCTTGAGATAAAAACATTCTAAACTCCAGGATCTTTGAAACTTGGAAACAACACCTTCCTTTTCATTTTTATTTTTTTCAGTGAAAATGAATTAATAATAATTGCCCTGAAAACACTTCTTGTGGTATGAGATACCTTTGAAAACGTTGGAGGTGGGGTCGGGGGTGGGGTGGAGATCCTGAAACACATTTTGATTAGTTTAACGTTAGCGTGTCAGTTTAACTTTAGATTCTGCCTTGGGCCTCCTTTGAGTTGACTTCTCAGAAGCAAAAATCTAGTTTGTGTCCTGTTGGGTTACAAACTGTTCTAACACATACTATTTTAAAAGAATCCAGAGCCTGAGTGAAATGAGACTGTAATGGGATCTAGGGCACTATCAGGAACATTTGAATAACTTTTCTTCAGCAGACAAGCCACATAGTTTAAATAAATTCCTGCAGGAGGAACGGCACAATCTTTCTCGTTAAGGGCACTACATTCAGTTCAGTATTTATGCTGATATATATTTTTTTAAAAAAAATAAATAAATAAATAGAAGCAGCGAGGGCAGATTCCAGCAGTGACCGACATGGCCCAATTTTGAATTTCTGGCAACTGGAGATTGTGTGATAAGCATCTTCAGGCCCAAGTTACAAACTCAAAGGTTTTTTTCAATGAGGGTGGAAAACAGGCACACGGGTTTATCTTCTATCAGATGGCTCAGCTGCTATCTTCAGGGCCAGTGGAGTCAATGGAGATTAAGAGAAAGGCAGGTATTTAGATAAAGAAGAGTTTATCAGAACAGGAGTCTTACCATTGGACATTCAATCTAGCTTTTAAAAATCCAAAAAGAACCAGTTAAATCTGCCTTTCCCAGGATTACTAACTGGTCTGTTGAGAGTGCTGTTGCAACATGCTGTAGGTCAAGATCACAAGGAAAACTTTGAAATTAATTAAGACAATAAAATTTTATTTGGTCAATATCTCCTTTGTTCCCTCTTGAAATAAATTCTTATTCCTTGTTTTTATTTATTACAGTGGCTGTTTCTCTTGTGATATAAATAAGGCCTTGAAAAGTGACACTCATTTTCAGTTATATATTTTTTAAAGGGAATATATACGGAGTATTATTAAAAAACTGTAGATCCCATATGTCTAAAAACATAGATGATTTAATATACTTCCTGGCCCTTTCTTTTCCCTTACCAATGAACCTATATAATTTTGACATGATAATTGATGTAGTTATGTCAGCTTTATTTTATTTTTATCACATTACTTCATACATCTAAATAATGTTCATATTTTAATCTTTAAGTTACCTTGTAATCCAGAAAAATAATATAATATAGTTTAAAAACATGTTTGTCATTGTGGGTTCAGTTTTTACAAAAATTAATGAGTAGAACTAACAATAAGGAAGATTCTGTATCTTATATTTATTAAGGAGCCTGTATAACCTGACACTATCATAGGAAATATTATTTTTTCCTTTGTAAGGAAGTAACTCAGAAGCACAAGAAATGGTGCAATTATGCTACTGTTGTTTTGATTAACATTCTTGCCTCTGTGGTAATTAATTCAGATTGTAAGTTTTAAGAGTATACCAGAAAATGTAGGAAGGTATAACTCATCACAGATCTTTAATTTGTTAACAACTATAAGTAGGCCAATGCAGAGAAATTATAATGGGCCTTCACCTCATCATTTTTTAAAAAATTGTGTTTGGCAGGCTGCTCTGACCCTATACCCATTGTCAACTGTTTTTTCTTAATGACCAACTACTTATTCTGTGACAGTGTTTGCTCATGCTACAACTGAGTCAGGTGCCTGGCAACTCACTATCACTATGAGGTCATACATATTTATTAGGTTAATAAAGGATTGTCTCATGTAAAAACTAATTATTTACATTTGTTGCATGGAAGGAAGGAATATAGAGACATTTCATGGCAACTAATAGACTGAGCTTTCTGAAGTCTTCAGTTTTAAATCTCCTCTGACTATCCAGTAGTAATGATTCCTCTAGGGACTCGGGTGTGCATTCCTGTGCATATAGAATAGCAAATAGTGAAACAGCAAGTTCTACAGGCAAAGTGCTGTTCTAGGCACTTTATTTAAATTAATTATTTAATCCTTCCAACAACACGAAGGCAAGTGTTCTATTAATAGTGAGGAAAATAAGGTAGAGAGAGGTCAAGTAACTTGCTCAAGGTTACTGCTAACAATGGTGGGGCCAGGATTCCCACTCTTGCTCTGGAGCCCATGTTCTCTCCCTCATGCTTGTCCCCACATGTCCAGCATCTTACAGGCCAGGCCAGGAAATGGCAATATACAACACATTATGCTGCCTTTGAGTATGAAGTAAGGGAGAGAATGTTACTAAAAGATTAACACCATCTTGAAGTGGAAAAGTGGACATAAATTCATCCGAGGTGGTCAGTACTTGTGTTTTTCTCTTGCATTACAGCTTATATTGACACCACATGGAATCTCATTATATCACCTTCAAAAAATTTCTCTGAAAAATAAGTCTTCACGAGAAATATTGTGATAACCTTATACTTGGGAGCTTGCATACTTATGATACCATATAGTTTTGCAATTCCTTAAACCATGTTCAAAATTCCTTTGAGAAGGGGGATCATTGGTTTTAAGGTCACTTCAAAAGCAGCCTTATGTCAACTCTGGATATGATAGGATATAAGTCAGTTATCTACAGCAGGAGAGGGAAGACGAGGAGAGAGAGAGGAATCTGGAGCTAGAATCCTCAATGGGGCTAATGGGGTCTGGAAAGAAGTGCTGTGTAACCAGTAGATTAGGACACAGGAGCATACAATGTTGTGAAGTGAAAAGATCATGAAATTCAGAGCCAGGAGGCCTGGATGTGAGCGCTGGCGCTGCAAATGCTAACTGGTGTGAGTTATTTAACCTCTCAAATTTCTGGATTTCTTTAAGGCTCTTAGGATTAATTAAGAAAATTTAAATGTAAATATGCTCTCTGAACTATGACCTGTTAAATACATTTGAGTTCATTTCAAAAAAAAATGGACAGTGGGCACCAAATTAGACAAACAAGCTGAGTCAGAATCTCTGATGTGGCATAACAGGCGATGTCCTAGCCAGCGGTCAAATGGCATGATAAGTAATCCAGATCTGAAGAAGAGTTGCAATCTTAGATCTCAAAGACACCTGTAAGTACCTATCAGAACTCTAGCCACCTGGCTGGAGTTAGGCAGAAAGCCCTAGTTTTAAAAGTATTAAGAGAACAGGCAAAACTTTGGTTATTTAAATAGGGAGAAACAAGACAAGTACTCAGATTCTGGGCCATAATATTATCTGAGAGAACAGTAGGGAGTCCTTGAGTCTGTGTCCCAATATTTGGGCTAACATGCCTTCAATCCTTTTGCCTATTAGGTAGAGTTGGGTCTGCAGATAGGGCTCTGACCATGGGATACAAGGGCTGCCAAGTCTGGGAACCTGAGAATAGTCTCCCAAACTAATGGGCCACACATGATTCTTGGGTTACAGAAACGGAGACAGCTTCAAGGGGGTGGAAAATGAGGACTCAAAGGTGACTTTGTGGTTTTCAGCCAGAGTGGCTGGAGCCACAGATATCTCATTTACAAAGGTTGCAAGGTGGGACCAAAGGTGAGAAAGAAGGGAGATGGAAGAAGAGTAACATTCTGGAAAGGCAGGATCATGGTTGGACAGTCATGAGATCATGTTGATATTGTAGACCTAGAACTCAGAAGGATAATTAGGACCAGAGGTGTGAGTTTGAGAAACTCCTCACAGATAGCTGCTTCCAAGCTTTTGGAAAGTATTTAGTTTCCTGGGGCTGCCATGACAAAGTACCACAAACTGGGTGGCTCAAACAACAGAAATTTATTGTCTCACAGTTATGGAGGCTAGAAGTCTGAAACCAAGGTCTCAGCATTATTGGCTCCTTCTGAGGAGCTTACAGGGAGAATCTGTCACATTCCTCTTTCCTAGCTTTTGGTAACCTCAGGTGTTCTTTGTAGATAGCATTAATGTCTGTATTTATGTCCAAATTTCTCCCCTTTATAGTCATATTGGATTAAGATCTGCTTAAATGACCTCATCTTAACTTGATCATTTGTAAAGACCCTATTTTCAAACAGGGTCTTTTTACCTTCACAGCTATTGGAAAGAAAGATATAACAACAGAGAAGAAAGATGTTTCCTGGAGAGAGAATAAACAAAGAGGGATGTTGAAGAAGACCTTTGAAGCTGTAAGCATGAAGAAAGGCACAGAAGCCCGGCTGGTGTTGCTCAGTGGTTGAGCATCGACTTATGACCCAGGAGGTCAGGGTTTGATTCCCAGTCAGGGCACATGCCCAGGTTGTGGGCTTGATCCCTAGTGAGGGGTGTGTAGGAAGCAGCCAGTCAATGGTTCTCTCTCATCGTTGATGTTTCTATCTCTCTCTCCCTCTCCCTTCCTGTCTGAAATCATTTTTAAAAAAGAAAGGCATAGAAGACTGAGGAAGGAGATATCTCTCTCTCAAAGAAGTAGAAGAAGAACCAAGAAAAGAGTAGTAGCCAAAGGAAGGAGAGTTTCACAGAGAAAAGGTCATTATTTGAAATGATAGAGAAAAAGTTAGGCAGTAGAATGAGGGGTGAGAAAGATAACTGAGTTTGGTGATGAGGAGGCTACTGATCTCCATTACAAGAGGTGTCTATGACATGGCATTTCTGCAACAAACCTATGGGCTGTGTATTTGTCTGTTCAGGCTGCTACAACACAGTGCCATAGAATAAGTGGCTTATAAACAACAGATTTATTTCTCAAGTTGTGGAGGCTGAAAGTTTGAGATCAGCCTGATCAATTGGGTAAGAGTTTTCTTTACAGACTGCTGAATCCTCATTATATTCTTACCTGGAGGAGAGAGGAAGGGAGATGCAAGCTCTCTCATAATTCTTATAAGGGCATCAATCCCACTCATAATAGCTCCACCCTCATTATCTCATCTAACCTAATCACCTCTCCAAGGCCCTTTTGATACCAGTACATTGACGAGCAGTTTCAACATATGTCTTTAGAGGGGACATAAACATTCAGTCCATAACAGACTCAAATCTAAGCTCAGTCATTACTGTAGTATGTTGATACATTACAAAACCTTCTATGTCTCAGTATTCTTATCTGTAAATGGGGATAATAATAACAGCACCAACCTTGTAGAGTTGTTATGAATATTAAATAAGTTGTGCTTAAAATAGTACCATGCCACTTTGTGTATAAAAAGACACTATTAACAGAGTGAAAAGGCAACCTATGGGATGGAAGAAAATATTTGTAAATCATATATCTGATACAGGACTAATATACAGAATATAAAGAACTCCTACAACTCACTGAATTAATTAAATGACTTGATTAAATGACTCAATTAAGAAATAGACAAAGAACTTGATTAGACAATTTTCAAAGAACACATGAATGGCCAATAAGCACATGGAAAGATACTCAACATCACTAAGTCAAAACTACAGTGAGATACCACTTCACACCCATTAAGGTGGCTATTATTGAAAAGAAAAAAATAAACAAGTGTTGATGAGGATGTGGAGAAGTTGGAATCCTTGAACATTGCTAATGGGAATGTAACATGAGCAGCTGCCATAGAAAGTGGAATGATGAATACTCAAAAAATTAAAAATAGAATTACTCTATGATCTAGCAATTCCACTTCTGGTTATTTACCCAAAAGTAAAAACAATAACTTGAATATATATTTTTACGCCCATGTTCATAGCAGCATTGTTTATAATAGACAAAAAGTAGAAGTGTCCATCAATAAACAAAATGTGGTATGTGCATACAAAGAAATATTATTCAGTCTTAAAAAAGAAGGAAATTATGACACATGATGTAACATGGATAAACCTTGAAATCATTTTGCTAAATGAAATAAGCCAGACAGAAAAGGACAAATATTGTATGATTCCTCTTATGTAAGGTGCCTAGATTAGTCAAATTCATAGAGACAGAAAGTAGATTAATGGTTGCCAGGGGCTGGGTTTGGTGGTGGGTGAATGGGGGAGATGGAGAATTATCACTTATTGGGTATAGAGTTTCAGTTGGAGAGATGAAAAAGTTATGGAGATGGATGTGGTGATGGTTGCACAGCAATATTAATGTATTTAATGTCACAGAACTGTACACGTTAAAGTGATTAAAATGATTTATTTCATGTTATGTATATTTTACCACAATAAAAAATATTCTGAACTAAAAAGCAGGACAGTCATGTAAATGTTACTATTATCTCCTGTAAGGTAGATTACAGAGGGTATAAGGAATAAATGGAAGATAAGGAAATGAAAAAACTGAGTGACATATACCACTCAGCAAAGTGTTTTGGGAAGGAATCCTATATAATAATAGACAAACATGGTAATTAACCGTAGCTCCAACACACTTCCCATTGGCTAATCAGGGCAATATGCAAATTAACTGCAAACCAAGATGGCGGCCAGCAGCCAGGCAGCTGAAGCGAACAGGAGGCTTGCTTGCTCCAGTAATGGAGGAAGCCAAGGTTCCCTGCCTGCCACTGCTGGCCTCTGAGCTGCACTCTAAGAAACAATGTTGCAATTATAGAAGTTAAACAAAACCTAGAAACCTGCTTTCGGCCAGCCGGGCTTCAGCCAGCAGGATCGCAACAGTGTTTCAATTATAGAATCCAAACAAACCCAGATCCCTGCTTTCAGCAGCTGAAGTCTCAGAGCTGCAGCCGGGCCTCAGAGCTAAAGCCGGCTCTCAGCTCCAGTGACAGCCATAGAAGGTAAATAAATCCCAGAACAAAAAAAGAAAAAAGAAAAAAGGAGAAGTTGGAAGCTTCAGTTGCCCGCCAGCCTGAAAACGGCCCTCAGCCCCTCACCCAGACTGGCCAGGCACCCCAGTGGGGACCCCCACCCTGAAGGGGGTGTGACCAGCTGCAAACAGCCATCATCCCCTCATCCAGGCTGGCCAGGCACCCCAGTGGGGACCCCCACCCTGAAGCAACAAGATGGCGGCTAATTTGCATACTGAAGGAGGGCGGCAGCGGACCAGATCTGTGACCCTGCCGGGTGGGGGGCAGTGCTTGAGGCTGTCCACGGTCCGGGACCCGGATCTGTGACCTGGCAGGCGGGGGGCAGTGCTTGAGGCTGTCCGCTGTCCCGGGACCCGGATCTGTGACTCTGCCGGGCGGGGGCAGTGCTTGAGGCTGTCTGTGGTCTGGGACCCAGATCCATGACCTGGCAGGCGGGGGGCAGCGTTTGAGGCTGTCCACGGTCCCAGGACCTGGATCCGTGACCCTGCCAGGCGGAGGACAGTGCTTGAGGCTGTCCGCGGTTCCGGGACCCGGATCTGTGACCCTGCCGGGTTGGGGGCAGTGCTTGAGGCTGTCCGTGGTCCCAGGACCCGGATCTGTGACCCTTTCCAGCAGGGCAGCAGCTTGCACAGGGGCGGATCAGCCGGGGTTGGGCAGGGCAGGATGCCTGGCTTCCACCCAGCCCCAGTCACTCTGGGCAGGTGAGCAGCACAGAGAGCCTCTGGACAGGGGAGGCAGGCCGGTGGAGGGCAGCCTGTACTCCCCACATGGCAGTGGTGACAGCTGTGAGCGTGCCAAGTGGAGCCTGCAGGCTGAGCTGAAGTAGTGCCTGCAGGCCATCAGCACCCAGGAATGGCTGCACAAGATCCGCCTCCTGGCCCAGAAGGTGCAGGATCACAGGGACAGCCACCGTGGCGGGTCAGACTGATGTCCTCATGGCCGCACCATGGGGGTTTGCGGATCTGCAAAGCCAGAGGCCTCCTGTGTGCACATCACCCCCTGGCGTGCAAACATCCCCCAGCACACTGTCACCCTCCCGCGCCTGCAACAGTTACAAACCAAGGCGTGCATAAGTTCTCTCCGCCTCTCCACCGCACTTCCATCAACCCGGCATGCCTAACACCCCCACAGGATGTGCACACATCCCCTCTGATGCGCTCACATCCTTTGGAGAGTGTCTGGGTGTTCTGGGTGCTGAGGGTGGGCGCCTGTGAGATGACAGTGAGAGGGTGGAGTGGTGATGCCCTGTTCCCATGGAGGCCAGTGCAGCTACAAGATCACCTCTAGGGGGTTAATGCAGGTGCTGAGGTGGGAGCAGGTGCAGACAGACACACCTGGTGGGCGCGGGCGGCCCTTGCTGAGGTGCCTTCGGTCAGCGTTCAAGATCAAGAACCCAGAGGTGGAGAGGAATTCCGTCCTCTCACTGAAACAGTGGGATAGTCAGGGCGACTGTAGAGAAGGAATGTGCACTTTGGGTGCCAGCAGCCATGAGCAAAGGCTGCCCTGACTGAGCCTCGCCTGCTTGGGGCCTAGCTCACTCCTGCCGGGCAGCGGGTGACAGGACGTGCTTTTCCAAATTAATGAGAGAAAACGTTGATTCTCCTGCTGCCCACGAAGGTGGAAAGTGAAGTGGGGAAACATGTGGGGAGTGAGCGAGGTTCCCTGTCTGGGGGTTCCAAATATGCTGTTGGTTTCTTTCACCACTGACTAGAGATATACAGGGTGTCCCCCCAAAATGTATACACACTTTGAATACCTACTAATTCCAATGGTTTTAAGCATAAGAAAGAAACAACAATGGAGCTGTTATCTGTTAAAGGTGTGGGCACAAACAGGTAGTTGGACATTCCCTGAGGGGTCTCAGATTGGAGAGGGTGAAGGCCAAACTGAGGGGCCCTTTCCGCCCCCGCATCCCCCCTCCCCCCCAGTGCACGAATTTCGTGCACCGGGCTACTAGTATAGGATAATACTAGTAAGTGTGAAAAGGCAAGGGGGATGAAGAACCTCTGTTATTTTTTTTTTAATATATTTTTTTATTGGTTTCAGAACGGAAAGGAGAAGGAGAGAGAGATAAATATCAATGATGACAGGGGAACTGAGCCTGCAACCTGGGCATGTGCCCTTGACTGGAATTGAACCTGGGACCCTTTAGTCTGCAGGCTGACACTCTATCCACTGAGCCAAACAGGCTAGGGCTAATTATAGATAGGAAACAGTTTGTTCACAGATTGCTTTTTGAAACTTCCAATTCTTGTCCCTTTCATGGGGAGCAAATATTAAAATACACTTAAAACAAAACAAAAAAACCCAAACCTTATTTAACCCATTTGTCCTTTTCTGAAAGAGAGAAGACACAAACTTAGTTTCACTCTGAGGCTATATTGGACCAAGGGATTTTTTTTTTCCTTCTGTTAGGTGGCATTCTCACAGTCTTAACTGCAATAAATTTGGATCATGACTTGCCCAATTTGGAGAATAATTCTATTGATTTATTTAAGGTTCAGCAGGTGGCTTCCTTAATACTGGCTTTGGGAATAACTGGAGTAGATTTTACTGATTAATTGATGAATAGCATTAAAGGTTCTAATATTCCAAGATCAAATATATTCCATATCATATGCAAATTCATGCTTAGATTTAGAAATACTCCTGGCCAAAACCAGAAATGTAACTACTCCCCAAAGTGGAGCCTTTGACAGGGTTATTCTGAAACTAAATCTGAAAAATTAAGTTAACCAAATGGGGAAAAGAAAGGAAAGCTCCCGGGCTTTAATTGTTTGTGTACTATCATCACTTTCCTGAGAAAGCTTTAACTGGAGAGTTAAGATAGCTTCACCTTCTTAGTCAACTCAAGCAAAATAAGTACAGTGCTGCCTTTCAGTAGCTTCACAGTGTTATGTTTACTGAGCTGTGCAGTCAAGGTTAAATTCTCCAATTAATTTTCAGAACCCCTCACAGTGGTTGAGAAATGGTAAAACAGTGTTAAAGCTCTCTATGTTTAGATAAGGGGTCATTATGCGTCCAAATGTTAATTCGGGTAAAACACATTTTCTTGATAAATTCACAATTAAAAAAATCTCTTTACATTGATGTGTTGAAAAGTTAATTTCCACAAAATGTATCATGCCACGCTTCTTTCATTTAGTAGGGTGACAGATTCTTTATTCTCACTCTACATTCCTAGGATTAAGATCCTGGATGCTGCTGCCAGACTTAAAGTCTGAGGTAGGCATGAAAAGAAACTCAGATTTTCAGATAAGATTAGTAATTAGACTTATATTTTCTTTATATAATATCTTTATGTAACATTGTAATAATTTGTATAAAAGATCCTAAAAGGTATTAGATCAGAATCGCTGGAACTTTTCCTTTATCTTATTTGGAAAAAGGTCTTTGTAAGTGTAATTCCGTTAACATTTTTGAGATGGGGAAATTACCCTGGATTACCTGTTTGATCCGTAAATGCCATCACATATCTTCACAGAAGACATGCAGATGGCAAATACGCAGCGGAGAAGGACATATGAAAACAGAGGCAGATTGGAGTGAAGGGGCCACAAGCCAAAGAATGCCTGCAGCCGCCAGAAACTGGTAGAAGCAAGAATTTCCCTCCTGGAGCCTCCAGCGGGAATGCTGCCCCGCTGGCACCTGGTTTTAGCCCAGTGATGCTGGTTTTGGACTTCTGCCCTCCACAACTCTGAGAAAATAAATTTATGTTGTCTTAACCCACCTAGTTGTGGTAATTTGTTGCAGCGGGCACAGGAATCTAAAACAAATCTACACTGACAGGTTATCACACAATCACTTTAATGCTGAAAGTCTGATGCTTTCACAAAAATCCTGGAAAGGAATAGTCAGTGAGTTGGCCTCCAAGAATTCCACAGTTAAGGAGTTATAAGAAACTAGTGAAAGAATGTTGCTTACTTGATGAACGACTAGAAATGGTTTCAATTGCATAAAACACTTCACTAGGCCGTAGAATGTTTTTGTAAGGCTAAAAAGAAATTTCATAAATGTCAGAGAAATAAACATCCATTGAGTATTTTAATCTTTTTTCCCATTAATTACTTTAAAAATTATTTTCCAAATTATAAAAACAGCATAGTCACATTAAATAACCTTTGCAAAATAAAAGGAGCAAACAAACCCTTTTATAACATCCCCAGCACAACTACTGGCCTCACTTTATCATCACTGACATTCACTTTCTGTTTAAAATGGTAGTAATCATTCAGCACCTACTCTTCTTTTTTTTTTAAATTTTTTAAGAATATATTTTATTGATTTTTCACAGAGAAGAAGAGAGAGGGATAGAGAGTTAGAAACATCGATGAGAGAGAAACATCGATCAGCTGCCTCTTGCACACTTCCTACTGGGCGGGGGGTGGGGGGGTGGGGGGGGGGTGGATGTGCCTAAAACCAAGGTACATGCCTTTGGCTGGAATCGAACCTGGGACCTTTCAGTCCGCAGGCCGACGCTCTATCCACTGAGCCAAACCGGTCAGGGCAGCACCTACACTTCTGTATATTGATTTTTTACTTAATACATATATAAAATTTGCTATTGTTACTTAGTCTTCATAACTATTATTTTAAAAGATAGCTTAAATTGCTATTGAGTAGGTATACTATAACTCAAGAATTATCTTGTCAGAAATATTCAGACTACCTTCTATTTTTTAAGGAATTTTAGATGTCATATTATAAAAATTCCCTTATTTAACATTAAAGAAATTGAGACCTGTAGACTAGACTTTCTTAATCTCAGTATTATTGTCATTTTGGGCTGAGTGATTCTTTGTTTTGGGGTGCTGTCTTGTGCATTGCAGAATGTTTAGCAGTATCTCTTGGTTTCTACCCCACCTGATGCCAGTAGCTTCCCTTTCACAACCAAAAATGTTTCCAGATATTGCCAAACGTCACCTGGCAGGTAAAATAGCCCCTTGTAATAAGCACTGGCATAAAAAACGAAGTTCAAATTCAATCATGGGAGGGAAAATCCAGTATTAAAATCCATACTTGGCCATTTTTATCCCACCTTTGATGGTCTTACTTCTCCATTTCCATGGAAAATTTTGAACCCATGGTGGTAAGTTAGTTGCTTCTCATCCTGCTATTACATTTACATTCCTGGTAGGAAGGAGGGAGAGTATCAAATAATGAGTCAAGAGCTCTCCTCTTTAAGAGGGTGTCATTTTATTGTGGAGGGATGCCCTTCCCAGTGACTCTTCTTACATATTATTGGTCAAAAGTGTGTCACACGGCCAGCTCTAGGCATGAAAAAAAAAAAAAAAAAAAAAGCTAGGAGTTCAAATTCTTAGCTTTGACATCCTTGATAATAGAGTCAGGAAGAAGGACTTTGTGAATGGTTTCTAGCCTAATCAAAGTATTTGCTAGATTCTTGGGATATATTCCTAGAAGTGGGATCACTGGGTTCATAGCAGCACAATTCACCATAGCTAAGATTTGAAAACAGCCTAAGTGCCCATCAGCAGATGAGTGGATTAAAAAATGGTGGTACATCTACACAATGGAATACTACACTGTGGTAAAAAAGAAGGAATTCTTACCATTTGCAACAGCATGGATGGACCTGGAGAGCATTATGCTAAGCAAAACAAGCCAGTCAGAGAAAAATAAATATCACATGATCTCACTCATCTGTGGAATATAATGAACAATATAAACTGATGAACAAAAACAGATCCAGAGACAGAGAACCACCAGTCAAACCTCAGAGGGAAGGTAGGGGAGGGTGGGGGGAAGGGGAAGAGATCAACCTAAGGACTTGTATGCATGCATATAAGCCTAACCAATGGACACAGACACCAGGGGGGTGAGGGCATGAGTGGGGAGGTGGGGGGCAATGGGGAGGAAGGACACATATGTAATACCTTAATCAATAAAGAAAAAATTAAAAAAAAAACTTAAAAAAAGAAATGTAACTGTCATCCATAAAGCTTTGATTTCAAATGAAAAATAAAACTATTTGCTAGATTCCCATGCTAGTGCAGCCACTTCCCTGTGGCAGATGGGATTTTGGAATTTGGAAGCTGCTAAAAATGTTTAGTCATATATATGTGAAGTCTTAGAGTGTGCTGTGATTTATTATCCAGAAAGTGCTTCATGAAATCCTTTTCATCTGATTGATTTCGTGACTTCTCTATTCTGTTTTTTTGAATCAGGAAAGTGTATTCATGTACAAGTCACGCCATTGAAAAGATCCAATTAATTTCAGCTGGAAAGGTCACTGCTTCAAACCAGCAGTGCTTTTAGTTATAATAGATATGCCTATCAGGTCCTACCATCAGCAGGCCAATATTTAGAAGTCTCATATTGGTTTCATTTCCCATCCAATAGTCAGCAGTGACCCCAAGTGCTAGGTGCCAGCTGCATCTGAAGATGAAGAGGACATGGACACATCAGACATATAATAGGGACACAATACAAGCCGCAGCACAATTCACTAACTAATACATTGAACAGCTTGTTTCCTTATCTGCCAAGTAACAGAAATTTTGTTTAATTATGTAGTTTTCCATTTCCATTCAAAGAGACATGCTCCTACTCAAGTGTTTGGGTTGGATTATATCTCCCCAAAAGATACATTGACGTCCCAGCCCTGGGGACCTGTGACCTTATTTTAAAATACTGTGATGTCGTCCAGCCAGTGTGGCTCTGTGGTTGAGCGTTGACCTATGAACCAAGATGGTTTGATTCCTGGTCAGGGCACATGCCCGGGTTGCACACTAAGTCCCCAGTAAGAGGCATTCAGGAGACAGCCCATTAATGATTCTCTCTCATCATCGATGTCTCTATCTCTTTCTTCCTCTTACTCCCTCTCTGAAATCAATAAGAATATATTTAAAATAAAATAAAATTAAATACTGTAGTATCTTAGCCGTTGTAATCAAGTGAAGATGAGGTCATTAGTGTGGACTCTAAGCCATTATGGCTAGTGTCCTTATAAGAGCAGAAAAGTCAGAGGGACATCCAAGGAGAACACCATGTGACTACCCAGGCAGGGACTGGCCTGAAAACAATAAGCCAAGAAACACTAAGGATTATCAGCAGCACCAGAAGCTAAAAGAACAGCATGGAATAGATTCTTCGCCAGAGCCTTCAGAGAGAGCATGGCGTTGCCAATACCTTGATTTCAGGCTTCTAACCTCCAGAACTTTATCTGTTGTTTAGAGCTACCCAGTTTGTGGTACTTTATTATGCAGCCCTAGGCATCTAATACATTAAGCATGGAAAAATAGTAACTACTTGCTGATTGAAAAATCAGAAATACCTTCTATTAGGCTCTTCAAAAGATAACTTTAGCCTTAGTTGGTTTGGCTCCGTGGATAGAGCGTTGGCCTGAGGACTGAAGGGTCCCAAGTTCGATTTGGGTCAAGGGCACATGCCTGGGTTGTGGGCTCGATCCCCAGTTGGGGGAGGGGGGTGTGCAGGAGGCAGCTGATCAATGATTCTTTGTCATCATTGATGTTTCTCTCTCTACCTCTCCCTTCCTCTCTGAAATCAATAAAAATATATTTTTTAAAAAAGACAACTTTAGACAAGTCCTCTATTCTTTTTTTTGAAGTACTCTATTCTTCATATGCATTCTCTTTCCATCTGAGTGGCCAGTTTGCCAGTGTTAATTTCCTTTCCTTTGCTTTTATCAAATGACAAGATCCTTCCCAAATTGAACCCTTCAGGAGGAAGGACAGATGGGGTTCTGTGCTCAAATACAAGGTAAAGGTGGCCCTAGGAGACAGAGAACCTTTCTTTATGTGATTTGGAGCATTGGGATGCCTATGAGAGAAAGATTTCACCTAAAAGTTAAACCTTAGAATGGACTGTGTCATAGTTGGGTATCTGTGTTAGTTGGGGTCTTCTGAGAAGAAGACATCAAGCTAAGATTATATGTGCAAGAAATGTATCAGGGGAAATGCTGGAGAAGGATAAAGAGAAGGCTCTGCAGAAGGCAAGGGAAGCATGCAGATTACTGTGTTGATTTGACTCCCGTGAAGAAAACAGTGAAGGACAGCAATTTAGAAGGGAAGAGTCTCAGGCTTCAGCATGGTTCCAAGGAATGTTCAGCCAGGTCAGTGGGAAACCTTGCACCAAAATTGTCCAGCAGAAGAGTCCCACATCCCAGGAATGGGCTGTGCTAACAAATACCCTCACCACGCTCAATCATTGGCCAGGAGCACTCACAGGAAGTGTAGCCTGAGACCCAATGTGGTGATGGATCTAGAACAGTGGTTCTCAACCTTGGCTGCACATTAGAATCACCTGGGAATCTTTTTAAAATCCTGATTTCTGGGCCTCATCCTCCGGATATTCTGTTTCTTTTTTATGGGGTGAGGCCACAACATTAGTAACAAAGAAACAGAATTTCCGGAGGATGAGGCCCAGAAATCAGGATTTTAAAAAGATTCCCAGGTGATTCTAATGTGCAGCCAAGGTTGAGAACCACTGATCTAGAAGGATGGCACATGGGCCACCAGTCAACTATGCTTCCAGAAAAAGGACATCTGAGCAGTGTATTTTCATGGCCATGATTGTTCAAAACCAGAACAAATTCTGGGTGCTGCTTGGAGTCTGTAAAGGGTCTCAAATATTTGAGTAATAGGACAACTTTAGCCTAATTCATTTGCTGGTCCCCAAAATGATGTTTCCTTGGCAATGGCTAGTCAGTGGCATTGTTCCTGTTTGTTTGCCTGGTGGTTCTAGGTTCCTGACCATGGCCCCCAGCTGACCTTCCGGTAGCAGTTCTTGCCCTCAGCATCTCCCATTGACAAGGACTCTTTGTGATGTCAGGTCTTTGCTGAGCCCCCGCGCTGCACCACAGAATGCCTATCCGTGGCAGTCCCTGACTGCAGTAGCTCCAGCTGTAGTCTTCTAGCTTCAGGAGTGGTTTGACCCTGATTCCTGGTTCCCACCACCATTCCTTTGCTCTCATGGTTCCTCTGCCTGGGACAGTTCCTTCTCTGCTCATTCAAATGCTGCCCTAACTTCAAAATCAAGCTTAATTCTACTGAGTACTCCTTTTCTATAATTAAAAAACACATTGTATAACCTCTTCATCATTCAACCAATTAGTTTCTTATTTACTAACTTTTCATGTGGAGCCTATCTTATTTCTATAATAATGGACATAATAAAATCTTAAATGTATGAGCCATTAAAAGGAAATTTCTATAGGGGTCAGAAAATTTTAGAAAAACACCAATACTGTTGATATTAGTCAGTAATGTCCAATGAATACCTGCAATGACAATGGATCCAATCACCCAGTAACAATTTCTGGCTCCCTAGCAGCTGATCCATGTTTCCAGAAACTGATGATTCACTGTGAGTTGATATTTCCAGTGTTCTGGAGGCTAAAAAGGATTCCAAATTATTTTGTAGTCAAAAAAATTGTGAGTACTAGATTAAAAATTATACATTTTTTTCCTCTGAAATATGTTTCAGAGCCTTCATTTAATAAGTTCTTTGGCATTGTGAATTGTAAGAAGTTAAAGACTAGAGCATTTAGCAAATTTCTTTGATTACAGACCTTTTTTTTTTCATGAAGTGTCTTGCGGGACTGGAAATAGATATTTTTGGAAATGCTGAATTAAATATATAATGTTACAAGGGCTGATTTTTATTTTGATGGGAAATTCTAGAAGACCAAAAAGACTTTATACCCTGAAAGAGTGACACTCTCACAGTGGAATTTCAGGCATTGAGAAAGTCAGGAAAGTTATGAAGAGGAGGAGAAACTATTTTGGCATGGTCTGATGTACGCAGCCTGATAACACTGACCCGTCCAGTGACCTCATGGAAGTTCACAGTAAAAGCTCTCATCTTGCAGCATGCTGCTGTGAGGTGGATTCTAGCTGAATTGTTCTATTATTCACAGTCTGCATGTTATCACTTGTTCCTCCTCTCCTCTGCTTCAGAGCTGAGCTCCTTTCCTGTGAAACTTCTTAATGAGCCACGAAGAGCAGTCTGAGAAATTTCATGACTCTCCCATTCTCAGGAATGATATCCTTAGTTTCTAGCCAAAAGTCAGGATACACCAAGGTTATCGAATCGACAAATATCCATTGAGCAATCAAAGTGTGCAAAGTCCTATGCTTTATATTTGTCTAAGGCCGTAGTTTTCCCTGTTCCGCTAGGGCAGTCTAGATTAATGGAGCAGACCTAAACGTGGTCGTCCAATTGTTTAATGTTTAACCAAATGTCATGGTCTTATTTTGAATGCAAATAGAAAGCGAAGTAAGACCTTTGTTAAGGTCTTCACGAGAAATATTTTCTTTTAAAGTTATACATATAACTGTGTCATGATCTGTCCCCATAGCTTTCTGCTTTAGAAGATGGTTGTGTAGTCCATTAATAAAAACTCCCTTCAAAGGTATGGGACACTCTTGTGTAACATACACCCTGAACTATTAGGCTGTGATCATTATTTTTTTTTTATAGATTGCCCCCAGTTATTAAATGTTAACAAATGTGGCTGATATATTTGTTTTAAATAATCAATATTAAATAAATTTCATGGACGCTGTTCTGGTAAGAATATGTTATTCCCATTCCAACTTCTCTTTTGAAGAGAATTTTATTATTACTATTAATGTAATCTCCTTTTCCCAGGGTACAATAATGCTGTATAATGAAGCATTTCACCAATATTTCTTTGTTGTAATTTTTTCCAGATGCAGGGCAGATGCATTATCAATATTTAATGACAAAGAGAAGGGAAATAATCAAAATTTCTTTCTCATAATAGCCAAACTTATTAATTGGCTATGGTAAAGAAAAGGTTATCCTCTGTTTTTGTGTTTTTATTTTTCCTCATTGGGGTAGTATGTTGATTACTGGCTGCAACTGGGCTTATCACCCTGTTGTATCTTACTTTTAAATTTACTTTGGGCATCTTGGCCTGGGCGTGTCTTGGTGCAGGAGGACCTAAGAAGTGGAAGTTGATGTAGGCAGCTGGAGCGAGGCCAGTGGACGATGGAGAGGACAATCTGGTGTCTGCTCCCCACCCAGGCCTGGGGACTAAATCTGAGGCCTGTGAAGAAAAAGAAGCCAAAGGAACTATTTTAGCCCAAGGACTGGTGAGGAACCAGGAGGCAGGTCCCTTGCTTGAGAGGCCTGGATGGAAAAGGAACCCTGTGTATGTTGATTGTAGGTTCCAGTTTGCCTTGGATAGGCGAAGTTTAGTCTTCTGTCTTGGGTAACTACCAATTAATTTAGTTTTCGGTATTGGGACCCTGTTTACTTTCAAAGCTGTTCAAGTTAAGAAAATAAATTATATGGTCACCCTCCACGTAGAGTGAGGCAGAAGACAGATTCGCTCCCTAATGAACAAATAAAACATTGTGCATCTCTGAGGTCAGAAGGTGCAGATAAAGCAGAGACATTCTGGAACCCAACAGAGGGCCTAGGCAGTAGTGACCAGTGTCCTCCAAAGGGCTTCATGAGTGGTGGGCCTCACTGAGAGGCTGCAATGCTGAAGAGCTGAATTGATTTGTTTGGGACACATGGGGAGTTGCCCTGAGGACTCCCTGAAATAGTGGGGAGAGAGACTTCTGTTAGGAGGAAATTTAAAAAAATATATTTTTATTGATTTCAGAGAGAAAGGGAGAGGGAGAGAGAGATAGATACATCAGTTATGAGAGAGAATCATTGATTGCTTGCCTCCTACACACTCACCCTGGAGATCGAGCTCACAACCCAAGCATGTGCCCTGACCGGGAATTGAACCATGATCTCCTGGTTCATGTTGTGCCCAGATTTCAAGGTTCCCAGGACCCCCAGGGAGCCCGTCAGTCCGATGCAAAAGCAAAGAGTCCTTCATTTCGAACTAGTTTGGCTCCCCGACCACACTCACCGATGCAACAGTAGCCCAGTGGCCGAGAGAGCGAGGCCTGATGGGATTGTGGGTTTTATAGTAAGGGCAGGGGAGGGGACTGTGGGCCCCGCCGATTGGCCAGGCGCGAGTCGGGTCTTGTTACACAGGATGTGGTCATCTCTCTGGCGCGCACGTCCCTTGATTGTCATTGCTTAATTTAAAGAAATCCTGGGCGTGGCCAGCAGGGGCCTGGGCTTCCGGGAAGAAGGCACTCTCCTGAGCACATGGCGGCCGCCCCAAAAATGGAGGACCCAGGGCAAGATGGAGGGCACAGTCCTAGCCCCCCCCCAGGGCGAGCTGAGCCCGGGCTCCAGGGGCCAGTCCGGTTGCTGGGGGTCCAGCAGATCGACCAGTTCCAGCCCAGACAGGAAGTCCACATCCTCCATCTCCTCGGGCGAGGGCATGCGCCTCGCCCCGCCGCCGCTGCTGGCCGCGTGGGTCCGGTCCGGGGGCGGCAGGCGGGTGGCAGCCTGCGCCGGGCTCCCGCCGTGGGCTGGGGAGTTGGTGCACGAGGCCGCCAGCAGCGTGGTCAGGCCCCGCGATGACTCGATCTTTCAGTTCATAGGTTGACGCTCAACCACTGAGCCATGCTGGCCAGGCCTAGGAGGGAATTTTTGTGTGACCTCACTTGATCTCCAGGCAGGAGGGGCAGGAGGAACTTAATATACCGACTGGCAGTAATTATATGTAGAAAATGAGAGCACTTATTAATTCAGAGAAGTTATTAGTTTAATGGTTTCAGTAACTTTTTGGAATGGGTGAGATTCAAGCACTATGAATCTTAAGCAGTTTTTCCAAGTTAAATGGATCTAAATAATGCCAAACCCTCTATCAAATAGTAGGGTTCAGCAATTTATCAGTCTGAATCTTGGTCTTTTGAAACCCCATGGCTCTTGTGTTCGGCAGTCACTCAAAACTTCTCACAGTGATGACAAGATGAGGATGATGACTAAGTTTGCTTCCAGGTGCGGAGCCAGTTTGAAAATAACTAGAGCGCATTTTTGACTGATTAGCTCATGCTCTTACTTTAATATGGTCATGTCTGTCTGATTTATTTTTATTAGGTTATATAACCCCAAACTTTCCCAACACAGGAAGAAAAATGGAGAACTGCTATAGTAGTTATGCAGTAGTGGTTCTCAGGATGGCTTCATATTTTGCTGGTTCTCAGAGAACTTCTTTAAATTGATTTATGCTTTATCATAAAAAGTGTTAAAGACAAATTATTATCCTTATTTTCGGTTTTGGTGATTTAAACTTTAGGTTAAACAGGGCCTTTGAATTAGTAGCCTGAATAGGTTAATTGGTAGAAAAACTGAACTGATCTGAACTGATGTACTTCCCCAAGATAAATAATCATTTCCCCTCCTCCTCCTCACCTTACCTTTACTTGGCATGTTTTCTTATAATCCATTAATAAAAATTATTTTTTTCTGCTTTTCTACATTTTTTGGGGGACATAGTATTCACTCTTCTAAAGAAAAGCACTACGTTCTTTTAAGCATGTTATGCCACACATCATAACAAGTAAACACAGATAACTATGAATCTGCTTTGCATTAATGTACTTTAAAATGTACTTTAATTTTATACTGCATTTTTGTTTCTTAGGGTATTGATTCTGAATATTCTGAATTATTCTATTACTGAAAAATCTGTTATTTTATCTTCCTAATGTTTTTACCATGTCCGAGTATTATATATTTATATTATTTTTTATTTTATAATGTCTCAAGTGGAAGAAAACATTCTTATTATTGACTAGAGGCCTGGTGCATGGATTCATGCACTGGTGGGGTCCCTTGGACAGGCCTGTGGGGATCAGGCTGAAACCGGCTCTTCGACATCCCCCGAGGGGTCCCAGATTGCGAGAGGGTGCAGGCCAGGCCAAGGGACCCCACTGGTGCACGATCAGGGCTGGGGAGGGAACCTGGGAGGCTGGCCAGCCGGGGAAGGATCGCAGGAGGGCTCCAGGGCATATCCGGCCCCTCTCGCCCAGTCCCAATCGGATGGACCCCAGCAGCAAGATAACCTACCGGTCAGAGCGTCTGCCCCCTGGTGGTCAGTGATGTCATAGCGACTGGTCTAACGGTCAGACACTTAGCATTTTAGGCTTTTATTATATAGGATTTTTTTTTCTATTGTTATCTGGACATTTTTAAAAATAAGAAAAGCAAATCAGTGAAAATAGTTGCTTAATGTTGACTGAAATACTGGGGTGTAGAAATTATCTGACTATTGCATCTTTTTAAAACAACAATCATCTAATTATAAAATAAATGCATAATGTAGCGTTTTGGCTTTTCTTACTTACCCTAAAGTAACCTGTTCAGCTATGATATATAACACATTCCCTTTTACCTTCTCCAGAACCTTCCTCCATGAAATAGCTTTTTTTTCCTGAAATTGTCAACTCTTGACTAGCTCCTTCCCTTTTACCCGCTAACACCATCAACACTGCCTTGGATTCATAAAAACAAACAAAACACCATTACTTTGTTCATAGTCCTGAAACTTCCTTTACTACTAAATATCTTGTAAAACCTACCCTTGCCTACTCTGCTTCAATAACCTCTCTCTTCCTTTATGATTTGCCCAGGTCTCAACCACCTTTGATGTCTCAAAAGTTTCCAGTCGATTCCCTGGTGTCTCTGGGCACTTGATCTAATCACACTCTCCCTTCCCTGAAACTCTATTGTTCTCTTTTGACTGTTAGGTCATGATCGCTGGATCACTTTGAATCATCACCACTACCCCCAATGCAACATCATATGTTCATTCGGACTGTAGCTCATCATTTTGTAAAAATAAAAATTCAGTCATGTAAACATTTAACATCAGGGTATAATAAAAATGGCATTGGGTTTTCTGCTTTTGAACACTTTCATGATTGAAGTTCCCAATAGTTAAGTTGAAATCAGCGATGTTTCTAGATTTGCAGCTAGCAGGTACCTTGGGCTCAAGTCCCTAATGTATCATAGACCAGAACTTTCGGTGATTCAGTGGAGAATTGGCACAAAGCTATAGGGAGGTGGTATAATTTTAATCATCCCCTGAGCATTCTTATCTGTTATTAAGAAGAGAGACATTGAGATTTAAATGAAACCTCTGTGACTGATATCAGCTAAGTAATAAGGCAGTGTATCCTCTTAGAAACATTTTCAAATTGATTAAAAGGTTAAGAGCTACTTATTCTTAATACTCCTGATCCTCTGCACATTGTCTGGTGTTGGCAACCCTTGTGCTCACACGCTCTGATGTGCTTAGGAACTTATTTCAGTGCAGTCTATCCTGTCTCCTCTCTTCCCAGATGGTTATTTACATTGCTTTACATCATACTTATGCAATAAGCATTTATTGAACGTCAACTATGGGTGAGGTCTTGTACTAGTTACTGCATACATAAAGATTAATAAGATACAACTTTTGTTCTAGCATGTAGCCCATTAGAGGAGACAGGGACATAATAAAATATTCATAAAATACTTGAAGTGACACATTTGTCTGCACAGTGAATGTTTGAAAAACAACTGTTTCATTACTCCATGTTTTCTTCCTGGAACTCAGAGATTGGTCCAAGAAAAAAAACAAAAAACAAAACATGAGTCAAACAATTCCAATCAGGAACATTTCATAAAATTTGATTTCTGAATACCAGGAAAGACAAAATCTCTCTTTCTTTTGGATTGCAAATTTGGGTTACAGAGGGCTAGCCTGAGGATGAGGGCAACAGACAGGTAACTATAAGTAACAGAGAGAGAGACCAGGTCACCATGACATCATTGGATCACTTATATATAGACATTCCTACCCTCACTTCCATGAACCTCCAAGAGTTCAAACTAATACAATAAGATACTAGTAAGTGCACTAAGAGATCACACATAGACATTATGGAATCACAGATACCAAGGCCCAACCTAGAAGGATAAGGCTAGGCTTGATGGAGTCAACACAGTTTTCCTGAATAAAAGTAAGCAGCATTCTTTGGATAGAATCTGAGACTCTCAGAATGCGATGTCCAAAAGCACCAATACCCCAAATTATGTTGCTACATACTCAAAAACTACACTTATTTTAATCATCAACTGAAATGAAAAACATGATCAGTGAATAATTTTAAAAGTTTACTTCATCAAAAATAGTGCAACTTGAAGGTTGATGTATCACAGAATTATTTCCTAAGTGTCTAAAACAGATTTGTTCTGGGGTTCTTTGGACCCAACCAAATCTCTGTAGTCCCCAGACATGGCAGGACTTAAAGTTTGCTTTATGCTCCCTAAAGCTCCCAGCTTCTTCACCTCTTGACCTGAATAGAACAAAAGGCAGAATAAGAAAGAAACAGCTCTTTTGGTTTAATTGTTCTTTAGTTGAGACGTCAGTCTTTTGCCTTTGGATCTGGAGTTGGACTGGACTTATACCATTAGTTCTCCTAGTTATCACACCTCTGGATTTGCACCAAAATTAAACCATAAATTCTCTTGGGCCTCCATTTTGCTAACTGCAGGTCTTGTGCCTTTTCAGCACACAAAATTGCCTTGCAAGCTAGTTTCTTATAAAATTAAAATACATTTCTTTCTCCAAATTAACTATATAAATGATTCTGTTTGTAGGGAGATCCCAGAATAATGCATGTGTTGAATGGTATATTTTTACCATAATATAAATCTATTGAATAAGATGAGGTGAAAAATATCCAGTTTAGCCGAAACCGGTTTGGCTCAGTGGATAGAGCGTCTGCCTACGGACTGAAGGGTCTGAGGTTCGATTCAGGTCAAGGGCATGTACCTGGGTTGCGGGCACATCCCCAATGGGAGATGTGCAGGAGGCGGCTGATCGATGTTTCTCTCTCATCGATGTTTCTGACTCTCTCTCTCTCTCTCCCTTCCTCTCTGTAAAAAATCAATAAAATATATTAAAAAAAATATCCAGTTTAGCTAGTGGAAATGAAGAAAAGTTAAGCTAATAAACTTAGAAATCATTGCCCAGAGGTCAGCCAGACTGTGGGCAGAGAGAGACAAAACAATAGAATAAACATGCAGGACTCTAGCCTGGTTTGCAGTTTTGTTTTGTTTTTAACTATAAGAATGAGTGTAGCCTAGAGAGTGTGGGTTTTTGACCAGGTCTACTTAAGGCTTTGTCAGAATTGCTTTCTTTGCACATTCCCCTTTTAGCTCTGCCAGGAGGATCTCTGCCTTAGCAATGGCATTCAATGCAAATAAAGTCAGTAAGACATAGAGCAAAGAAGAGAGACTTTCCAGGCATTGTTGACCTGTTGCTTTGTTTGCTGACTCTGGCTGGTGTCCCTGTTGAATAAAGAAACTTGGAGTATTTTATCAACATTGTGTTGTCTAGTCTCCTGTCTCTGATGTTTATAAAGAAGTCTTAGAGAATTTCAAAACCCAAGACTCTGGAAAGGTGGAAAGCCATTCTCCTTGTATCCGTTGCTGGGATTGCTGACTTGTGTAGAGATTTACAGAGAGATAAGACCAGAGAAGTCAACAAGGAACTGATTGTGGCGGGTCTTGACTATAAGGTTGAGAATTCCAAAAGAAGTATGTGTGTGTTGCTTCGGATTGGAGGGGTTATACAAAATCATGATTTAATAATAATCACATGAAAAAATGAATGGGTGGATTAGAGAACAAAAGCCAAACCAACTTGCAGGTGTATGACACACTGTCATTCAAGATAAGTTTATTATGTACAGAATACTGTGTTGGGGGATTCAGAGATGTGTAGTATAAGGAATATCCCATTCAACAACAGCTCTTTCCTACCATGGCACTGACACAGAGAACAGTCCCTATATTACAACAGCACTTGTCTAATTAATGTAGTATTGAAGTACCTGTGTCTATTCAGAGTAAAGTGACAAAGACAGAGAAACGTATGAGTAAGTACTCTCATTGTAAATATTATCTTTCCAGAAAGTAAGTGACAAGAAAAAGCAACTTGAGATTAAATGAAAGAGAGTTAGTACGACCAAGTCTCAGGTGGAATAAATGCAGAACAAAGCCAACTAAGAACAGATGATGGGGGTGGGGCTATGGTTTTGCTTTTTATTCTCTAATGAGCCTTATGAAAACTTAATAGTTTTTCAAAAAATAAAATGAAAGGGTTCATAGTTTTCATTTTCCTTGATAAATTACGTTTTCGTTTAAAACTGGATCAGCAAGTCTGATGGAGTGTGTTTTCATTATCTAGCAGCTCATGAAGCTGTCATGGCTGAACTCATGTGTTCCCTTAAACATTACTGTCACTCCACCTCTGGTAATTTCTGAGAACAGTGATGCAATCACTACTTAAATGCCATTTTACTGGTGGTTCCTCTATTAGTAGAGCAGATTGCTTATATGACAGACAATATGAGTTCACCACATCAGCTATTGATACTTCTTGTTTTGCTTTGGTTTCCCAGCATCATCTGAGAATATGTAGAGAATCTGGTGAGAGAAGTGTTGCTGTCCAGACAGTACTAAAACCCTTAATTCTGCACTATGGGTTTTGCCAGTTTCACACTGTAACCCCTTGGATTCCTGACTTCGTGCTTCTACGTTTGAGAGATGTGAATGAACAGAACTCCTCTGTGAGAGGCAGAGTGAGAGGATAGATTGGTGGATGGGAGGTATAAAGGATCTTATGTAAGGCATATGGATTTGGTTTACTAAGAAACTGAAGGAAAATGAGGCTTTATTTTGGGGGGTATGAGGATAATGTTTGCAAAGTTATACTGTAGGCAGCAGGGGGTTGCAGAGTGAATGATAACAAGAGGTTGAGAGTGTGGGGGGAAAGATTTCCAAATTGGGGAACCTATGTGCAATAGGTTGCGAGGTGAGGGAACAGCACAGATGTTAACCAAGTAAGAGAGGGAGTAGTTATGAGATTATAAGGAGATGAGGCCCTAGTAATAACAACCACTGGGGAGTTACATCTTGAAAACGAGTCACTTTGGGGACTGCAGAAAAATGCCATGTGATAATGACTACACACACGGAGGGTGTCTGGCAGCAGGAAGTACTTTGAATTCATGTTGTTTTCATAGGGTTGGGGGTGAGAGAAGAGTCCGGAACAGATTGCTGTAATGTGTTAACTTGGGCATCAGCTAAGAGGGAGAAGAAATACATTTGAACTACAGAGATCAAAGCATTTTTTCTTTTGCGATAGAGTTAAATGGCAGGCTTTGGGCACTGAATTGTAAAAGATTTATCCAGATATAGCCACAATCAAGCATGCTTCTTACACTGGGGAGAAATACAATTAATAGAAAGGTAAATAGCAAATGACATTTTCTTCTTTTTTTGATCATTTAAAATTAGAAAATAAAAGCTCAATTATGCTATAAATAGCAGGTGCTGAATAAGCCAAGGAAAGCATTTCTATAACCATTTTAAAAATAAGTCCTTATTTGCACAGTGTTTAAAAGGTTTTGAAGATCTGCTGTCAATATGGACGATGTAATGAATGTGTCCAAAGGGTGCAATATATTATTGCTCCAAGTTTAAAACCTCAGCCTATATCACTCTTAATGTGATGCATTATAATTGTATTTTAAATTAATAATCTACAAAATTAATGTGCAAATAAAGAAACATATGATGCATAACTAAGTTATTGTTCATGTATAAAAACAGTGATTTTGCGAAATTTGCATCTTTGAGTTCTAAATGTGTTTTTCCTCTTTAGTATATTAGAGAGATTTATGTGCTACTTCTATAGATTAAAGGGTGGGCAGGGTAGGAAATGATAGAAAAACTTAAAATCTTCATTTAGCTTTCTTCTTCAGGAGGATTATGCCACCTAGAAAAGCATAAAGAAGCGTTCTATCCTATGAAACCCCTTCTGGCTGAAGAAAACCTTCATGTAGGAGGCAACTCCCCCTGCTGTGATGTCTGGGAACAGGAAAACAGAAGACTGGCTGAGAGATGTGAAAATGTGGAGGTTTTCATAGAATTAGTTGTGCTGAGACCATTTTCTTTTCAGATCCAGGATCTGATGAGGAAACGGTCTCATGGTCAATATTATGCTGCAAGAAAGAAAACAGAAGCCCTCTTCAATATTTGCACATGCAGCCTTTTCTGCTACTTTCAAGAGCTCTTTAAGCAGAATGCTGCTTTTTATTTTATTCCACCACCTCGTGCATTTTACTTCTGCTTCAGCGTTGGTCGCATTTAATTTTATTAAAACTTTCCACCTGGCTGGCAGAGCTTCAGGATAAACACATTTTCAAAAGAGCATCTGCTTTTGGATACTGAAAAGACGGAACTGTTTCAAAATTTCATCTGTTATTTTTGCAATCAGTGTGCATATATTTTAATAATTTAAGAGATATAATTTATGAACCCTATGAGCCATCAATAAAGCACCTGAAGCATACGAAGAGTTAAGATGAGAGAGATAAACAATAGGCTGTATAGTGCAATGGGCTCAGCATTTATGGTATTTATTCAACTTACAAGAATGTTCAGTTTCTATACAAAAGGCAGTGGAGGCGTCTGGGTTCTTCAAAAGCTTTAAACATGTTTATCTGGGATAACACCACACGTGAATAACTACAGAAAACATTTTTTTCTCTTGATTTTTCTTTCTAATTATACAGAGCTGATGATTCTGCTTTCTTGTGGATCGAGTCAGTAGAGGGAGCCAGAGTTCCCAGCCAGCAGTCCTGGCCTGGGGAGCTTCCTGCAGGTAAGAAAAGGGAGGAAGCCTGTAAACCTCCACACAATCGGAATAGGTGCAGTCAGAGTAGCAGACGTTTTCTGAATCAGAAATGGCTACACTTTTACTAAGCGTTTTGGTATTCGATAGAGGAAAGACTTGCCATTTGAAAATAGGATCTTCATGATTTCCCACGGTAAAGAGCAAAATTTGCAACTTGTGCAAATTAAGCCTTGCATAATCTACTTACATATAACTCTCTTCGTAAATATAATGTGAGCTTGTGGAGACTGTAATTGTTATATTGGGCACTAATGTGTGAGTTAGTGTACAGAAGTAGTAAATGGCTAGATTTTGTCACAGTTCCCATTGTTTTCTATGTAAGCAATTATTTTTTCTCCTTTGGGTGCCTGCATTAGCCTCCTGACAGGTCTCTCTGCTTCTTACTTCCCTATACTCTGTTTTCAAAATGGGAGCCGGAGTGATTCTTTACAAAATACTCCTCTCTCCAGAGATCTTTCAAAGACGTCCCAACTCAGAGAAAACACCACAGTCCTTCCACTGGCCTCAAAGTGCTCCAGTCTTTGGTTCTTTGTAATTCTCTGACTTCATCACTTGCTGTTCATCCTCTGCCTCCTCTGCTCCAGCCAGAAGGCCCCTTGTAGCTTCTTCTTTTTAAAAAAAAAAAAATCTTCATTGTTCAGATTATTACAGTTGTTCCTCTTTTTTTCCCCCATAGCTCCCCTCCACCCAGTTCCCACCCCGCCTCAGGCCTCACCCCCCCCCCCCCCCACTGCACTGTCCTCATCCATAAGTACACGATTTTTGTCCAGTCTCTTCCTGCATCCCCCCCACCCTTCCCCCCCCCCCCCAAGAATAGTCAGGCCACTCCCTTTCTATGCCCCTGATTCTATTATATTCACCAGTTTATTCTGTTCATCAGATTATTTATTCACTTGATTTTTAGATTCACTTGTTGATAGATATGTATTTGTTGTTCATAATTTGTATCTTTACCTTTTTCTTCTTCTTCCTCTTCTTAAAGGATACCTTTCAGCATTTCATATAATACTGGTTTGGTGGTGGTGAACTCCTTTAGCTTTTCCTTATCTGTGAAGCTCTTTACCTGATCTTCAATTCTGAATGATAGCTTTGCTGGATAAAGTAATCTTGGTTGTAGGTTCTTGGCATTCATCACTTTGAATATTTCTTGCCACTCCCTTCTGGCCTGCAAAGTTTCTGTTGAGAAATCAGCTGACAGTCGTATGGGTATTCCCTTGTAGGTAACTGAGTTTCTTTCTCTTGCTGCTTTTAAGATTCTCTCTTTGTCTTTTGCTCTTGGCATTTTAATTATGATGTGTCTTGGTGTGGTCCTCTTTGGATTCCTTTTGTTTGGGGTTCTCTGTGCTTCCTGGACTTTAAGTCTATTTCTTTCACCAGGTAGGGGAAGTTTTCTGTCATGATTTCTTCAAATAGGTTTTCAATATCTTGTTCTCTCTCTTCTTCTGGCACCCTTATAATTCGGATGTTGGTACACTTGAAGCTGTCCCAGAGGCTCCTTACACTATCTTCGTATTTTTGGATTCTTTTTTCATTTTGCTTTTCTGGTTGGGTGTTTTTTGCTTCTTCGTATTTCAAATCTTTGACTTGATTCTTGTGATCCTCTAGTCTGCTGGTGGAACTCTGCATAATATTCTTTATTTCAGTCAGTGTATGCTTAATTTCTAGTTGGTCCTTTTTCATAACCTCAAGGGTCTCACTAGATTTCTTAAGGGTCTCACTACATTTATCGGCGGTCTCACCAGACTTTTTGAGTGCCTTACTAAATTTATCGGCGGTTTCTAGAAAGTTCTTGAAAAACCTTAAAAGTGTGGTTTTGAACTCTATATCCAGTAGTTTGCTTTCCTTCATTTCTGTCATTTGTGTCCTGTTTCTTTGTCTCCGTATTTTTTATGCTTCCCTGTGTTGACAGAGTGGCTTTCCGTGCTAGGTGTCCTATAGGGCCCAGTGGCTCAGCCTCCCCAGTTACCTGAAGTGGACACTCTTGGTGCACCCCCTTGTGGGCTTTGTGCACAGTCTTGTTGTAGTTAAGCCTTGATTGTTGTAGGTAACACTGGGAGGATTTGACCTGCAGGCCAATTGGCTGTGAGAATCAGCTGTGTCTATAGTGGGATAACTTCTGTGCTGGAGACAGCCCTCTGGGGCAAGACTTGGTTCAGTGGGGCTTTGGTGCTCACTGAGTCTGCCCCCTGAGTGTGTCCTTTATGGATCTGAGGAGCTGCAATCTGAATGGTCCCACTCTGACCACCGGGCACACTGGCTCCTGGATCTCTAAGGAGGTGCTAATCTAGCCTCTTCCTGAGACTATCCAGCAGGAGCTCAGCTGTGAAGCAATTTGAGTTGCTGTGGGGCCTTGGGGCAGCTGTAGTTTGTTAGGTAATTTTCAGATTGCAAAGGGCCAGGCCTTTCATATGCAAAAGCCTCCGTGCACAGCTTGGGCAGGGCGGGGTCCCAGGGGATCAACAGGGAGGATCAAGCAGCTATGCCTGCCATCAGAGATGCCGCTTCTCAGTGTCCCGGCAATCGCTGCAAGCACCTCTGAGAGAAAGCTGCCCTCAAGTTCTGACCGATGCCAGACAGTCCAGTTTCTCCCGTATGAGTCTGGGTCCCCAGAGACTCACCTGGAACTGGAGCTCAGAGCTTGAGACTCCCTCCCGACTGAAAAAGACAACTGTGTCCTCAGCCACCAGTCCTCTTCACGTGCGCCTCCGTACCTCTGTACTTTACTTCCGCACCACACCTCCTCTGAGTCTAGGTATGCTTTTCTCTTTCCTTCTACTTGTAGAATTTCCACTCTGCCAGCCTTCCTGTGGTTCTGGATGATGTCCGTTCCGTCTTTTAGTTGTATTTTTGAAGTGGTTGTGTGAGGCAGCAATCTCTGGTGTTTACCTATGCCAGCATTTTGGTTTCTCCCCCCTTGTAGCTTCTTAAACACTCAAGTTCATTCCCATCTTAGAGAGTTTGCAGTGGCTGTTCCCTCCACTGAATGCTTTTCCTATAGGAAAACTTCAAGCTCCTAAGTCTTTCCTCAAATATCATCTTCTTAATAGACCAAGTTCTCCTTCCTGGTTCTTCTTACCCTACCCCATTTTTTTTTTCTATAATGCTTAATAACTTTCTCACCTGCAATGTAATTTACTTATTTACTATGTTTGTTATTATTTATTTATTTATTTATTTATTTATTCATTTTATTGTTTTTTTACAGAGAGGAAGGGAGAGGGATAGAGAGTAAGAAACATCGATGAGAGAGAAACATCAATCAGCTGCCTCCTACACATACTGGGGATGTGCCTGCAACCAAGGTACATGCCCTTGACCAGAATTGAACCTGGAACCTTTCAGTCTGCAGGCCGATGCTCTATCCACTGAGCTAAACCGGTTAGGGCACTATGTTTGTTATTTTTTTACAAATGTTTTTATTTATTTTTATTAGAAAGAGAGAGAAAGGGAGAGGGATAGAGAGATAGAAACTTCGATGAGAGAGAAACACCATCAACTGGCTGCCTCCGCCCCCTAGTAGTTAGAAATATGGGCATGTGCCCTGACCGGGAGTTGAACCAGTGTCCTCCTGGTTCATGAGTTGACACTCAACCACTGAGCAACACTGGCTGGTTTGTTGTTTGTTTGTTTGTTACCCAATGTTTGTTATTTTTTGTCTGTCTCTAGAATTTAAACTCTGAGGGTAAGAAATTTAAAAAAAAATTGTTAAAGATTCTCATGCAGCTGTAAAAATAATGCAAAAAGATCCTCATATCAGTCACCTAGTTTCCTCCAGTGGTGCTGGAGACTCACAATCAGAAAATTGACAGTGATATAATTTGTCTACCTGATTCAGATTTTACTAACTTTACACGAATTCATTTGTGTGGGTATTAGTTCCATGCAATTGTATCATGTGTATAGGTTGTATGGCCATCATCACAGTCAAGATCTAGAACAGTGCCCTCATATGAATCAGGGATAGAGTTTTCTTTTGCTTAAATTGTTAATGTATTCCAATGGTCTGGCTCAATAAATATTTGTTTAATAAGTTAATCAAGTTATTTTATGCATATAAAAATATTCTCAGCATTCGGTGACTCTTCTTTCTAAAATGCTAGTTATTAGGGTGCAGTGACTGGAAATTTGATTCAGCATAAATCCTAAAAGCCTTGTGGCTCAAGGGCTTAGAAAAATTATTTAATATCCTTGATTTTCTAACTTTCCCTTTTAATATAGCATTGTTGGAAACTATAACAAACATTTTACTGATAAGCTAACCATATTTTGAATATATACATAACAGAAACGTGGTATGAGAGTGAGTCATGTAGAACTGGCAAGCTATCTTGTCATCTTACCATTCTTCTTTGAAGCAATTTGTTAATACAGCAAAACTGGTTCAGACAAAGGCTTGTTCCACAGGGACAATAGTCTGATCACTATTACCTACCTAATTTTTTTTGCTGTTACATGGATTCCCTATGGCAACAGTAATGGTTGCTCAATTTTATTTTATTGTTAGTTTATGAAAGGGCTGACTGGATTATTTAGTCTGGAAACAAGGAAAGTTTTCCTTTCTATAAGGTTTCTGGGCGTGTCCAGGCATTGAACTCAAATGTTGAACTGTATTTAACACCACAACATAATAACAGGAGGTGGCCTGAGTGTATAACCCTTAAGAGGCCTTCTAAGTTCAGCAAATTCTACAAAGATGATTCTACAAACAATGGAATGAATGAACCTTAGCCACTTATCAGATTTTTTATAAACTAGCAGGCCTCCTTCATTTCATCTCTTAAATGCCAGAGTTAAAGATTAAGAATCGAAAAGCAACCTAACTTCTTACAATTTTCACTAAGATTTCATATCTGTTGATTTTTGAGGCCATTATTTACTTGATTAGAAGACAAAATAAAAAAACAAAACCCAAGGGCCTAGTAATCTTGGAACATAGCCCTCTATACTTAGCAACTGCTTAAGTATTTTTTGTCTTGAGCTAGAGACAAAAAATTGTGATTAAGTCTAAACTAATTTTAATAACTTTGATTTTTCATCTAGATCATTAGTCCTATTAGCAGAAATTGAATGTTAGAGAAACATTGCTAAATCATGTGGGATTAAACATAATCTGAGGTCTAGGTTTAAAAGTATTAAATGAAGAAAATAATAGGTATCTAGCCAGGAAAGCATTTCATTAGATGAAAAGTCTTAAAGGAAATTATAAACAAAAGGATAAATAGATGTGATTAAAATGTAAAATTTTACATTTAAAAAGAGACTATATCTGTGTATATGACATATATATGACAAACCAACAGGGAAATATTGAAAACAAATAGATAAAAAGTTAATATCCTGAATATATGAAGTATTCTTCTGTGACTTCAGTGCTATTTCAATTATGTTGCATGATTTATCATATAGAAATTTGTAAATATATGTCAAAAGTTTTAAAAACATTAATAATTTTTGACTAATTAATTGTATTTCTGGGGCTGTAAGTATATAATTACAAATAAACAAAATGATTTATTTTTAAAAGGTATTCATTACACCAAAAGAAGAATAGTCAGACATGATAGCCTATTTATAGAATGAGATTTTATACAACTATTAAAATCATATTTAAGGATTTTGAATAATGTGGAAAATGTATATGATGTATATAATTCATATTATTTTATCAAAATTGTGGAAAAAGCATAAAAATATTTTGGAAAGAAAATACGAAGTACAAAGCTGCTGCCTTCTACTGATTTTTTTTGGAATCTTTAGAAAACCTTATCATTTAGATAATTACATAAATTATAATTATGTAATTTCCCTAAATTATACAACATCCACATTGCTTTTCATACTTTGTTGGTTTCATTACTTAGGTTAAAGCCTTTAGTTCAAGGTTTGCATGAATATGAACTCAGAGCTCTATTTTCAAATTTTTCTTAAATTATTATAAAAAGCAGCAGCAGCAGCAACAACAAACCCATGACGTTGGTACTTTTATTACTGTCCTTTCCTAAATGGAACCAAGGCACAGAGAGGTTAAAGTAACTCTTCCAGGATCACACAGCAAATAAATGGCACAGCTGGAATTCCTACCAAAGCCTGTATTCTTTTCCATCATGCTATGCACTGCCAGTACTGACTTCAAAGGTATTAACCCCCCAAAAGTAAACAGAACTTGGTAATCATAGGATTTGTCTTCATATACCAGCTCATATACCACTTATTAGCTTCTTGACCCTAATTTATTTATGTAAAGTTTCTACTTCCCAATCTAAACTTAGTAGGCATAAAAATATTCATTTCAGAGGAATTTGGTGATATAAAAGATGAGATAAAAATATTTTATTAGTTAAATATTTGCCTTTATATTTATACTGGTGATTGATGCATATGATATCCCATAATTATCGTTACATACATTAATCAATGAGGGAAATAGCATACTTTTACCCTATCTCCCCTTCTTTTTTACATTCAGCTCTTGCTATATTTTACTTATTTCTATATTTAACTATGATTTGCACTTTTTTTCAGCTTAAGTTTCTACTGATAAAAGATATAAATACTCATTGCCATTCAGTTTGCTATGGTGTTTCCAGGTATCTCTTGGTTGGTCAAAGTTTGCCCTCTAACTTAAGTGAATTAATTTTATTTTCCAGCTTTACTGACATCTAATAGACATAATTTTGTGTAAGTTTAAGGTGTACAGCATGATGATTTGCTACACATGTATAGTGCAATCTATTTTAGAAAATCTGATGGTAAATACATTATTTGGGTTCTTGCATATTCAGATTTTTCAATGGCCTTTCTACTTGTACAACAGTTTGGCTCAAAGACAATGTCTGGGCCACGTTCTTCCTTTGTGCTGAGTGTACTGTTCCAACGCTATTTAGAGCTGAATATTTCTTTGTAGATTTCTGAGGCCAGCTGGCTTGTTTTCTCATTATAGGTGATATGATCATTATGCTTACAGGTTGAAAGGATTCTGTATTTTAGAATCTCAAAATTTTACCAGGTCATATCCCAAAGTAAACCATTCTGGGACCTTTTTGTTTGTTTGTTTGTTTGTTTGGAATGCAATGTGCCCTTTTAGTCAGTAGATTCAACTATTTTCTTTCTGGGAAGTTTTCTTGTTGTCCTCATTCTTTTAGTTATTTTTATTGTGAACACCAATTATGTACATATTGTCTTTCTTTTGCTTGTCTATATTCATTCTTTTCCTTCTAAAATACTTTTTTAAATATGTCTTTATTGATTTCAGAGAGGAAGGGAGAGAGAAAGAAACATCAATGATGAGAGAGAATCATTGATTGGCTGCCTCCTGCACGTCCCCATTAGGGGACCGAGCCTGCAACCCAGGCATGTGCCCTTGACCGGAACCGAACCTGGGACCCTTCAGCCCATAGGCTGACACTCTACCCACTGAGCCAAACCAGCTAGGGCATCCTTCTAAAATATTTTTAATTATTTTGTTCTCTTACGTACATTTTATGTTGTTTTCTCGGTACTGTTCTGTATATGATTCACTGTATTTTGCCTGCTTTCTATATGTTTCTTGGCCTTATTTCTATAATAGCTTTTTCTTGTTTGACTTCTACCAGCTCATGTTTTATCTCCTTTTGTTGTCTCACCTTCCTGAGTTCTTATATATCCGCTAATGTTCTTTTAATTTTTTAAAGAAATTTGCACCAATAAGTTTGATTGCATTTTAATCTATTTCCTGGCAACTTTCTTTTTAGTTTCCTTATCTTTTATTTTTGATATTCCTGTCCTCCATTTTTTCTAACATCATTCTATGTCATGTCCGTGTTGGTTCCTTTTCATTTTTATTCATATTTAAATTAGGTACATTCTTCCTAGATCAGCTAGAAGCTCATGTAAAACAGGGGCCAGGCATTATTTCACAGCAACAGACATTTTCTGTATGCCTCAAGATAGGCACGAGTGTATTCTTGTAGCATTTGTCCCCAAAGACCAACCAGCATGAGCACCGTGGGGCTGATGATCAGGTGGAGGGGCTCTGTTAGGCTGCCTCACAGATGGTGTACTTCCTGCGCATCTGGGCCCTGTGGTTTATCATTTAGTCCTGCCTCCTCTGCTCCCCGGAGCTACATTGGGGGTAGACAAGCTCCCACCACCAGATTTCTTACACTTTTTCTGATGTCATGATCAAGGTATTATTTGTTTTAAAAATCACCTTTTTTTAAAATGTCTCTTTAAAATGACTTTATAGAGAGAGGAAGAGGGAGGGAGGGAGGAAGGGAGAGAGAGAGAGAGACATATACAATCAATAATAACAAAAGAGACTCCAGTTATCTCAACTGCCTCCTGCATGTATCCTAGTGGGGATTGAGCATCCAACCAGTGTATGGGACGATGTTCAACCAACTGAGCCACATCGTCCAGGGCACCTTTTTGTTTTGTTTTGTTTTAAGAGTAAGTTTGACATCATTTTCTGAGAATGTGGAGCTGCGGGAATATATTCTTTTCACAAGTTCCAACACACCTGTTTGACCTTCACTGTTTTTGGTAGCCCTTCCACTTATGTCCTGATTTGGGGTTTTAATTATTTTCTAGATTCATCAAGTATAGCGTTTGCTTTGTTTCTTGTTCTCCTTGTGGGTTTTGGGTGATTTCTAAGAGGGAAATGGGAAACATCTAAATTTATTGAAACTAGAAGTCTGGCAGTAAACATAAGTGATTGTTTTCTGTTTGCATTCAGAAAATAATTGTGGTAAGTCATAATTTGTCCAGAATAATTTTTAGAGTTTTGACTTGTTCTTGAATTTTCCAAAAAGAACCAGCTATACTTAATATCCATCTGCTTTTTGTTATTTAGTAGTTACTTCAATTTGTTCTTTGGATAATAATTTTCTGGTTTTCTATTCATTTATCTTCGGTCTTCTCTCATTTTCTTTTTATTTCATGGTAAGTTTAGGTATCATGCTGATTTCATGATAAGTTCAAAGGGAACAATTGGAATGAGGACAAGATGGGTTGGAGAAAACTATTGAAAATGAGGCACAAAGGAAGCCTTGACTTCTTGACTTCTGCCACTGCCAAACAGGAATAGATCTGAGTGATAAACAAATCTGAATTGTTTTCAATGGAACCTTGAAGATTTGTGCTCAGGTAAACTGGGCATGAATGTTCACAAACCAACTCCAGTTTTTCAAGCTTAGAAACAGGAAATCTCAACATCAAGATTTTTTTTTTTTATAAAAATGTCAAAATAATCATTGAAGGACATTAGACATGGATGTATTTCCCATACACTTGCTATTTAGATACTTTGGGGATAGACACTACATAATATAAGCTTATCCAAATAATTTATCTACACCAAAACTCAGAGATCAAAGAAAATTATCTGAGTATACATATTTTTTTTAAATATATTTTATTGATTTTTCACAGAGAGGAAGGGAGAGAGATAGAAAGTTAGAAACATCGATGAGAGAGAAACATCGATCAGCTGCCTCCTGCACATCTCCCACTGGGGATGTGCCCACAACCGAGGTACACGCCCCTGATCAGAATCAAACCTGGGACCTTTCAGTCCGCAGGCCGACGCTCTATCCACTGAGCCAAACCGGTTTCGGCAAGAGTATACATATTTTTAATACAAAATAAAAATTACAGTTGTTTTTTTTGAAATAATTACCTGAACTCCATTATTTATCTTAATGTCAATTTGGAAGGAGGTGTCTCTAGGGAAGGTCATCCTTTGCAGCTGGAGCAGAGCTGAAGGGCTGTGGCTGGAGTCTGTTGCTGACCTCACCCGCAGGCAGCAAGGCCTTCTATGGAGGGGATTCTGGGTAGCCCATCTCTCTGTGTACCACAATAAGAAATCTGAACTTGCTCCTGTCCTCCAGCAAGGACCCTGGCAAAGTGGCATGATCTGAGCTGGCCTTTTAAGCTGTGCGATTTCATATATATATATGATTTCAGGGAGGAAGGCAAAGGGAGAAAGAGAAACTTCAATGATGAGAGAGAATAACTGATTGGCTGCCTCCTGAATGCCCCCTATTGGGGATCAAGCCTGCAACCCAGGCATGTGCCCTTGCTGGGAATCGAACCCAGAACCCTTCCATCCCCAGGCTGACATTCTATCCACTGAGCCAAACCAGCTAGGGCAAGCTGTGTGATTTCTTTATCTTTGAAGATAACTTGATTCCTAATCACCCTCTGACCACCTTTTTCTTTTCCTCTACTCATTCAGAGCTCACTGCTACCAGCATGAAGCAATGGACTGTTGATCTTTTATAATACTAGTGGTCCGTTGCATGGATTCATGCATATTGAAAGGAAATTAATTAGAAGAAATATTTTAATATCGCTATTTGCCCTTTCTCTATAATAGAAGTGTCAGAGATGAAAGAAAATTAGTAAAATGTATATGAAAATAATATACAAATTGATTAATAAACAAAACAACATGATATAATAACAAAGACATTATATAAAAACAACAAAAACATGATATAAAAACATTGATAAAAACAATGGCTGATAAATTGATTAAACTTATTCTAATATCTCCCTGTATACCACATTAAGAGTAAAAACACTTTCAGAGTGCTTGACTAATTTCCCTTGTGATGAAGTATTACAACTTTAACATCACATGCTCTTTGAACTTAAGAGAAAGCAACATATAACTGACCATGTCTGAAAACGGGTTCAGGTAGGAATATTCCTACTTTGTCTAGAGTTTGTCCTTGTGATTTATTAATAGTCATCGTAAATGCTGGCATCACAGGAAACTGTCTTTGAATTAATTTAAATGGGAGGCCAGTGTCAGATGGGCACAAATCAATTCTTGGAATCAGAACAACCTCTCCTTCCACAGATCCTGTTAATACCTCAGCTTTGATCATGTTAGGTCGCAATCTTTTGATAATAAATCTAGTACCATTCCTTTTCATCATCATCCATTGAATTGATGGAATCATCACTCAAATAGATGTGAAAATCTCTATTGAATATACCCAAAATTTCTTCATTTAATTTATGAACATGCTCATTTTTAGGACAAAGAATTGCACATTTAGATATATTTTAATATTATCTATAGTCTAGAGGCCTAGTGTACGAATTCATGCACCAGTGGGGTCCCTTGGCCTCGCCTGCAGGATCGGGCCAAAACCAACTCTCCGACATCCCCTGGCATGACATGTGTTGTTGCTGCTATTATTATTAATATTGTTACTGTTATCATTATTTGGCAGAAAGGAAGGAGAGATGGAAACTGTGAGCTTGATGAGTCCTATGGGCATAAACTAAAAATCAATCTAACACTGATTCCTAAAAAATAAGAGGCAGATGTCCTAAGTATATGGTATCCAAGAACATCAAAGAATTAGTTTGGTCATAGATAAGTAAAAATATTTTATCAGTAGATGAAAATAGATTTCAGAGATAAACATTATTTATGAACTCTTTCCCATAATTACCATAACTAACAAGTCACATACAACAAAGACAGTTTCAGGCAGAACTTAGTTTTTAAGCCCTTTAAACCTACAATTTACCATATTTTAAAATCTATGTCATAACTTCTCACTCTTTTAACTGTAACTGTGTTGTAACTGTGAGATATTTGGTATGTACATAAAAATAATATGACCCCCCCCTTAAAAATATTTACTCTCATACTAACTTTTGCTCTATTGTCTTTAGGTCTCAGGCTCTGTCATTGTATCTCTTTTCCTCTCCTGTAAATTCTTCCACCTAAAGAATCTGTCCTATTTCATAGGACTTGTATGGATCTCATTGATGCTCCTCCTATTTCCCTAAGATTTTATGGCATCATTTTAATAATTAAGATTGCATATCATGTTTGTTTTCCTTCTCAACCTAATTGAAAGCTTTAATTGACAATTAATATTTCAAATCTTGTTTCGAACTCATTTGCTTCTAAATAGAGTTTAAAATTCCTTTATCTGGAGGAAGTGGAAGGATTCTATGGGGTTCCAGTGGTAGTTGTATCTACTTTTGCCTTAAATATCTTCACCTAACTTGAATACTTGTACATGCTCTTTAACTCTGTGATGAACTCTAATAAAAATAAGGTAAACAACAGAAACAATCACCTTTGGTCACCTAAAGATGAAAAGAAGAGCGTCTTGTTGCTATGGATAATGGAGTCTTGCTGGCCTTCTCTCATCATTAGAACACCAATATTGTAACATTCTAGCCTAAGCTTCCCTGGTACATAATGAATTAGTTAAAGATATAATTATTTCAAAGCTTTAAGACAGAAAATGCCATTATTCTTGCAAATCATCACACACATTGACATAAAAGTTCCATAGTAAAAGTGAAAATATGAACTCTGGATTCAATAATTTGCAAATATGCTTAGGGATTCCTTGAAAATAAATACAAAGCATTATTAATCTATCCTTTTAAAAATTAATTGGGACTCTTCTAAAATATATGGGCTCTTTACAGTGGAAGAAATGGATTACATATTCACAGTTTGAATAAATGAAATGTGAACTATAAGCATAGATACTTCATTTATTCATTCAATAAATATTTATTGAGCACTTAATGTATTCAAAGAACACACTAGATGCAAGGGGTATATTAGAAAACCAAAAAGAAAAATAAATTCCTGTCTGCATGGAGCTTATATTATAACTAGTGCCCCAGTGCATGGATTCATGCACACTGAGAGGAAATTAATTAGAAGGTGGCCGGCGGGGCAGGACTGGGCAAGATGGGCCTGACATGCCCTGGAGCCAACCTCCTGTGGTCCCACCCTGGCTGGCTGCACCTGGGGCAGCTATGGCTATGGAGTGAGCAGGGTCCCTCTGGCAGGTGGGGTCCCTTGGCCTGGCCTGCAAGGATTGGGCCGAAACTGGCTCTCCAACATCTGCCGAGGGGTCCCAGATTGTGAGAGGTCAGTCCTTGGGTGATGCACCCTGGAATTGGGCTCCTTCCTCTCTGGTTCTGGGATGCATCATCCAAGAACTGCCACTGCCAAGTCATCACAGTTTGGCAGCTCCTGCGTTCAATGTCTGTCCCCTGGTGGTCATTGAGCATCATAGCTACTAGTCGGATGATCAGATGGTTGCTTAGCCTTTTACATATATACTAGAGGTTCGGTGCACAAAAATTTGTGCACTCAGGGGTGGGGGAGGAGGACCCCCAGCCCAGCCTGTGCCCTCTCACAGTCTGGGACCCCTCAGGGGATGACCATCTGCTGGCTGAGGCCTGCTCCCCAGGGGATTGGGCCTAAGATGGCAATCAGACATCCCTCTGGCAGCCCAGTAGCCATCGGGGGATGTCCACTTGCCAGCGGGGAGCAGACCTAAGCTGCAGTCGGACATCCTTAGCGCTGCTGAGGAGGCAGGAGAGGCTCCCACCACCACTGCTGTACCAGCAGCCATCAGACTGACTTATGGCTGAGCAGAGCTCCTCCATGTGGGAGCTCACTGACTACCAGAGGGAAGCTCCTGCATTGAGCATCTGCCCTCTGGTGGTCAGTGTGTGTCATAGCGACCAGTCATTCCCAGTCTTTCTGCTGTTAGGGTCAGTTTGCATATTACCCTTTTACTATATAGGATAGAGGCCTGGTGCACGGGTTGGGACCGGCTGGTTTGCCCTGAATGGTGTCCCAGATCAGGGTGGGGGTCCCCACTGGGGTGCCTGGCCATCCTGGATGAGGGGCTGATGGCTGTTTTCGGGCTGTCCGCACCCCCTTCAGGGTGGGGGTCCCCAGTGGGGTGCCTGGCCAGCCTGGATGAGGGGTGGATGGCTGTTTTCAGGATGCCCGCACCCCCTTTAGAGTAGGAGTCCCCACTGGGGTGCCTAGCAAGCCTGGATGAGGGGCTGATGGCTGTTTTCAGGCTTCCTGCACCCCCTTCAGGGTGGGGGTCCCCACTGGGGTGCCTGGCCAGCCTAGATGAGGGGCTGAGGGTTGTTTTCAGGTGGGCCAAACCTGCAACTGAAGCTCCCAGTCTCTCCTTTTTTTCTTTTTTTTTTTTATTCTGGGATTTATTTACCTTCTGTAATTGAAACTTTGTTGCGGCTCCAGCTCAGAGGCCGGCTGGCTGAAAGCAGGTATCTGGGGTTTGTTTAGCTTCTATAATTGAAACATTGTTGCATCCGGAGCTCAGAGCTGGGCTGCAGCAGGCAGGGAACCTTGGCTTCGTCCATCACTGGAGCAAGCAAGCCTCATGTTCGCTTCAGCTGCCTGGCTGCCGGCCGCCATCTTGGTTGGCAGTTGATTTGCATATCACCCTGATTTGCCAATGGGAAGCGTAGCAGAGGTATGGTTAATTACCATGTTTGTCTATTATTAGATATGACTAGAGGCCTGGTGCACGAAATTTGTGTGCTCGGGATCCCTCAGCCTGGCTTGCACCCTCTTACAATCCGGAAGCCCTCGGGGGATGTCTGACTGATGGCTTAGGCCTAAGCTGGCAGTTGGACATCCTTAGCGCTGACGTGGAGGCGGGAGAGGCTCCCGCCACCACCAATGTACTCGCCAGCCGTAAGTCCGACTTTTGGAGCACTGACCACCAGGGGGCAGATCGTGCTTTGAGCGTCTTCCCCCCTGGTTGTCAGTGCATATCATAGCAACTGGTTGTTTAGCCATTCAGTCTATTTGCATATTAGGCTTTAATTATATAAGATATATATATATCATAATAAGGGGGGGATTGATAGTTAATATATTAGATCAGCGGTTGCCAACCTTTCAGACTTCATGGACCACCAGTTGGCAACCGCTGCTCCAAAGGTTTCCTTAAACCAGTGGTCACCAACCTTTCAGACCTCAGTGACCACCAGTGGTCCACAGACCACTGATTGGTGACTGCTGTATTAGATGATTGTATGTTTTCCTCCAGCTTGGTTATCTGCATCAAAGTAGTTATTGGTCAGGCAGAGAGTTAAATTCAACCAGAGTAGGGGTTTTGCCAAATGAGTACAAAGAAGGGAAGGGTAAAATATTTCAGGGTGTATGAAAAGGAATTCCACAAGGCTTGGCCATAGAACTGAATCTTCCAGGTGAGAAGTAATTTTGAAAGGCTAGACAAAAATTTGGATCAATTAGTTGTCCGTCCCAGTGAAGTTGAAGGGTTGATGTAAGATCCTTGAATGCGTGCTGGAATGAAGATTTTAGAGGGATTGCTTTATCTGTAGTGAGAGGTCTACTATTCAACCTTGCAACAAGTGGCTGAGGTATTCTAGAGAATATGACCATTGGAGCAGAGGAATTCTGAAAATTAAGTAAAAGGGAGATTGGGCAAGCAGATTAAATCACTAAGGGATAGTGCTGGAGAGAAGGCCAATAATCTCGGAGCTAAAACTTTCCAAGAATGAAGGGAAATAATAAATACTTCAACAAAGAGGTAAGCATAGGATTATCTAATACTAGAAGCCTGGTGCACGAATTCATGCACGGGTGGGGTCTGGCCGGCCCTCCCTGATGGGAGCCTGTGGGAAACAGTTTATTGCCTTCACTATCTGATAAGCATAGATAGAGAACCCCCCGAAGGCTGGGTGCCTTTGAAGCCCTCCCAAAGGTCGGAGCTAGGCGCCACCTCTGTTTGTCCAGACAGTGGTAGCTGAAACTACTCCCCCATTTATTATTATGTAAATCCTTGCTGATGGGCTAGTCTGCTTGTTACTAGGTGGTCACCTGCCTAAGGGCTATGCTATGGGTGCATCCTGAATCAATAAAAGCATGGTGTGGCCTGAGCACGGGAGGAAGTCCTTCCCCTTGAGTTGGACTTGCCACCTGGTCCCCCAATATTCCCAAATTATCTCTTGTCTTCTCTTTCATTTGTGTGCGGCTCTGCTTCCAGTTCCTGAACCCTGACCCACGCGGGACATGGGAAGGAAACACTCAACAGGAGCTGATCAGGGCCAGGCTGTCAGGGGGAGAGAGGCTATGGGAGGTTGGGGTGGGTGGTGATCAGGGCCCTGATCAGGCTGCTTGGCCTCTGCAGTGTGCGTCATAGCAACCACTCCTTCCAGTTGTTCCATCGTTCCGGTCACTTGGCTTTTATATATATAGATTTTATATACAAGGGAACTGAGGTCCAGAATTGTAAAGTGACTTATCCAGGGTTCTGGATAAGTTTTTAACTCAGCCTTACAATTCACACTCAAGCAATCTGTCTCCAAACTAAATATTTTCCTCATCATATCACGCTATCACCATTATCATTTTTGTGAACTCAATATTGAATGAAGATAAGAAATACCAGGAAGCAGGAAGTTTGTTGGGTGGTGGGAAGAGAGATGATAATTTTTGGCGACTTGAATTTGGAGTACCTGGGGACACTATAGTGAAGGGGGCTGTTAACTAATTGGAGAGATTTTGTAGGCATTTGGAAGTTTCAGAGATCTCAGAGCTTTGTAAACCCATCAGTCTATAATGGCATTTGAAGCAATAAATATGGGTGAGATAAAACAAAGAGAGAATGTAGAGAGAAAAAAGAAGGCAAGCAAAAAATTGAAAACAATATGTAAGGGATGAACAGAGAAAAGGGAATCACACAGGAAACTGAGAGAAGAGAGTCGAAGAGGTAGAAGAACCAAGAATTCAAGAATGTCAAGTGATAGTGAGTGCTTAATAGCATCAAATGCTCCAAAGAGATGAAATGGAATAAGGAATGGAAAGAGTCCTTTGGATTTGTCACTAAGAAGGTCACAGAACTGCAAAGCCAAGTTATTGTTTAATAAGAAATAATTTTTGACAATGAATACTAAACACTAAGTTTTGGAATGTCAGGGATCAAACAGAAGGTAGAAGAAAACAGTTATAATCACTGCTTTCTGCTGAAATTATCTTCTCTATTAGCCTTACCATCAGAGAAGTGTCACAACAAAATGTCAAAGGTTTGCAGATAATCAATTACAGAAGCATTTTCTGAAACACTTGGCCAAAGTATATTCCTTAAAATAATGCTCCAGTAGTCAGATAATTTGGGAAACTGATAGTTAATTCCCCTTGGAAATGTACAATCATTTCAGCATATTTAAGGCTCTAAGATATCCTACAGCAAAGAAACTAAACTTTGATCAGTTCAAAGTTTCATTTCCTAAGTTTGTTGACCAAGTAACATCATTATTGTTGTTGTTGTTATTATTTACAAAGTACCTTTTAACATTGTAAGATTAGGTTATGCAGAACACACTTGGGGAAATGTTGATTTAAAGTTTCAGGCCAGAATGCACTGGTGAAGAGGAAATACTTCAATCGTAAACTTATTAGGGGGTGAAAAACATGATTGAGGGACATAGAAATACTAGAGCAACTACTAAATGTAGTATGTTTTCTTCCTAATCATTCCCAAGAATTAAACCTATTATTACTTTCACTTATTGTCATTATTTATTTTTTTCTATTACCATTTACATTCAATATTATTTTGAATTAATTTCAAGTGCACGCATAGTAGTTAGATAGTCATATACTTTACCAAGTATTCCCCCTGATATTTCCAGTACCCACCTGGTACCATACATAGTTATTACAATATTATTGATTATATTTTCTGTGCCGTACCTTACATCCTCATGACTATTTTTCATCATCCTATATAGTAAAAGCCTAATATGCTAAGTGTCTGGTCATCAGGTTGGCCATTCAACCAATCAAAGCATAATAAGCTAATGATATGCTAAGGCCACTCAACTGCTCTCTATGACCTGCACTGACCACCAGGGGGCAGATGCTCCGACTGGTAGGTTAGCTTCCTGCTGAGGTCCGGCCAGTCAGGACTGAGTGAGAAGGGCCAGACACACCCTGGAGTCCTCCTGTGGTCCCTCCCCAGCTGGCCAACCTCCTGCGTCCCTCCCTAGCCCCAATCGTGCACCTGAGGGGTCCCTTGGCCTGGCCTGCACCCTCTCGCAATCCAGGACCCCTCAGGAGATGTCAGAAAGCCAGTTTCAGCCCGATCCCGCAGGCCAGGCCGAGGGACCCCACTAGTGCATAAATTCTTGCACCAGGCTTCTATTTATTAATATAATTTAAATTTTTAATAAACCAGAGTTGGAGGGGTCAATAAAATTATATATACTGTTGTTATTACATCACATATCATTTTCTTTGTATTAAGTTTATAATAATGACTGAGTTGGAAAGCTATTAAAAGTGCCTTGATTTAAGTTCATAAGACTGGTTGATTCAGATAAAGAAAATATAAGCCCCAATTTGTATAGATTTTGAACAGGTTTTTTTTAACATAAGGGGTAGAAAATACTATGCATCTGGAGCTGTTTGTGACTTTATCTGGAATTTACAGATGGTCTCTGCTGAGTACATTAAAGAAAAAATTACATCAGAATTATTTGTGACTGACATTCATCAATTTTTGGATTGGCATCTTACTAATAGCATATCTACTTAAGAACAGTGTTAGCGAAGACAAACGACATAATTATTAAATTTAAACTGCCAAAGAGACAAATGGTCTTAAAGCCAATATCAAAGGGAGATATTTTTAAACTCTTACCTTTAAGTGGGTAATTTTGAGACTAAAACTTATTTGAACAATGGAAATGAACCTACTACATGAAAAAAATATAATTTGTCTTTTAGGCAAAATTTATGATTGCACAATACTTTTACACAGTTCAGATCAGGTAAGCTTTTCTGAGTGCTCATTTCTCTGCTCTTAACAATGCTAACAGAAATAGTTCAGGAAAAAAAATTAGGTTTTTTTTTTTGTTTGTTTTGTTTTTAATTCCTAAGATATATGGTGTAAATAAGGGAGGTCCAGTAAACAGTACAAGAGAAGCGGATTCTAAAAGTGCAGTACATATTGAATAAATGCTTCTTATTTGTTTATTCAATCAACAAATGCTTTTTCAATGCTCATTACATAATAGACACTGTTTGAGATCTGAAGAACACAGCAGTAAAATACACAAAGGCCATGTGCTTATGAACTTTCATTCTAATTAGGGAAGCAGGCAAGAAAAAAAAAAAGGTAATTTCCATGGTATGTAAAAAGTTAAGCCTGGGGAAGAGGATAGAGAAAGTGGTCCTTAACATGCTCTCTGGGGAGGTGATAGTATCAGAGCAGAGATCTGAGTAGGAAGTTATGGCAATAAAAAGTTGCAGGGAAAGAGCCTTCTTGGAAGAAAGAAAAGCAGGGGAAAGGACCGGAGACCCACAATCTTTGAGAATGTGAGAAATAGTGAGAAACTGATTGTGGCTGAGCTTCTGTGAGCAAATAGGGGTGTAATAAAAGGTGAGGCTGGAGAGGTAGACAGAGCCAGGTCCTGATGGTCACGGTAAAAATTTGGAGTTTGTTCTAAGCTTGGTAGAAGGCTATTGGTCAGTCTTAAGCAGAGGAAAAGGCATGATCCAATTTACATTTTTTAAAGACACTCTCCTCCTTGAGTGTTGAGTGGAGAATGGACCAGAGGAAAGCATGGAGAGAGGGGATGTTGGTGTGGTCCAAGATGGTAAAGGTGAAGGTGGTGAGAAATTATCAGGTTGGGGATCTACTTTGGAGGCATGGGTGACAGGTCTGCCTATTGGATTTTGACATACGGCCCAAAGGAAGAACAGCAAACAAGGATTATGGCACTGTTTGGGCCAATGATGCAGAGATGCAGATAAAGGCAGGTTTATGCCAAATTTTAAAAGAAAATTTAACATTAACATAACAAGGGAGTCCCGAAAAGTTTCTTAAGGCTGTTTCTGTGAAGTTAATTTCCTTTGATTACAAAAACACACACAATAGAATTTCAATCTTTAATTATAATAAATAGATTTACTGCAGTAACAGGTAGCAAAAAGTACATTCATGTTAAGAAATGCTATTTACAAGGATTTTTCTTATTTTGATACCATAATGAAGAGTAAAAATGGCTCATACTAAAACATAAATTTATCTCTTAGCATGAGAAAAACTTCAAAGTCTTTGTATATGTATTCCCCAACAAGCTTTATTAGGTAGCGTTTTTCAGTAAATACAAAAGTATTTACTTATACTTAGAAATAAAACAAAACTATTTCCCTCGATGGATACACAATGGAAAAAAAACAAATAATTAGCTAGAATGTGTTACTTGCCTTTAAAAATAAAAGTAGCTATATTCATGCTGAGTTGTATAGGAGGAAGAATAAAGTACTAACCTCCCCTTGTACTGACAACATAACAAGAACCAATTATTGAAGCAGTGACTGGCGTTAGGCATGGACAAAGAGTTTTGGGCAGTAAATCAGTCTTATAAACCAGTAGAAGCTAGAAGCCATCTAGACTGGATTATAATGAAACATTTTTATATGGCAAGCTGATGAAGAAACAATAAATTTTATTTTATTGCTACAGGAACCTGTTCATAAAACTACTATTACATAAGAGAGGAAGGGGGACTAATTCTATTTATCTGCAAATACAACCACACTTTCTTCAGTTATGCTGACAGTTACAAGACAATGTTTGAGGGCAGTTCTATTTGCTGAAGGAATCTCTAAGGTACTGTATGGAGGTTGCTTAGTGCACAAGCACATTTCAGCGACTCCTTCTCATGGTGTGCTTTGATCATCTCTCCCTTGATTAAACCAACACAAGAGTGGGCAAAAGCAGGTTCACAGTTGCATTGTGACATTCTTTTGAGTTAATAAAGCTATTTCAATAATTATAACCTACATGTCTTTTTCTATATAAACAGCTGTAAGCAGACTTTTGCCAACCCCTATATATTGAAGTGTGTGTTTTGAGTTAAGAGGTAGACTGAGCAATCTATCATTAAGTTTTCCAGGTCAATGCCAATGTTAATTTTTTTAGTTTCATAAATTTTTGATATATGACTACCTCTCATAGGCCCTGACACTGTAAAAAAATTATTTGACTTTTCATGGGCTTATGACTAAACACAAGTGAACAAACCGTGAATGATCATAGTCTTTTGTTGAATTCATTGTATCTGAGTTATTTTTAAGTTGTCTTTATGAGTACAACTGGATTATAAAGTGTTCAATTCTTTGAAGATTAAGAAATTATTGGAAAGCAGAATTGCAAGATATTTCAGAATGTTAACCTCAGGGACTGAAGAGAGAAAGTCTACTGCTTTTCTCTAAATTTACTGTAGGCAGCAAACATCGATTAGATCACCTTTGCTTAGCTTTGGTCAAAGATGTGTAATACACACACATTTTGAAGGAAAACAAATACAAGAAAGAGAGAAAGTACTTTTTCACTGTAAAATGCTCCCAGCAACAGGGAATATTGCCACAAATTGTGATTTCAATTTTCCATTGGCAAGGTCAATATGGAAACTTAAATTTATTTTCTAGTGTGAATTAACAACTCCCGTTAGACTTGTAGAGGCAATCTCAGCGCTAGTACAACAGTGCATGATCCCAAGAATTGAATTAATACTCAGGACAATGTTTCCATTCATTTATATGTAATTTATTACTTTCTAACAACTGTGTTTTTATTGCTTTGCTTTTATATTTGATGGAAGCCTGCAATAGCAAAGGCTTGGTTTAATTCAGCATAAATTACAGGATAAAAATCTAATTCAATTTGCTTATGTGAGAGAGTAAACCAGCACAAGATTGCGTCTCTTTATATTCAACCATCTTTAGAGTGGTGTCAAATGCTTAATTAATTCATACATTTTATGCAATGAATTAAAGCAAACAACTCTCTTAGTTGTTTCTCTGCTTTATGTTAAATGTACTCAATATCCAGAATGAGATTTTCAAAGGGGTGCTGTCAAATTCTCATGATGAAAATTTGTCCCCATCTCATTTTTTTCAAAATTAGTATAGTTTTCTGCAGATCTGAAGAGCCAGGACATCCCATCGGGGCCGCCAGCCTCAGCAAGGCTGGGTGCGGAGTAGATGGCTTCCTTTGGCAGGCAGACCGTCTGCTGTGTGACTGCACCCCTTGGGTGAAAAGGTAGCCAGGGGTGATTTTTCTCTTCTCAAAATATAAACAAAGAACGACATCTCTGGGTTTTGCAAACATCTTACATGATAGCATATTTGGCCTAAAACACGCACATTTTGATTCTCACTTGAGAACCTGGATTTAACAACCTGACAACCTTGGTAATGACTGCCAACCAAGGAACCTTGCCAAGCTTTAGAAGATGCCAAAGGGCAGGGCAGCCAAGAGACACTTTTAAAAAGTAAATCTTCAAGGTAAAGTCGACAGATAGTGGAAGGAAGCATGAAAATGGGTTGTATAACAACCTGGCCCTGCTTTCTGGCATTAGGTCGAGGGACCCTGCAAGGTGGGAGCACGGAGGATGTGCGTAGGAAATCACCCTGTGAGGATCTATAAACACAATTTAGAGTGAGCCAATTCCTGATGATAGTACTAAGGAATATCTGACTGCTCATAAAAGGCTTAACTTAACTAAACTAATTGAGGGGTGTGATGGAATTCGACTGGGAAGCTGAGAGCTAGCCTATCTTTGAGTTGCCAAGGCAACTCAGAAGAACTGAATTGGGTATCTCTGGGATAAGCTTTTAAAATCAAACCTGGAGGAGATAGAGAAGGGGAAGGCGGAGAGAGAACAAACAGCTGGAATTAAACAGTAGCTGAAGGCAAGAGGACTAGGTCCAGCTCATGAACAAAGCTGACTGGGCCCTGCTGCTCATGCTGAGCCTTTGCAATATATACATGAGAGGAATTTAGCAAGTCACTGGTTGGTCTTGCATACATTCTGGACCAAATAATATGCAAAAGCAGGACTGCATATTAAATGTGATGAGATAACTGGAGTCTCTTTTGTTATTATTGATTGTATATGTCTCCATTTTTCCCCACCCTTTTTCATGTGTCTTCCTAAGAATACTGCATCTGAAGTAGACAAAAAGGGTATTGCTAGAGACCAGTCCACATTGCAACCAAGCAAGATAATGAAAGATAATTTAACAAATCGATTGTGCTTTATCTATCTCCTAAATTTAAAACCAAAATGGCTCACTGTGATAGAGTACATCTCTAGCCTCCAAAATTTTCCTGTCTGTGCTGCCAAATCCCACTATTCTTTACCCAAACTCCCTTCTTCTCCCCTGACACCCCTAGGGCCATAGTGCTTTTGGTATGGAAGCATGTTTGTGTTAGATAATTTTTTTATGAACTTTAAAACTAAGCCAATTAAATAACAGTTAACTTCTTTGAACATGAAGTAATTATTTGTGTTTATTTAAGTAACCCAATCCATTTTTCCTCAGGCTTATTTTCCAAACAGCTTTGCGTAGGTGTGTATGAAATCTTAATTAGCTACTGTCCGAGGAGGTCTGTTCATACACTTGCTGAAAGATTTTTATTTTAAACAGCTAGTCCATAAAAGCATGTAGCCAAACATAGAAAAGTGGATGCTGGGCTTAAAATGTGGCCTTTGCCACATCTCCCTGTTTTGAGTCAACCTCTGCCAACCTGGTCCTACACTATGCGTGAGTTCTTTTGAGCAGAGACATCAACAGTGTCTGTTAATGAAGTCTTGAGCTGGGTGAGCATTAGTTATGCTCCCATAATGAAGCAGTATGCTGATAAATGTTAAACCACTGGCTCTGAAAAATGTGTGTGTGTTATAAAAGAAATAAAGCAAACTATTTACAAATAATAATCCTATATAATAAAAGGCTAATCTGCACATTGACTGAATGGCAGAAGGACCGACCAGTCACTACAATGTGCACTGACCAACAGGGGGCAAATGCTCAATGCAGGAGCTGTCCCCTGGTGTTCAGTGTGCTCCCACAGGGGGAGTGCCACTCAGCCAGAAGCCGGGCTCATGTCTGGCGAGCACAGTGGCAGTGGCAAGAGCCTTTCCCGCCTCCACGGCAGTGCTAAGGACCCCTCAGGGGATGTCCGACTGCCGGCTTATGCCCACTCCCCACAGTCAGACATTCCCCAAGGGGTCCCAGACTGCAAGAGGGTGCAGGCCAGTCTGAGGGATCCCCACCCTCTCTAGTGCATGAATGTCATGCATCGGGCCTCTAGTAAAATATATAATATTCATTATTGAAGACTCTACATAGTCAATTGATTCTCATTGGATGCCTTATTGATTTTGGCCAAACTCTGGTATCTGTAGGCTACCTACCGCTGCTATTGAATGAAGAGTTCCTATAAAAATATTAGATCATATTTTTGCTTTTGTTAATGTGTAAGACAGAAATAAAACACTGGCATCTTATGTTGGAATTTCCTTTGACATTCAACTACATACAAACTTTATTGAATCACATAATTTTTCAATACTGGAAGAACAGTTTCCAGTTTTTTGTACTATTTATAATGGAATGGCTATAGAATTTAACAAGCATTTAAATTTAATATGCACCATTATAATTTTCTCCATCTCTTTTTTAAATATATATATATATTTTTTTATTTCAGTGAGGAAGGGAGAGGGAGAGAGAAATAGAAACATCAATGATGAGAGAATCATTGATCGGCAGCCTCCTGCACACCCCACACTGGGGACTGAGCCTGCAACCCAGGCATGTGCCCTGACTGGGAATTGAACCGTGACCTGGTTCATAGGTAGATTCTCAACCACTGAGCCATGCCAGCCAAGCTCTAGCTCTTTTTTAAGACAATAAAATAATAGATAAAGCCCTGATTTGTAGGAAATTATTGATGAAGATACAGTAACAGAAACATTTCTCATAGTAGGCACCTTTGAAGAACAGTCTTCCTGATTAGCAGGATGGCGGACCAGACATTGATGACTTCTTGAACAATCTGCAGCTTTACAATTATTGCCTAAACTATACGCAATATCACACTGTATGTGCTAAGGTATTTTAATCTGTATTATAACTATTGTAACACAACCATTTAATAGCACTGAGATTTGTAGGTTGTTATGTATCCACATGTCTATAATTACATGTGCAAATAATGAGGTACAAGGTAACACCAAATAAAAAGTAAAACCCTAGACACTGCATTCAATCGTGCAATAGTACTGTATACTTTTCTAAATAAAATAAAATGGAAGCATATGCAGTAAAAAGTAAAAGTTACTACCCTTTTTCCCATCGCTTTAATGTAAAGCCTCCAAGGTAACCACTCTTAATAGTGACATGTATCCTTTAAGTTTTCCTGACCACATATTTTAATGAGATTGTATTAACATATAGTTTTCTTATTTTTATTAAGATAATACTATATTATTTTTATCTTTAAAGGAACACATTTATACATGCTGTTATGCAAAATGTTGTGTTTTTTTCTGTTCATAATATGTTCTCCTTGGTCAGGACACACAGCTCTACTTCATATTCCATAGAGCTGTGAAGTATTCTACAGCTATAATCATTCTCTCCCTAACAGAAGTTTAATCGTGGTAATCATTCTCTTACTAATAGAAGTCTAGGTTTCTTTCAAGTTTTTCACTCTTTTTTATACCCTTTGCTTTTGCAATAATAATAATAATAACAATAATAATACAGTCACAAGGATCACTGCATATACATTTTTATGTAGTAAGTGACTTTCTATAGGAGATAGAATCTTAGAAATAAAATGCGTAGGTTTCTTTGATCATTGATCATATATTTATTTATTTTGCAATTATTGAAATAATCCTGACTTCAGTTCTAAATTTGTATACAAATATTTGCCTATTCACCATCCCTACTCAGTTGCCAACTAAACTCCAAAGGTACCACATCCTTTGAATTCATAGAGTTCTGCATCATTTTGCTTTTGAATATTCTATGGTTCAAAATCTTTGGTTTTGGAACTCACATTAGCTACAGGTTCTTTCATTTATGAATTTTCTGTCCATTAATTTTAAGAAACAGTGAAACGATAATCTAGATCAGTGATGGCAAATCTATGACACGTGTGACACGCGAGCTCATTTTTTTGGTTGATTTTTCTTTGTTAAATGGCATTTAAATGTATAAAATAAATATCAAAAATATAAGTCTTTGTTTTACTATGGTTGCAAATATCAAAAAATTTCCATATGTGACATGGCACCAGAGTTAAGTTAGGGTTTTTCAAAATGCTGGCACGTCGAGCTCAAAAGGTTCGCCATCACTGGTTTAGATCATGTATATTATGAACAAATCCAAGTAAACTGAATTCTTATATTTCAGGGTTCATTAGCATATCTTCAGAATGAGATTGTCAGGGTCCCACTTATTTGGGAAAGAGCATGTATGTCCTTAAAATAGACTTGTAATTAAAGTAGAGAAAAACATTTAAAATTACTCAAATAGTGTAGACTGATGACCATGAAATAGAATCTGTATAAATGATTTGCTCAGCCATGAATAGGTATCCTATCTAATAATAGACAAACATGGTAATTGATCGTACCTTCGCTACACCTCCCATTGGCTAATCAGCATGATATGCAAATTAACCACCAACAAAGATGGTGCCTAATTTGCATATTCTGGCTGGGAGCGAAGACTGAAGACACTGTAGAAGGAAGCCAAGCAACGGAGCCAAGGTAGCCGAGACAGGTGGGAGAGAAGCGGCAGAGATGGGTGGGGTAAGAGCCGCAGAGAAGGGTGGGGTAGGAGCCGCAGAGAAGGGTGGCGTAGGAGCCGCAGAGACAGGAGCGAAGCTCTATTCTTGCAGGAATCCTCCTGCAACGGGCCTTTAGTCTACACTAATAAAAGAGAAACATGCAAATTGTGTCACTCCACTACGCCCACCAGCCAGTCAGGATGAGCATGCAAATTAACCCAACAAAGATGGCGGTTAATTTGCATATGCAGGCGCAGAGTGAAGACTGAAGACTAAAGGTGACTGAAGACTGAAGAGGCTTGGCTTATCTGCTGCAGCCGGACCAAAGGCCTGGGTCCTGGGTGCCAGAGGAAAACCAGAGCTGTCAGCCAGGGGAAGGAAGGCCTATTGCACAAATCTCTTTGTGCAACGGGCCTCTAGTATGTCTATAATTCTGATGGCAGTTCTCACAGCTGGAACAATAGCAGAGTCTTAGCCCATTCAGAATTGAAGAGAATGCTCAAGTCTTAGGCAGCTGGATTCTTAAGTCTTAGTGAATTTTGTAAAGTCTAAATTCATGGAGGTATGGTCAATGTGGTCATATAAGACATCTATATTACACATATATCTCATATTTCTTTTGAGGGTGCTGGGGGCACTTTTCTCAAAGAAGATTCTTCTTGGAGTATTTTGGGACCACACAGATGAGTGATTCCAGGCTGCTTTGCCCTTGCTGAATCCCATATATTATTATTTTTCTGTTATCTAAAACAGAGATTAGACAGTTTTCTCTTTAGCCTACCATTGCTGAAAAGGTTTTCTTATAGATCATCTTGTTTTAATATGCATAGTACTACCAAAGCCCCAGCCTTAGGTGGGCTGGGTTCACATCTTTCATCTTGCTCTGCACAGGTGCCTGAGGCTCTGGGCTACCTGCATGATTCCGTAGATGCCCTCGAGTTATGCTGCACTCTCAGTTTCTCATACCTGCTGGGGTTTGCTGCTTCTATTTCGCTCCGGGCAACAAGGGATAGCTTAAACTTTTTAAGATATGGTCTATCAATTGTGAAACTATTCCATGTGGCATTTTTTATCTCTACGGATGAGTACTTTTAGGATTGTTCCTGTACCATTAACAGCAAAAAGAAAACACCAGAAACAGAAGTATAAGGCATTTCTGAAAATTATGAGTTATTTTATCATTATATAAAATGTGTAAAATCTAAAGCATAATAAACATAACATCCGTGCTCCCATCAACCACCTGAAGAACTAAAACATTTTCAATATATTTGAAGCTCCCTGTTTGCTTTCCATGATTACATAGTCCCTCTTCCCTAATAAGATTGTAGTTATACTGAATTTTGTGGTAACAACTCTGTTTTTATATTTTATTTATTTTTATTTTTTTTGAAATACTGTGTGATGGTATCTGTTCCACTGAACATTTCTTTTTTTTTTATTGCTTAAAGTATTACAAAGAGTATTACATATGTCTCCTTCCCCCCTCCCTTGTTTTTTTTTAAAGTCTTTATTGTTGAAAGTATTATATATGTCTCCATTTTTCCCCATTGACCCCTTCTAGCCCGCCCTGCCCAGCAACCCAGGTCTTCACCACCCTGTCTGTGTCCATGGGTTATGCATATATGCATACAAGTTCTTTGGTTGATCTCTTCCCACTCACTCACCCCCGCCTTCCCTCTGAGATTTGAAAGCCTGTTCCATGCTTCTATGCCTGGTTTCCTTAGTAATTTTACTTCTTATGTGAATATCCCTTAAAAATAATGCTTACTTTCATATATCGTCAAACTTTATATAAAAATCATTCTGGTGCAATTTATTGACAACTCTCTTTTTTGTTCAACTTGTTAAAGGTTGTTTGTGAGATTCTATAAAAAGCTTTTCAGCTCTTCATGAATAAACTAACCATTACTCACAAAACTGTCATGTCAATGAATAAGCAACATGAAACAAATAATTACTAGCGGGCCTGGGAATTTCGATGTTTTCTTTTTATTTTGGAAATGAAAGTCCAGCTGAAAAGCTTAATATTGACAAACTGCCCCCTTAATTAGAAAAAAAAAAAAGTATGATGATTACATGGAAGTAAATGCCAATTCTCCGCTAATGGCAACAGTTTTAAATTGTGTTTGTTATTCTCCTGCCTACAAACCCAGTGTCAACCACACAATTCCAGACAAGTTAACAGTTTAACCATTTTTAAAGATTATAAAACTAAGCAGGAATGAAATAATAAATAATACCAACAACTTCCTGCTTCTTTCTATACACAGGCACACATACAATGTTAAATTGTGAAAAACTTTAAATGGGATCATGCTTTTACTTTTTAGTTATCCGTTCAATTTCAAACAAGGCAATCAATCTAACATTTCCTTAATTTTTGTCTATTTCTGTTTCAGGAAGAAGGCTGGAAATTTTCTTCAAGAATTATACATCATACAAAATCCCTCCTTTCCCCCCCATCTTAAAATGAATTAATTTCTGGAATGATAAGAACCAAATGCAGAGAACAGAATAAACAGGGCAAGACTAATGGTCTTTTTGTTTTAAGTAAATTTCATGTTTCCATTTAGATTTTCACCTACAATTGCTTCTTAATCACACCATAATACAAATCCTGTAACACAAATGTTAAAATATACTTTACAGCATTATTCACCCTGGCCAAGACATGGGGAAAAAAAGAAAGCATCCTGGGATAGAGAGCTGGATGAAGAAGATGTGGTACATATACACAAGGGAATACTACTCAGCCATAAGAAAGGATAAATCCTGCCATTTGCAACAACATGAATGGACCTTGAAAACATTATGCTAAGTGAAGTAGTCAGTCAGAAAAAGCTAAGAACCATATGATTTCCCTCATATGTGGGATATAAAACTGAAACTCATGAACACAAACAGAAGTGTGATGGTTGCCAGAGGGAACGGGGTGGGAGGAGAAGGGGACTCATATATGGTGACAGGAGATTTGACTTTGGGTGGTAGACACATGGTGCAGATCTTGTAATGTAGAAAACCACACCTGAAACCTGAAACCTATATGAAACCCAAAACACTTTAATTAAAAAAAAAAAAGTTCTGAGAGTTCCAAGAAGACAAGCTATTTTTTCCATGCTATGGAGGTGTCAATAAATTGAAGAAGAGATGTTACAAACTAAAAAAAAAAACAACACAAAAAAACCCTTTATACTTCTCCGTAAATGCCATTTAATATGGGTTCTATCATCACAGGCCTTCTTTAGTATAAAATTTAGCCATACATATTTCTGGTGTATTTGCCATATTTTCAATATTGGGAGGTTATAGCATTTTCCTGTGGAAATTACCATCTTGACAGTCCTTCTGAAACACTTCGTCTGTTTATTATTCAGCATGACTCGATTGCCTTCTATTTTCTGTTTTCTTCATTTGTGACTGCTTTCACTTTTCCACCAGATACTGTTTCCTCTGCTTCTGATTTTCATGCATTGGTCACTTTCACTAAAATATTGTGGGACACCCTGTCATCCAACAAATATTTATTGAACATTGTTTGAGGGCTCGGGTACAGGATCAGAAAGACAAATACTCTGCTCTTAGGTAACATGATAGGCAGGGTGGGGCAAATGTAGGTCTACATTTGTCCATATGGAAAAGAACACAGTAATTAATAAACAGTAAGGCAAGAATAAACTATGTGTTTCGTGTACTCCCACCTGTACACCTACTTTTGCCCCACCCTGTATAAGCATCTATTCTCAAATTCTTCTTAGACAAACCTTTACCATCTTTATTATTCTCTTATTAATGAGCTAAAAAAATTAATATTCATTCAGCATTAGTATGAGAGTCCTCATTTTAACTTTTTGAAAATTGTAATTTGACCAGAGATTAAGGAAACATTTGAGCATAAATGTTCTTTCTCCTGAAAAAGAACATTTGTGCTCAAATCTAAATGGCAATTAGGAGACAGCCATGTGAACCTCTGGGGACGGGGTGCTCCAGACAGACACACAGGACCCTTAAAAGCCTAAAGTGGGAATGAGCTTGGAGTGTTGAAGGATCAAAGATGATATGAGTAGAAGAGCAGAAGTAGGAAGGAGGCCATAGGTTCAGAGAACTAGACAGAGGCAGATTAGGTGGGCTCTTGGGACTATGAATAATGACTTCAATAAATATTTTAAAATTGTATTTTCTAGAAAAACTCAATTAATATGTGTTTGCTCTCACACCTAAGGTAAGTTCTTCAATTACTTGAAAAAAAATGGAGTGGGGAAAACAAAAAGATTCACACAAACAAAAGATAAAAATAGGGGGTATTTCCAATTACAAAAATATATTGAATCACGATCTCTGAGATGATGGTTTTATTCATTAGCACCACGCTCTAACCAACTGAGCTAACCAGCCAGCGTGATGGTTTTATTTAAACTGAAGACTCAGGCTGGTGCAAATATTCAACAGGTCCCCTTTCTTCCTTATTTTTTTCAGAAAAGAAGAGAAACTCCAGACTCCAAATTATCAGAGATCTGTGGAGGAGAAAATAAAAGCAGGGTTCTGTGACCAATTCTGCCTCTGATTGATTGTGTTTATTAATAGTGTTTAGCTCCCCCACCTCTACATTGAGCATGAAATTGCCTAAAGATCTGTATGGTTCTTTTGTGGAATGGTTTTAGGGCAGATAAAATTAGCTGTAATTCATCTTGACTTTCTAAGAAAAAAATTTCAGACGGTGGCTGAGTGTTTGAGTTTTTCCACCTTGCTTTGACCATGTTCTCTCAGACGGTAGGAGGAATAATAGAGACCAAAAAGGGCAATTCTAGTTCCTTATTCTTCTCTTCTTGTGACCAGAGTCTCCCGTGCTATCAATGTTTCACTTCTTAAGTTATATAAGGTCACCATATTGTGATTGTTCTATGTGGTCTCTGTTTAGTAATCTGTCTTATTTTGTTAAGAAGGAAAATGCAAAAAAAAACCCAAAAAACATAAAATTTGGGATATTTTATACTTTTCCCTTTTTCAACTTGCTTATCCTAGTTTCTTTATTATTGTGTGTTGACCTTTTTGGCAAAGTTTATTTTCAATTTCTGCTTTGTTTTCCCAGTGTCATGGGAAGGTCTCAACAGTCATCCAGATGATAGAAAGCCACCAGAAATTCCCAAATGGGGAAATCCCAGAGTTGAAAAGAAAAAAAAATTTTTTCTAAGTAAACTTTACTGAAATAAACATGGGATAGTCTCATTTTCTGGCAAGGAGAGATCTGTTGAAAATTCTGAGATAAGAGACGGTAAAAATAAGGAAACACAGATATACTTAATTATCAGAATATCAACTGATATTACAGATATTTCAAAGCCCAGCTTCTGGATAAAATTCATATTAACAAAGCATTAATTCCCTTTAATTTTGTCTTCAAACATTCCCATGACAGTGTTCAGGTAACCACACCACATGAGGACACATTTCATGACAAAACTGGTTTAGGAATTGTGCAGATCAAAGGAGAAAGGTATGCTGTGGCTGAGACAGGCACTTCTAAGACATCTGACAAGGGTAACCTCAGAACTGCGTGCTCTTTTGAATACTGCCTGGATACTGACAAGAAGATTCAAAGAGATTATGCAAACAATGGAGCCTGAGGGATTGTGTACATCTTAATAAGTAATTTGAATGGCATATATTTAAGACAATCCACCCATATTTGAGCAAATCCAAGCAATTTATACATCCTAAATGTCAGCTTGAATGGGAGATTGAAAGAAGGGTGATGCTTTACTCTCATTTTAGATAAAAAGCATGGAAAATCATGGATTTACACATTAATTTATATCACAGAAGTATGTAAAGTAAGAAAATAGGACCTCCCTATACTCCTGTTGAGGATATAAACTGTTACAAGCTTCCATGGAGGACAATTTGAAATTTATATCCAAAAGCTTAAATATATTTGTGATCTTTTTAATCATCAATTTTCAAGGGAAAAGGAAGATAGATGTTCAGGATTATATAACTTATTTATTATGTTGTTACTGTGTTTACAACAATGACAATTTGCAAAGAGCCCACAGAGCCAGAAATAGAGAGATTAAATATGCTTCATTCACACAATGGAACACTTTGCAGTATATACAGATGATAATAAAGATTTATAATTATTGACATGGAAATATGTTTTTAAATTATACTAGTAAAATCAGGCTACAAAGCATGATCCCATTTTGGTAACAATGTATTCTCATTCATTTGTGGGCATAGATGCATAAAATCTCTTCCAAATCACTGGATGATATTTTAGGCTTTTTCATTGGTCTAAACATATATTTCCAATTCTTTCCAGTTAGAATGTTTTAGACTACAATTACAGCACAGTTTTATCACAGATTGTGATTAATAAATTGTAAAGCATGTTTCAGCTGTTAGTTATTCCATAAACAAATGTTGCAGCTAAAAACCCCAACCATTTCCTATTCTTCAGGATTCTGAGAAATTCTGTGCTTGGGTGGCTGGAAAATGGCAGTTGGTGTTAGCTACAGCTTCTGAGCTGTAGCTGTCAGAGCCTTGGCTCTCCTACATGACGAACTCCCCACGTGGGTGCTTGGGCTTCCTTTTAGCATGGCAACTAGGTCTCAAGAAGAAGCATTCCAAGAGTCAAGAAGTAGAGATTACAAGTACTCTTAAGATATAAACTCAAAAATCCCAGAACTTCTGCTCTTTATTCATCAATGCCAGTCACAAGGCCAGTCCTGATTCAAGAGGAGAGAAGTGATAATCATACAAAAGGAGAGGTATTGTTGGGACTGTCTTTGGACCCTCATTACCACAATGTGAAATGTGCCATTTAGAAGCACCTTGGGAATGAATGCCCATGAGTAGGTGAAAAATCGAGCTGAATTTTAGACTCCAAAGCAACCCTTGAAGGTGGCATTGTAACATTTGACTGTCAAAAGGAAAGGGGCTTCTGTTGTCTTTGACCAGATCCTGGCTGGGAAGAGGAGAAGGACAAGGAATTGGAAGAATTTCCTTCCTGAACCAAGACCAATTTTTTATTTTCCTCTACTGCACACCAGCATTACTCCACACAACAAAAACCTACCAGCTTTGTTCTGAGGAATGGGACAGAGACACTTTGCCTACTTAGTCGTTTCTCCTACCCCATCCTCTGAAGAAAGAACAAACTTCTTGAATGGATGGAGTTCAAAGAAAAAGGCATTCAGAACCAAAGGAACTTCTCTCTGTAGGTGCTGAGTACTAGAAGGTCAGCAAGTGACTCAAGTATATTTTAAGAAACTGTGCATTTTGTTGTAGAGGTTGGAAGGAGGACCAGGGCATAGGAACAGACCACATGAGAAAAGTCTGGTTAATAGAAGAGGAGATACCTGAGAATTTGGGATGTCATATGTTAAAAACATGGTCCTACTTTCTGCATCTCCTTAGAAGTAGACAGAGACATGAATGAACATTATGTTCCTTTCTGGGCTCAGAGTCTATAAGAGGGACACTGCTCCTGGACAGAATTTAGGGTTTAAAGCTTTATAAGCATTACATGTGTGTCAAGGAGAATTCTGTATACACTCTCCATCAGATCAATTCTAGGTTTTGCACTTGGTTCATTTTTTAAATACTATTCTATATCAAAAGAGGAACAAGACTATGCCTACTCTTAATCAGCCTCCTAAACAGACATATCTAGGGCTTCATAATCAACTGTGGAACATATGTTTTCTTCCTATTATCATATCAAAGATTTGTTAGAAGTTCATGAATTGCAGTGTGTAGTGACCAAGATATGCTTTCACTAAAATAAATGCTAAGAAGTAAAATGGCAGAGTTTTAAAAAAAAAGTCTCCAGGAGAACATATGCATGTTTTCCACACATGAAATTTAGGAAAACTATGGATAGACTCAACAATGGAAAAGGCACAAAAAATTGTCTTCCTTGCTAACATTGATCCTTAGTTATCCCACAGATTGCAAATGCAGTCTTAAGAAATATTAAAAAGCTGCTTTTAATGTAAATAAGTCATCATATGGCTTTTGTAAATACGAAACCCAAATATCACAGTGCTTTGTTCTAATCTGTATGAAAATTAAACTCTGCTACAACACATGAAAATTTCATAAAGTATTTATGACCAGATCAGCCTTTGTTGAAAATAACAAAACATATGAAGTGTAGAAATTAGCTATCATATGGCTAAAAAATGTGTGTATGCCTTTAATTTATGGAAGAATTTAGGCACAAATAAATGTCGGTTTTCAATAAATTTGAATCATAGCAGGATCAAATATTTTCAATCTGTTTCATCTCTGTAGGTCATTGTGTTCAAGATGGTGTATATACTTAACAAATTATGAAATTATCGACTATGACCTACTTTCAAACTGTAGTTAGGCTAGGATGGCCTCTTGTGGGCTTTGGAGCTAAACAAACTCAAGGTATTTCCTGACTTCTTTATTTACAAGCCAGATACTTTAAGCTCTCTTTCTTTTTTAAAATTTATTTTTATTGATTTCAGAGAGGAAGGGAGAGGGAAAGAGAGATAGAAATATCAATGATGAGAGAGAATCCCCTTTTAGAGATTGAGCCTGCAACCCGGACATGTGCCCTTGAGTGGAATTGAACCTGGGACTTTGACGCTCTATTCACTGAGCCAAACCGGCTAGGGTAAGCTCTCTTTTTTATAGAGTGGTGTTACAATAACTTTATTTTAGGGAGAGGGAGAGAGAAATATCAATGATGAGAGAATCATTGATGGGCTGCCTCCTGCATACCCCATTCTGTGGATTGAGCCTGCAACCCGGGCATGTGCCATGACTGGGAATCAAACCGTGACCTCCTGGTTCAAAGGTCAATGCTCAATCACTGAACCATGCCAGCTGGGTTAAAATAAAATATTTTAAAGAGATATTGCCTTGTTCAGATGGAAATAATCCTCTTCTCACTCACACTGGTTATTCTGAACATTGTACCCAGGTGGGGGAGGTCACGTGATTTTGGGTGAGGTGACTCTCTTCAGTTAATACATTTCCTAAAGAGGGTGGACCAGTAAGTGCATCCACTGTTCAAGCTTTTATGAGAAAAGATTTTATTTTCCCAATATTTGTGCCTTAGTGTTCCTTAAACAATCCTATATAATAAAAGGCTAATATGCAAATCAACCGAACAGTAGAATGACTGGTCACTATGATGTGCACTGACCACCAGGGGGCAGATGCTCAATGCAGGAACGTCTGTGTTCCCACAGGGGGAGCGCCGCTTAGCCTGAAGCTGGGCTCACGGCGAGGGCAGCAGTTGTGGCAGGAGCCTCTCCAGCTCCGTGGCAGTGCTAAGGATGTCCAACTGCTAAGCCCCTGAGGGCTCCCAGACTGCAAGAAGGCACAGCCCAGCTGAGGGACACCTCCCCCTCCCCCAGTACATGATTTTTGGGCACTGGGCCTCTACTAAATATAGTAACATTGTAAGGAGAGCTTTAAAAAAGAATTCCATGGGCAGTCAGTTGCAGGCCAAAGTGCCTTTCTGCCAGTGGCCATTTGTACTTGGACTTGATGTTTTACTAGGGCCTCCGAAAAGACAGCGAAGTGGGTTGGGTGGACCATCACTTGTGATGAGTGGGTGTGGGAAGGAGAGAGAATTTAGATAACTGAGGAGTGTCACAGGTGAACTTGTTACTTTTTGCAGACAGCCACTCTATCATTAGCAAAAAGGCAAGTACCTTCCACTTTCATCTCTATAAAGATAATGGGGATTAGCATATCTTTTAAGGCAAATTCTTTGGTTCTTTTGGAGGAAAGTGCTATATAAATCCATGACTAATCAAAAGGAAAAATGTCAGGCTAAGATCAAGGACAGTGTTTTTGATATTTTTAAAAAAGGTTATGTATGCTATCTTTTATTCTGCAGTCAATTAGACTCCATTTTCAAATATAAAACTGAGCAGCTAATATTTCTCTTTGTAATGTATTTTCCTACCATGAACAATTTAGCATATTTTTCCAAAGAATTATTATAAAAGAGCAAGAACTCTTATATAAAACTTATAAGACCAATATATCCCTCGTTGGTATTTTAAAAGACTTTAATTAGCTTAGTAATGGTTTTGAATTCTAGTCATTTTATTTTATTTTTATTGATATTAGAAAGGAAGGGATAGGAAGAGAGAGAGAGAGAGAAACATCAATGATGAGAGAGAATCATTGATTGGCTGCCTTCTGTACATTTTCCCCTGGGGATTGAGCCCGTAACTCAGGCATGTGCCCTGACCTGGAATCGAACTGTTATCTCCTGGTTCGTAGGTCATCTCTCAACCACTGAGCCACTCCAATCGGGCTGAATTCTATTCATTTTAGAATATTACAAAAACACATAAATAAAGGTTTACCCTGAGGCTTCTAATTAGGCTAAAGCAAGTTTCACTTCCCTGAAATGTGATTTCTTCTTTGACTTTTGAATATGATGATTGTTAAAAATCCTTTCCAGAGTCAGAATGTTATCTATCCAACTCACTCTCCTTTCAAGATGGGCTGGATTTTTATTCTGCATTTGTTGATGGCCACCTTTGAACTGATCAAATAAGAAGTACCATAGAAAACGAGAAGGAAGCAAATTAAAGAAATAATGTTCAGGGTACATATATGAAATTATTATTTTGTACACATAAAACTAATACAGTGTTATATATCAATTATATAATAAATAAATAATTCCAGGAAATTCTTTCCTGAAGGGTCATGTGTTTAAAATACAATAAATATAGTCAATGCCATGTGTGTAAACTAAATGTATCACCTTAATGAAAGAATTAAATTAAATTATGTACCTTTATTGATAATCACAGAGATCTGAGTGGTCAATAACTACCTGACCAATAAATATAAGACTATGATATAATATTCATTTATTTAATAATAAATAAGTTTATGAGTTAAAGTATATGAGAGCTATCTATAATAATAAAAGCATAGTATGCAAATTGATTGAACAGCCGAACAGCGCAACGACTGCCCAGAAGCCCTACCTGACGACCTTCTGGATGAAGCCGGGGCTGTGGGGGCTGAGGCAGCCAGAGCTGCGAAGGCCTACTTTTGCCTGAATTTTGTGCATCGGGTCTCCTCCATTAATCTGGGTTAATTATGGACCAAATCTTTCTTGTCAGATTCCAAGGGTGTACCAGGCTTAGGCTCAAGCTGAAAAAGTTGGCCTCTACCTGAATTTTCACAATGAACAGAACAGGAATTAGAGTTATATTAACTTACATGTTAAAAGCACTATGTCTATTTTGATTCTGTCAAGCTGTGATACTGGACAGGTAGGTTTAAGGCATTATTTAATTTAGAAAAAAAATCTTGTACATAATATTGAATTTCCCACTCCAGGAGATGTTATTATTGATCCTTATTTATTCAACTCATTTGTTTATATCTCTAGTGGGGTTTTCAGTTTGAGCCTAAGCCAAGTACACCTTTGGAATTCTGACACGTCTGGCAGTATCTGGAAACAGATGGGGCAGTCCCTTGATGTTTATTTGCATAAGACAATGAGGCATCTATGAGAAGAGAATTGATTCTTAGAGGGGAGTGTGTCACACACAAGTGAAATCAATCGTCAATCCTTGGACATAAGTGGGGAACAGGCAAGACTGAGAGGTCTGGACAGAGCACAGTATCTCCCATTGCAACCACATACCATACACCTCTCTCCATTCTTTATTCATATTTACATTTCCTACAGAAGAAACTCTGTTATTAAAAGATAAAACACTGTGCTCCTCTAAGCTGTTCAAGTCATTAGGTCACAAGTGTATTTCTTTGCTACTCCTTTAGCAGATTACAATCCTAAGTGAGAAAGGGGTCCTCTGGTCTTCACCACAAAACACAGCACAACACTGCACACAAACAATTCAGTAGGTAATCAAGACTTGAACTAATGGACACAGGAAGTGGCAGCCTTGCCCAGTGGAGGTGGTAGCTATGCCTGGCATGGGGGAGAGAGAAAGGTATTTCTAGGGGAAGTGATATTTCAAAGGAAGCTGGAGTGTCTACAGGGAATGGTGGAGATGGACAGAAGGGCAAAAGAGCACCTGGTGGAAATGTACGTGGCAATGCAGAGCAGCATCTAAGAAGCAGTTCCTGGAGGAACAAAACTGTAGGTACAGAGGCAAGGGGAGGGGATGGGGGGACGACAGGGTGTTGAAGGGCTTTAATTTAGTCATTTGGATAAAGGGAAGAATATCTGCAAAGGGAGGTAGAGCAGGGAAGGAAACTGTCATATATTTGCTGGTTTGCCGTTCATGTGAGACATTCCCTATGGACTTCTGGATGGAGGGCGTGGGTGAGGGGACATTTTGCAGAAGGAAATTCTGGAAGAGCAGGTGGGCCAAGTGCCTGTGAATGTAGCTTACTGATATTGGTGAAATACAATTTTAATTTGGGGGTTGGAATCCTCTGGGAAAATAGGCCATAGTAGTCTGTGCAACTGTCTTCATAAAGTCTTAAATATCATGTGGGTTAGCTTGGTTTGATTTTTGATAGCTATAGTAAACTGGATTTTTTTTCCGATTTTGTATTTTTAATTTTAATAAATTTATAGTCCATCTGTTTCTGAAAGCAAACAAAAATTTGACAACAAAAAATTATTAAAGCAAATTACAATAAAAAGTAAATATAAGAAATGCCTTTTGTGATTTTTGTGTTCATGATATGTAAATGTTATACTAGATGCAGAAAAACAAAACTTAAGACAAACAGCAAAAAGACTCGGATCATGATGGCTCAAAAATTAGAAATGATCCAGAATATTTTTTAACCAGGACATATAGGACCTGACTGCCTCCCACTTACCTGCCCTTTTTAAAATAATAATTCGACCTTAAATGCCATCTAAGGTTATGGTCTTGCCCCATCCCCAGTGGTCCACCTGTTTAGCAAGACATGCTGACACTGAGACATCCTAGGAATGAGCCTTCCTAGCACCTTGGGACTCCATTATCCAACCAAAAGGTTGGTCATCAATGCATCCTTTGGATTGATTTATGACCAAAAGGGGGATGTGTGGACGAAAGGGGCCACATGCTGACCTGACAAGCTCAGGAGAGGCCTGCATGGCAGTTTTGGAGACCTAAAGTAACCACAAAGGATGGTCTGAAATTAAACCTTAACTAAAAGCAGTTATGGTGGGCAGTTACGTCCTAAGCCGATACCTTCACTGATAAGGTCCACCTTTACCATAACTGAGCCTAATTGTCTTTTTGCATCTATGATAACATGTCCTTGGGATGTCTGGGTAACTTGTGACTTCCCATTTTATGGAGCCCCTGGGGCACAGCCAGGTGTGCTGGGCCCAGGACAGATGCCACAGATTCTTTCATTTACCATGTTAATTGTTCCTCCACCCACCTAAGTATGTGTCCATCATTTTACTTTTTATCCTATCACAGAGACCACCCCCCCCCCGCCCCGCCTTCGCTTGATCCCACCTCCTTAAATCTGTCACCAATGAATTTCATGTATAAATACGGATGTAACCCTGCCATTCTCCAGAGCACTATCTCAATTCCTTGAGGTTCTGCTTCCCGGCATATGTCGACAGTTTGGCTCAAATAAACTCACAAAAATTCAAAAAAAAAAAAAAGAAATGCCAAAAATTAATTTAAAGGGACATTAGGAAATGAAAAGAGAGAATTATATTTAAACACACACACAACAAAACTATGAGGTTTCAGTGTAGGTTAGCTACTACAATTGCATATAAAATAGGTTTTGAATATTCTAGTAGTCAAATCAAAAAATTATAATTGATTATATATCTTCTTAGATGATATAACCCTCATTTTATTTTATTTTTTGCTGTTGCTGTTAATCACCCGACAATATCTTTTTCCATTGATTTTTTTTTTTTTTTTTTAGAGAAAGTGTAAGGGAGGTAGGAAAAGAGAGAGAGAGAGAGAAAAAGAAACATTGATGTGAGAGAGGTACATTGATTGGTTGCCTCCTGCATGAGCCCTGACCCGGGCTGGCGATCGAACCTGCAACTGAGGTATGCACCCTTGACTGAGAATCAAACCTGAGATCCTTAGTTCATGGGCCAATGCTCTAACCGCTGAGCCTAGTGGCCAGAGCACTATTACCCTCATTATAAATTATTGTTTAACTATTTTTAAGTGTTTTCTCATAAGAACACACAAACACATTGATGAAATAATTCAAGCAGTACAAAATACATACAATAAAATGAGGATTCTACTCTCCTCTGTCAGAAGTACTTTTCATATATGATATGTGTCTTTGCATTTTTTCTTCTATGTGTTTTCAGATGTCAATACATAGGAGTGTGGTCCTAGAGAGACCTATGAAAGAAAGTTTCACTGTAGGGGTTCTGGCTTGAGTCAATCTTCTCTTTGAGGATTGTAGTTTCTATGTATTTTTCTTTTTAAATTAGGAGTTGATAACTAAAATGATGTTTCTTGGGTATCCTATCTAATAAAGAGTGAATATGCTAATTGACCCTCATGCTGTCACAAAGATGGTGGCACCCACTGCCAATAAGGAGGGAATATGCTAACTGACTGCCCCAACCTCAAAGATGGCAGCACCCACAGCCACAGATGGTGGCTCCCAGTCCCCTTAGCTCCACCAGGGCAGCAGGCAGGCAGCAAGGCCAGGCCCACTCCTAGGCAGGCCCGACCACTCCATGCACCTGCCTCCGGATTCCCCCATCCCCCCCATCACCCAGCTGCCCAAGGCTGGCCCAAGGCGCAGGCAAGCCTCAGATGGTGGCTGCCCAGCTATCCAGGGCCACCCGAGGCTCAGGTAACCAGGGCCGGCCAAGGCTTGCGCTGCCGGCAGGGGCAGCAGCAGAGGTGTGATGGGGGTGTCGCCTTCCCCTGATCGCCAGGCCACCTCCCACCCCTGAGGCTCCTGGACTGTGAGAGGGGGCAGGCCAGGCTGAGGGACCACCCCCCCTCCTCCAGTGCATGATTTTTCATGCACCAGGACTCTAGTAGAAGAATAAAGATGATTTAGAATTTTTTCAAAGATTCCTATATATTTTTAAATTTCTATATTAACTGTGTTATACTATTTAAATATAAAAAACCTGTGTCTACTTAAATAATAATACCAGTCAGTTCTTAAGGGCAGAGTTACAAAAAGAAGACTTTAAAGCAGAGGCTGAAATGTTAGGCCAGCTGGCAATGTTTGGATGGTAAAAACCTACTACAGTTTGACATAAATTGTTTAGAAGTACTAATGTGCTGCATACAGCTTGTTATTTTTCTCAGTTTTATGAATAACGTATGATTTCTTCATAGTTGAATCACAGTCCCAGTTTCAGACTGATCTTCTCCATACTCAGATTGAGTTTCCACACAAATAGCTTATTCGAGCATTGAGAGCTCACAAACCAACTCAGAAATCATGGCATTGGGAATATTCTTTTCCTAGTATAAGTCTCCATTAACTGTATACATCAAATAGTCATTTATATCCATTCACTGATGTTAAATTCTTTATAACAAATATTCATTGAGTATCTATTAAGTGCTAGACATCTTGCTAGATACCAATGATATCTAGCAAAGCGAAATAAATAGAGATCTTGCTTTCAAGCTGAGTGACAAAAATGAGTTACTCAGATGACTGGATGGTAATACTTCTGAGTGGCTCTGGCAGAGACAGAAGCAAAATACTCAAGCAAGAAAGCTAATATGAATCCCAGTAAGGTAAAATTGCCTGTAGCCTGGCTTATTTTTCTTACTTAATAACTAAATTACAGATTCTCCATTACATGACTGATAAAAATATTTGTAAATTAAGAAGATACCTTTTATAATTTTCCTTTGTTTTTGAATTAAAATTTGCTCTAACAGTTTGTCCCCCCACCCCTTTTTTTTACAGATTAGTCCAAATTTGAAGCATAATTCACAAGTGTAGTTATCTTCTAGGCTTCATTTCACACTGCAGTGCAATTTAAGGTCTTTCTGATAGCACCATATTATGGACTGATGTTTGTACAGCTTAATTTGGCTGCATAGGTTCACAACCAAGCTGTGATCTGCATGATGTCAAAGTAGGGAGCTAGTTCATTTGAAAAGAATTGAGATCCAGTTAAGAATGAGCTGATAAATACAAAAGATTTGCTTAACCAAGTACTTTTGGGCAGCGATTACTTGTAAGGGTTTTATCCTTTATGTTTTCCTAAGTGCTGATCCATGCAAGGGTTCTCTTAGGAGGCTCCAGAAATACTAATTACATGAGAGGAGGGATATCGTATCTGTGTGGCTATTTTTTGACAGATTATATTGTGAAGTTTACCCAGAATGAATGTTTGGACGCCTACTCAACATACCAGCAAGAGCAGTTCTTTTCCAGAAATTCAAGTTCTGATGAAAGCATCTTCCAAGCTTACAAAGCACAGTGCCTCTCAAATAAATTCAATGAAGCCCACCTTATTTGGGGAAATAATTTGCTGAGCTGCATTGCACTGGAATGTTATGACTTATATGAGTTATAACAAGGTTTGAACATCTGAAGAACTCCTTAAGCTTAAAGTATATCTAAATCCTATTTGCCGTTCTAAGAAATGCATTTTTAAAAATTGTTTTCATTGCATTAGTTTTATGATGTAAATGTTCTCATTTACTTCTGTCTTGGCAAGGGCTAGATTAAACATTTTTATTAATGCTATTTAAAATCATGAACTATGCATCATCTGTGTATTTTTAAGCTTTACATCCAAATAACCTTTAACTTGAAAAGTTGAGTTGGGAGTGATAATTAGTATTTCATGCCCTCTTGCTTTAGCCTGAGATTTAACAACTAGGAAGGATAAGAAATTACTGTTTACACTACAGATATAAAATATTCTTAGTCCCTACCAACAATAGGACAGTATGGAGGAAATAAACTCTTAAACAGGAGCTAATGGGGATTACAGAGATTAGTAAAATCCATAATATTGAACTGGTTTCAAAATGACTTCTTTCCCCATTAAGTCAAAAGTTATTTTGGACTTATGGGTAAACACCAATGAGTTCAGATATTACACATCCTAGATTTTGCTTATTTAGGAGCATGGATTACCCTAGAACTCAGTTGCAATAGTGTCCCTGTGAAGGAGATCAGTGACTGTAACTTCTCCTGGGCCCCTTGGAGGAGTCGCTCAGGCACCACCTGATAAGAGTTGGCAACACTAGGAGGCGGCTGGCACCATGCCCAAGAATAAAGATAAAGGAGGTAAAAACAGGTGTAGGGGTAGCAATGAGAATGAATCTGAAAAAAGAGAATGGGTCTTTAAAGAGGATGGACAAGGGTATGCTCAGGTCATCAAAATGTTGGGAAATAGATGACTAGAAGCAATGTGCTTTGATGGCGTGAAGAGGTTATGTCATATCAGAGGAAAATTGAGAAAAAAGGTTTCAATAAACATCTCAGACATTATTATATTGGTTGTTCTGTGAGACTATCAGGAGAACAAAGCTGGTGCGATTAAAGTAGAATGCCCATAAAGCTAGAAGTCTGAAGGCCCAAGATGAGCTTCTAGATCTAGAACATGCTAAAATGAATGAAATGGATACATTTGATCTTGGAGATGATGATGAAATCCAGTTTGATGATATTGGGGATGATGATCAAGGCATTGATGATATTTAAATTGAACTCATAGTTTCTAAATATTGTTCTACAGTTTGGATTTTTGCCATCACTTGTTAAGAAGACTAAAACTTGAGCCTGAATGTAATTTGTTAAGGAACACAGATTCATTTTCATTGTATCAAAGTATTATATTTCTTTTTTAAATGTTTTTTTAATATGTTAGGAAGGAAGAGGGAGAGAGATATGGAAACATCAATGAAAGAGAAACATCATCTATCAGCTGTCTCCTGCACTCCCCTTGCTGGGGATCAAGCCTGCAACCTAGGCATGTGCCTTGACTGGGAATTGAACCGGTGACCTCCTGGTTCATGGGTCAACCCTCAAACACTGAGCCACACCAGGCAAAGTATTATGTTTCTTGAAATGAAATGTTAACACTGTATTTTTTATTTTTTTATGTAATAGAATTTAGGGGGGAAAGACCACATTATCTGCAGTTAAAAAAAATGAAAGAATAGAGGAGAAAGAGAAAGTAAAAGAATAAAAGTAATGTTTTCTAGTTAATGGATGTTTTGAATAAATTGCCTATTATCATTGTCAGTGATAAGCTTTAGTTCCAACTAATTTTTTTCAGAGTCTTTCTGTATGTTCCAGTTACCTAGATGTTCTCTTTGATTTTTACTAAAATTTAAGGAAGGCAGAAATCTACATTTGATGTCAAGAAAAGAGGCTATTTTCATATTTATGTAGCTTTACTTTATACTATGTTTTATAACATTCTTTCCATCATTTTATGCTGTAACCATAATAAAAAAAAATTCCAAAGTGCAGATTTTATAACAAGGACTTGATGAACAATTTTGAATTTATAAGTAGTTGCAAAAATTCAATGCTAGGTAATACTCAAAATTAGAAGTACTGATATACTAGTTGACAGTGCTTTTTACTTAATATGGAGAAAAAATTTTCATAAACAAGGCAACTTTTAATGGTAAAAAAAGTAGAATGGTTTTTTACTATACAAAATAGGTTGCATTAAAATATATCATTTTATTTTCAAAACATTGCATTTGTAACCTATGGTTCTGGGCTTTATGAACAATTTTGTGAACCTATGTCACTCCAAAAAATTCAATAAATAAATAAATAAAATTACAATGTATAAATGGAAAACTAATTTCATAATTCTATATAATAAAAGCCTAATATGCTAAATGTCTGGTCAACCGGTCAGCTGTTCAACCAATGAAAGTGTAATATATTAATGATATTCTAAGGCTGCTTGACCACTCGCTATGATGTGCACTGACCACCAGGGGGAAGCTGCTCCGACCCATAGGTTAGCTTGCTGCTGGGGTCCAGTCGATTGGGACTGAGCAAAGTGGACCAGACATGCCCTGGAGCCAACCTTCTCCGTCTCTCTCCAGCCCTGATCGTGCATTGGTGGGGGTCCCTGAGCCTGGCCTGCACCCTCTTGCAATCCAGGACCCCTTGGGGGATGTCAGAGAGCCAGTTTTGGCCCAATCCTGCAGGCCAGGCTGAGGGACCCCACTGGTGTACGAATTTGTGCACTGGGCCTCTAGTAAATTGTTATAAGGAAGAGGACGGTGCCACAGCCATGAAATATAATAAAATGTCACATTGAGTAAGGTGGTGGTTCTGTAGCATGTTCATCATGGTTCTGGGAGTATGGTAAATTCCACAGGAAAATAGAATCTCTGGCCCAGAGCAAGATTTGTACCAGCAATTTTAGGGGGCCATGTTGCAAAAAGAAATGAGGTTTTTTAATTTAAAACTTAAACTCAAGGATGCAATTTAATTGCCAATCTGGTTTGGCAATTTGTTAATGGGGATGTTTTAAGACTATGAAAAAAAAGAAAAGAAATTTCAAGGGAATAAAAAGAAAATACCAGTTAGTGAACAAGGAATCCAGGAGTCAATAATGGTAACAGCAGCTTAATCTTAAAAATGCATTAATAATCTTACCAAGGTACCTATTAATGGGCTTTGAAGACTCTGCCCAAATTCTTAAATAGGAAAGAATAAGCTTAAAATGAGGAGTAAGTATGAATATAAATTACAATCTACAGGAAAAAGCTGATTTAATCATGTGTTTGCTGATACCTATAATTACTACTTTAGATATTTTCTGTTGGCTACTTCTTGTAGTATTTAATCATGTTTTCAAACATGGTAAGCTAAATGCCACATATTAAGTGATGTGGGGCGGACCTATGATACCAGAAGTTTCATTTATTTTTGTGGCTTTTCCCCTATTGCTTTTATGTGATCTAAATCTCTGACATGTTGGCAACTGTCCACCCCTACTCTCATAGAATACGTGCCTGTGGTATTTGATAGATAATGTGGTTTCAGATTGTGAAATCTTATTTTCATCATGCATTTATGCTTTTTCACCCACCCCCACACACCCTGATCTGCAGTCATTCCAAACTGGGGCCTTCTCCAGGAACTGTTGATTTCTGTTGGCTTTTGTTCAGAGTTTCAGCTGACTTCAAGTACCTTTGATAATTCATTTTCACAAAGTTTCAACCTGAAGCCAGAGGCTCAGACAAGGAAAGACTCTACTGACTGGAGACTAGGAGTCTGAAGAGAATGCCAAGTCCAGCCCGAGGGGAAAACAAAGTTTAGAGGCAAGAGGAGGGGGACAAATATGGGAGACAAACAGCAGGTAATATCTGGAGGAGACTGTCCCCTAGGAATCAGGCCTAACAAATTTAATCAAATATAGCTTCCATCAATCACACAACATGCATATGAGTTTATTACTAGTGATTTCCCTCCCCCCTCCCCCCTCCCCCCTCCCCTTTTTTTGGTTACCTTTCTTATATGGCCTTTGTAGTGATTTCAGTGTGTGACTGCTGTAATTATTGCTCTATGCTGAACTTAACACAATTGTCCATTGATATATAGTTCATACCCTTCATTCCAGCATGCTATCCTATATAATAAAAGTGTAATAAATATGCACATCAACCAAAAAACAGAACGACTGGTCATTATGATGCACACTGACCACCAGGGGGCAGATGCTCAACGCAGGAGCTGCCCCCTGGTGGTCAGTGAGCTCCCACAGGAGGAGCGCCACTCAGCCAGAAGCCGGGCTCACAGCTTCTGCAGGAAGGCGATAAGGAGCAAGGGGTCCTGGACTGCGAGAGCCCCAGACTGCGAGAGGGATGTCTGACTGCTGGCTTAGGCCTGATCCCTCCGGACTTAAGCCAGCAGGCAGACATCCCCCGAGGGATCGGGCCTAAGCCAGTAGGTGGACATCTCCTGAGGGGTCCCAGACTGTGATAGGGCACAAGCCGGGCTGAAGGACTCCCCCCGCCGCCCCCCCTCCCCCCCCCGCAGTGCACAGATGTCACGCACTGGGCCTCTAGCAGAATATAGTTATGTAATTGAGCTGAGTATGTATAACTCACTCATCTCTTCTCACCACTCCTTTCAGTGTCCCAACCCTGTCAAGCTCTCGAACAATTTCAAACCTTTCTCTCTTTCCTGCAACAGGTCATTATTACCAGTTCAAGCACCTCAACATAATTATGCTTTCATTATATGTTACTGCCCTATTTAAAAACCTACTGAAACTCCCAGTAACTTATAAGAGATAGTCAGTTTTTTCTTTAAAAAATGAGCTCTCCTTTGTCTACTAAAACATGTTTCTAGTCTCTTTCCTCCTCCTATCTCTGTGGTCCTGTAACCTGACTAATAATTAAAATCCCCTGGAAAACTTTTTTAAAAAGTGATGCTGCATTGTGACCTCTAGAGTTGTGGTAATGGCCTGCACTGTGACTTGGAAGATCATTTTTTCCCCTTGCTTTTAATCATAGGTATTCCTAGCTGGTAGCCAGGCTTGAGAACCACTTACCTAAACTAATGGTTCGCAAAGTGTGGTTCCAGAACAGTAGCATCTGTATCACCTGGGAACTTGTTAGAAATGCCAGTTATTGAACCCCACTCTGGATCTACTGAGCCGGAAACTCTGAAGATGGGGACCAACAGTCTGTGCTTTAACAGGCCCTCCACGTGATAGTGATGTACAGTGGAACTTTGGTTCTCAAAGTTAATTCATTCAGAAGGCTGTTCGAGAAGCTATTTGTTCGAAAGCCAAATTATTTTTTCCCATTAGAAATAACAAATTGAATGAATCCATACCAGATACTCAAAAACATTAAAAAAAAAAAATCCCCACCAAACTATTCACAGCACAATTTCCTGAGATGTTAACAACACAAGGGTTAGTGGTAAACTGACTCATACTCAGACATTCTCTCCTTTGTTTGTCACTTGGAAGACAGATGCATGACTGATCATACAGGTGTCAGCATGAAAGGGTTGTTGAATCGAGAACCAAAGTTTTGTTCGACAACTGAGACATTTTTTCTGTGAACTACTTGATCAAGAGCCAAATTGTTTGAGATGGGAAATGTTTGAGAACTGAGGTTTGGCTGAACTCAAAAGCTGTGCTGTCCAAGGTGATAGCCACTAGGGGTGTGTGGCTATCGAGCACTTGAAATGTTGCTGATGGATGTTGGATGTGGAGTTCTTGCAGGTTCACCTGAAAAGCATTTCCAGGGACCCATAAGAGAGGATGATTTATTTGGTAAGCAAAATGAAAGGGGTTCCTCAGTGTCCCATCTCTGTCCATCTTACCATGGAAAGTCAGGGTCAGAAATAGAGTCAATGTGCGGAGATTCTGTGGCATATTAAACTTAGGCCCAGTCCAGCATCTGGCTAGCTTAGCTTGTGTTCCCAGCTATAATCCATTGCTTTGCTGCTATACTCAGGATCCTGCCTGGTGTCCACACGGCTGTTGGCCATGGGGCTGCTAAGGCCACATGGCTATGGAGCAAGAACATGCAAATGCACAGGCGAATGCCATCACCATTTTCCTATACAGATTTTTTTCACAATAGCTTAACCAGAACATAGGCTGAATTTTTGATTCTATACCTTTCGCCTTTCATGTATCATCCCATCACTAGGAGATCCTTTCTAGTCCTTCACTCTTGTCTCACTCTGGCTGACTCTTTTAGGTGAATTTTTAATGTTTATCTTATTTCAGATGTACCTCCGAGGGACTCCATGGTGAATCCCTTCTCTTTTTTGTAATTCCTAATTCCAGAATGAAAGAGAGGAAACCAACATTATTAGAGAACTCATAGAAAGGGGACATTTGTGTTCAATTTTCAAGGATGGTGGTCTCATCAAAAGGTGGCAAAGGAGCTGGGCCAACATGGCTCAATGGTTGAGTGTGGGCCTATGAACCAGGACAGGGTTTGATTCCTGGTCAGGGCACATTCCCGGATTGCAGGCTCGATCCCCAGTAGAGGGCATGCAGGAGGCAACTGATCAATGATTCTCTCTCATCATTGATGCTCTTCTCTCTCCCTCTCCCTTCCCCTAAAATCAATAAAAAATTATATATTAAAATAAAAAGGTGGAAAGGGGAGTAAAAAGTCCATCAGACTGAGATAGAAAAGTTGGTAGTTCCTGGATGTCAGAGACTATGTCTCCCCTTTTTTGCATCTCCCATAGTGTAGTACAGCAATTGTGTCCCACAAGGTAGGAGTCCAATCCTATATAATAAAAGGCTAATATGCAAATCCACCAAATGGTGGAACAACTGGTAGCTATGACATGCACTGATCACCAGGGGGCAGGCACTCAATGCAGGCACTTCCTCCTGGTGGTCAGTGCACTCCCACAGGGGGAGCACTGCTCAGCCAGAAGCCAGGCTCATGGCTGGTGAATGCAGCAGTGATGGCAGTAGCCTCTCCCACCTCCGCAGCAGTGCTAAGGATGCCTGACTGATGGTTTAGGCCTGCTCCCCGCAGGGAAGCCATCAGTCCGACAGCCCCCGAGTGCTCCTGGACTGCAAGAGAGCATAGGCCGGACTAAGAGACACCCTGCCCCATCTCCTCTGCCAAGGGCACGAATTCTGTGCACCAGGCCTCTAGTAAGTACAGATAGCTGATAAAATCGATGGGCCTTAGAGGCTAGAACAGCCGTGGGCAAACTACGGCCCACGGGCCGGATCCGGCCCATTTGAAATGAATAAAACTAAAAAAAAAAAAAGACCGTACCCTTTTATGCAATGATGTTTACTTTGAATTTATATTAGTTCACACAAACACTCCATCCATGCTTTTGTTCCGGCCCTCCGGTCCAGTTTAAGAACCCATTGTGGCCCTCGAGTCAAAAAGTTTGCTCACCCCTGGGCTAGAATGAGGAAAGGACAACTGCTAGAAAGTGAATAAAAGCCACAGGACCCAGGAATAAGGTCTCTTCTTAAAGAAAAAAAAAAAATTCCCCTTGTTTCCATTTTACTGGGATAGTGACAGAAAATTCACCAAATTAATTGGTTTCAGTAACTTGTAGAAATGAAACCACCTATTTGGGCCTTTTGTATTTATGGGCATGGGGTGGCTGTAGGGAGACTATTTCATTGTAGTTCAGTAACACTCAGGGTTTTTTTCTTATGTTTCCTGTGTTTTATCTTCCATAGGAAACAATTTTACTTAAAGGATAGAAGAGACTAGACAACCTCAAAATACTGCTTTTGCTCAGGACTCTATTGAAAAATTGAAAATCTAACAACATTGCCCCCTCCCAGCATTCTTCTACTTCCCCAGCATTCTTGACATTTCTCACCATTATGCAGTATTGAAACAGAAAGAATGATGTTGTTATGGACATGAAAGGGGAGTTTCTAAAGTGGAAAAATAAAAAGCAAACAATGTTCCTCCCTATATGCAACTTAGCTGCTGTTTGTCACACCACTCTAGTACACGAATTCCTTTCATTCCCTCTCTAATCATGCATTTTAGAAAGTTAATGTTTAATATTTCTCAGAAAGGACCACTGAAGCTACCAGGCATCCCAGATGCTTCCACAGTTGCTTTAAGCACTTCAAAAAAGTTCTTGCACAAAAAACATGGACTTGATCTTTGTAGGCTCCTGACGGGAACAAGCCGTACCTCGTAAAAGGATCAGAACTTCCACCAGAACCCTTAACCCATTAGAAGGAGGAGAAATATCTACTTGCAAATATATTCTGAGTCTCAAATAGTAATGCTCTAAATTCAATTAAGAAATATGAATCCCAAGACAAAGAAGTAACTGAGTATGATATGAAGTTATAAATTACCAATTTCTCACCACCACCTTGAAAACAAAAAAAGGACCATCTTGAAAATGAGCCTACAAAATACCACCAGCCAAACATGGGACTGGGATAAAGTATTTCATCAAAATGCCCACAGGTCACTTATTTTAGGTGGAGATGAGTACCTTGCAAGCTCTCACACAGTGCACATTTTCACAGTCGCACTGGAAAGAAATGCTACCATAGATTTTTTTTTGTGACAAGAGGCAATGTGATCAATAAAAATATAAAAGATTACACTTACGGTATATAAATCAATTGTAAATGCAGAAGGAAAGGTAAGTTATTTTGTTTCTTAAACCTGTGAGCTCTCTTGGCCTATTTTACTTCTTGTACCTGTTCTTACCCAACTGTCATTTGGTTTCCATTTCCCAGGAACCATCTATGCCATTGTTGTCAAAGCTGTGTTGCCGACACTGGTTTTCAAGATCCAGAGTGGCTGTCAATTCTCTCTCTCTCTCTCTCTCTCTCTCTCTCTCTCTCTCTCTCTCTCTCTCTCTCTTTTATAATATAAAGAGGATTGAATGTTCTAAGTTTTCCCTGCCTCCCCTTTCCCCACTTGCTATAAATAGAATTCTACTCTTTTTAGGAAATAGCAAAGGTTAGTCATTAGAGGGGTATCTCTATGTCCTCAGAACATTCACCAGACAGCAATGATAAGCACTGTACCTGATATACTTCACAATGTGAATGAGGTCTCTTTTCCTTGGGCAGAGTAAGCTCTGGGCTTGCAAACGGGTTCTGGAGCTCCTAGTCAGGAGTGGTTTATGTAGCTGCCAATTCAGAGACTCGGTGACCTAACCTGCTTTTGTTACCCAAATTTAAGAAGTCACTAACTGCAGAAAGTCTGACAACTGGATACTCTATTCTCAGACAACTGAGTTACCACTCACCCTCCTAAGGGTAGCGGCCCTCCATTTCTCTGGGGGGTTGTGGGGTGCCCGGTTCCTCTCCTGTTGGCTTTGAAATCCGCTCCCCAATGTTTTCCTGCCCTGGATTGAGAGGCAGGCTCTTGGTAGGTTCATCCAATGGGAGGCAAGATTGAAGTGAGGAGATAAGACAGGAGTGGTGTTTTCCTTTTATTTTTTACCCCCTTCCCCCCTGATTTTCATGGCATTTCTGGCAGCATCTCTTCCATAGTTCCAATTTGTTCCAGGCAGCCTCTCTTCCTGTGGTCCCAGCTTCCTCTCTCTGGTCAATGCCTGCCATGTATAGGTCTCACAGAATGGTCCATCTTGTGGGCTCTGGTAATACCATCTCCTCTGGTTGTTTCTCTAGGACTAGGAATGATGGCTTCTTCCTGCTTTTGCCAAACTGGGTGGCCTCACCATCCCCTTATAGGATTCTCTTTTCTTCCATCAGCTTTTGCAGGAGACACTCTCATTCCCATCCAGATCCCCTTAGTGTCCTGGTGTACCCATCATTCTGCTACTATGAGCTTTGATAGCCAAGAGCTCAAAACCAGTCCCCTTCTCCGAGACATGCCTGACAGGTGCTGACAGAGCAGCCACAGCCAATGAGGATGGATACAGGCTATGAAATGTTGACCCCCTTGGGTCTAAGAAGGGACAAATATATGGTGTAGTTCATGTTCCAGATCCTCCCCATTGTGGGTCAGGGCAAGGCTGTGCCTGACCTGAGCCACATCCTTTCAATTTTCTCCCATCCAAGTACTACCAGGCAGAGGCTGCTTAGCTTCTGAGATCAGACGAGATCAGGCACGTTCAGGGTGGAATGGCCATAGACCCTTGCCTGTTTCTTTCCTCTTATCCACCCTGCTTTGCTCTCTCGCTACCAAGCTTTTTCTAAAGAGCACACCTCATAAAATCACATGCATCCAAATCCTTGCCTCGAACTCTAATTTCTAGGAGACACAAACTGAGGAAGCTGTGTAGCCAAATCCCTCTTTATGAAAGTTTGAGAGTGGTCTGTGCTTTCCTGGCCATGTCCTGATTGAAATAGAAATCTAACGTGGTTCTCATAACTTCACCTGCTAAAAAAAAAAAGGTAATACCTGGCAGGGTCTTCTAGAACAAGAGCAATTTCATATCCGTTACTCATTTGATTATGTTAACCACTCTCTGAGATACAGCTTCCCCTCATGTCTCCTGCAACGTCACTGGTTTTCTTTTACTGTGTCTTTCACACAGTATAATTTTTTCTACCTCAGGTTAGTTCCCAAATGCTCTTCTTTCTGGAATGAATGAAGGTAAGGGATATTAGGTGACTTGTCTCCATGATAACTAATGTCAGAGATATAATAAGGTCATAAACATTTTCTTAGACCCAAAACAATGAATTTTCTATTGCCTCACAATCTTTAATTAGGAAGCAGCCACACAGGAAATTAACACAATAAAGTAAAAAGACCTTTTAGGTTTCACTGATAGCTTCCTGTCCTTGTATTGAGAGGCAAATGATCTTTCTGTCCCTGGTGCTCATTTGGAGACCTTAGTCAAGCATGTCAAACTCGCGGCCTGTCAGCAGTGAGTTTGACATGCTTGCCTTAGATCTTCTCTCAGGAACAGTAGGATCCAAGGTAAAATGGGGCCTCCTAGAGGTGATTCTCACTGGCTTCCTTATATATTCCTCCAGATGGGGGAATGTAGCCACCCATGCAATTCTGCCAGAGCTCTGACAAGTGAGCTACTGTGTGGTGCTCATCCTTCCATGGAGGATGGCAGCCAGCCCACTATCTTCCTCCCCACCCCAAGTTCCACTATCTTCTTGCTTACTTTCAACTGCAAATGGATGACCTTTCCAATGCACTTGGCCCTCAAAGTTCTCTGTAACTCCATTGACTTTCATATCCGTTTACCTTTGTCATGATTTAGTTAGCTCCTCCTCTGAAATATCAAACTTTAATAATATCCTCAGCCCTAGCTGGTTTGGCTCAGTGGATAGAGTGTTGGCCTGAGGACTGAAGAGTTCTGGGTTCAATTTCAGTCAAGGGTACATGCTGGGGTTGCAGGCTCAATCCCCAGTAGGGGGTGTTCAAGAGGCAACCATCAATGATTCTCTTTCTTCATTGATGTTCCTAGCTCTCTCTCCCTCTCCCTTTCTCTCTGAAATCAATAAAAATATATATTTAAAAAAATAACATCCTCAAACCACAACCTCATATCTTTCCAGCTCTTTCTCCCTCATCCCTAGCATACTCATTAGCCTCATAAAAAGTTAGATTTACTTGATTCATTTTTTCAATTCCTCAATTATATGTCCCCTCCACTTTCTTTCTTACCTTGCTTAGTCTCCATGATCTGCCCAACTATACAGAACATAGTGATCTAAAGAGTTGAACTATTCTTTTGCTAATAATCTCAGCTGCTATACTTGCTTTCCATCTCTACCCTCATGGCACTATTCCGGCCTAATATTTATAATTTCTCTTTTAAGTTCCTATACCCAGGTAACATACTAGTATTCCTTGAGGAAGTCATTACTCACTGTCACACTATGAGCAGATAGAAATCTCCTCTTCCAATTGAAAAACTGCAATCATTAAGCATGAATTTACCTAAAACATACACATCTTCACCCATCTTTCCAGTCTGACGATATGTCCTTCTTGCTCAGAGATAAGCTAGCCCAGACAAAACACCCCCTCTCAACAGCTCACTGAGAACATGGACCATGTTTTATCCCTATTTTCTGAATATTAGAGCCTGGGACATTGTGGATAGCAATAAATGTCCCATTTAATCACTTTCTTTTCTATATTTTCTGTATCTTGTATCATGTTTACTTATGTCTATATACCATACTATATTGTGAGTTCCTTGAGGACAGTAATTGTTTTTTAGAGTTCTTTAATCCACTGTACTTGGCAATGTCTGCAGCATAATAGGTATGAGTGAAAAAGGTGAGAGGAAAATGAATACATTGGCAAGTCATTTTTAGGTATTCAAATATGATTAGCTGTGATGATAAATGAATATGTAAATGAGGAGTTTAGGAACATGACAAATCCAAGTGTACAATTATGGCAACTCAATGAATTCTAAGTTACTTTACTACCAAAAGAATTCAGAGTTATTTTTAGCTCAAGTTTAAGTCAAATCATTTTTTAAAAATCAGATAATTTCTCGGCCAGCAAATGTAGTATCTGGGCACCTCACATGTTCTTTTGCCTGGGTTCCCTTTAATGCCACTTGGCAGAATTGAAGATAACTGTGCCCAGATGTTTCAATTTCCATTCTGAAACCTACTTTATCTTTTTTTCTTTGGTCATTTAATTTAGTTGTTTATATGGTTTCCTTTAGGATACCCTGCTTTTTAAAAAGCATATAACAGAAATCATCAAAGAGTTATAACTCCTGTATCCCTAACCCATTACTTCAGTTTCTTTATTACTGGCCATTGCCCAATGACAGTCACACACACACACACACACACACACACACACACACACACACATATACTACAGACAATAAAATTAAGATTCTCAAACACTTACAATTGTTTGAGACACAAACTGTCCAGGCCTTTTCTAGATTTACTAAATAAGCCATATTGAAACCTCAAACACTACATTTGTTTACCTGAGATCTCCAGACCACTCAATAAATGTTCTTCAGAAATTTTGCTTTTTCTTTTTAACTACAAAAGAATCTCACCATGAACTCCTGTTTTACCATAAGCCTCTAAAGAATGTCAGATAAGAACAGAGCTCTCCTTCCCTCTGGTTGTAAAACTCTGAGCTGCTGGCCACTCATGAAATAAGAAACTACGTTCTCAGCACAAGGGCACGTAATGGCTCCCCAGCACAGTCAGGCCTTGGTTAGCCAGGTGTGTAGGTTACATACTTCTGAGCTTTCTGCGGTTTGTAATCCTAGGCTGCATTTTCCCTTTGGCCCTGCTTATAATATCTCAACTTACTAAAAATATTCAAAACATTACAAAGCTTTTAACTATGCAAACTGATTATTAGAAATTAGTTCAAATGCAGCAATGAAAATGCAACTATAGTAGCTCCAGATTTAAGGGTAATAATGATGAGCACATACAAAACATGTTTTTCCTTGTGATACTTTTTTTGTTTTTAAACTTTGGATATCAGAGCAAACCCTCTGCTAATTGTGTAAACATAAATTCTTACTACTGATTTTTGAACTATGTGAGACATTTGCTTGAGGAACTAATCTTTTCAGGGACCCAAAGAGGTACACAAGGTATTGAAGAATGCAGGCAGAGGTTGACCCTTTAACAACCTGAGTTTGAACTCTGTGCGTATACTTATATGTGATTTTTTTTTTCAATAAATAACGTAAATGTATTTTTTATTATGATTTGCTTAATAACATTTTTTTCTCTAGCTTACTTTATTATAAGAATATAGAACATATTGCCGTAACCGGTTTGGCTCAGTGGATAGAGCGTCGGCCTGCGGACTGAAAGATTCCAGGTTCGATCCCGGTCAATGGCATGTACCTGGGTTGCAGGCACATCCCCAGTAGGAGGTGTGCAGGAGGCAGCTGATCGATGTTTCTCTCTCATCGATGTTTCTAACTCTCTATCCCTTTCCCTTCCTCTCTGTAAAAAACAATAAAATATATTTAAAAAAAGAAAAGAATATACAGGACAGTTTCTGGTCAACAGTCGGTTATTATTAAGTAGCTAAGTTTTGGGGAGTCAAATGTTATACAGGGATTTTCAACTGCATGGGGGTCAGTGGCCCAACCCCTGTGCTGTGCAAGGGACAACTGTATAAGAATCCCATAGATAAACAGGCAGATTCTGGGCTTTCTAGGTGGATGGAAAAGCACACAAAGCAAAGCTTGGTGGCTCATTTCCTACAGATTTCTGACATCAGCTATTTGGCAGGACTTGTCCTGCCCCAGATCTCACCTGCCTCCAGGCATGTTAGTGGACTTCATGACTGTACCATGGACTAACTTCCTCAAATTCCCACAGCTCTTATTCCTCAAACATAAAAGAACTATAATTAGCGGACCAAGGGATCCACAATTCAAATTACTTTAGCCTAATTACTTGGAAATATATATTCCTTTTCTTTCTAATTTCCCCTTTTTGTTGAATATATTGGGGATACACTGGTTAACAAAATTATACCAGTGTCAGGTACACAATTCCACAGTACGCTATCTGTACAATGCATTGTGTGTTCACCACCCTTAGTCATCTCCTTCCATCACCATTTATCTCCCCTCTACCCTCCTCCCCGTTCTCCCCCACTCCCTACAGTGATAACCACACTATTGTCTACATTCATGAGTTTTCTCTTTCTCTTTTCTCAATCCCAGCACTCCCTGACCCAGCCCTCCAATATCTTCCTTTTCTTTTTATGCTAAAATTAATTTAAACTTGGTCAAGCAATGAGTGAATGTGCTTCCTGCCATGTCAGGAAAACAAAAAGCCAAATACAGCCCTCTTGTGAAATAACTAATTTTATGTAAGAGAAGGTTAGCTCCTTTCTAGTTACCACTGGAATCTATAGTGTTCCATGGAAATTGTGACACTCATTTTAAGGATTAAAAATAAATGGGAGTTTTGCCAATCTCACTTGTTGATGCCTCCTGCTAGGAGATACTGAAGGCTCTGAGGGGAAGTTAATGCTCTTTTTATATCCACGTTGCTAAGGTGATTCTGTGGGATGAAAACACACTGGCAACTCACTGATAATTTGTTTACAAAAGAATATGAATGAGTTTCACCTCCTACAGTCAGGAGCATTTCAGCTTCTGCTTAACTCTTTGAATCCAACCATGGGGGGGCAAGGTCATTCTCTAGCAAACCTTGAACCAACTAGCAAATTAAGTAAAAACTCCTTCGGTGGTTGTTAAGATACAATTACTCTCAGCAGCCACATATACAATCTGTTAAATAGTCCCAATTAACTAACTATTTAGAACTCAAAGTGAAAACCAGAATATATGTGAAAGTAAATGTAAAAAAGATCATTCAGTTCAAAACTGAAGCTCACCTTGTTTTTCAGAGCAAGCATCTGATTAACTCTCAGCAAATCAAAATGGTTTGGAGAAATGGTTGGCTTGTTGGCTTCTGTGTGTTTGTGTGACTGTGATATTATTTAATCAAATAATCAGTTCTTTTTTAATACAATTGTGACCTTTTTGGACATACACATGAGGAATGGGGCAGGGAGCCTTAACACTGCCTGGGTTTGTGTAAATAATACCAAAGAAACTGAGTGAGGGGCTAGAATATAGGTTTTCCTGGTAAAGGGCTGGGCTTTATTGCTGTGTACAGTTGTTTTCAAAGCCTGTGCACGACTTTGTTCATCCTGCATCAGAAGCAAGACTAACTAACCATGGACCACTGATTCTATACTCTGAGACTAGGGAAAAGAATCTTCCCACAATGTAAGAAATGAAGTTCACATCTTGGTGTAGGAGAATCCTATATAATATAATATAAGGCTAATATGCAAATTGACTGAATGCTGGAACGACTGGTCGCTATGACATGCACTGCCCACCAGTGGGCAGATGCTCAATGCAGGAGCTGCCCCCTGGTGGTCAGTGTGCTCCCTCAGGGGGAGCGTCGCTCAGACAGAAGCCCTGAATCGAGCTCATGGCTGGTGAGCACAGCCGAGGTGGTGGGAGCCTCTCCCGCCTCTGCAGCAGCACTAAGGATATCCGACTGACGGCTTAGGCCTTCTTCCCCAGTTGAGGGCTGAGGGATCCTCCACTCCCAGTGCACGAATTTCATGCACCAGGCCTCTAGTACTATTATAAGAGACAATATAGTGAAGTGGTTATGAACATGGACATCAGTGCTCAGTTGCCTAGGTCTACACTTTGTATTGCATGAACTAGGGGCAAATGACTTAACCTCTATGTCCTGCTTCATCCTCTGTTAAACAAGAATAATAAAAGTAACCACATCCTAAATAAACAGATTCAATCTGTTACTGTATGTTAAAGTGGAGAATAAACTTTGTGTCAGTGTTCATTATTATATTTTTAATATAATATAACATACTTAACATAATAGTTTGAATTCTTCAATTAGTATGTAGAAAATTACCATATACTTTATATTTCAAGGCCAGAAAGTTCTTTTTTCTTCATATGAGAAAAGTACATTTTGTATGGTTTTGATACAAATTTCTACAAGGCCTTTTGTTCCCCATCTCTTTAAAAGAACCCCATGTTTTCATTATAGCTTGACTCCTTGAATTATTTGATTTGCTAGAAGCTGAGCTGTATTCTCACAATAGTTAAAAGTCTAAGAAAAGCCTAATAAAATATGACCAGTTCCTTCTCTTGCATATAAGCTATTTTAATTGAGGGAAAGAATACGGATTTATAGAATCTTAAGAGTTCAAAGGAACTGTAAGAGGGACCACTCCACCCTATACAGGTGCCCTCACTTAGGCATACATTTATTCTGCTGATTATTTAGCACACCTTAAGGCCAGGGACTGCGTCTTATTGTAATTCTGAATATCTTGCCTTTGATAGAGTGCCTGCATGCCTGCACGTAGGCGATGTATTTGGAATACATTTATTCCTCCATTAAACACATATTGATTATCTAGTAAATGCCAACACTTGGATAAGCTATGGAATTATAAAGATAAATAGAACAGAGTTTCGGCTCTTATAGAGCTCACCACATCAGAGTGTTGTACAAAGTATTATACAATAAGTGCCAGACAGAATTGCTGGGTTGTAAATGAATAGATGAACTGCAGTGTTCTCTTTCGATTTCTGGAAGGGGGAAATAAGACCCCCATGCTCCCCAACAGCTTGGCCTGAGCCTTAGCAGTGGCCAGCTCTCTCTATATAGCATAGCAGTGGCTCATTCCTAAGCATCGCTTGCCATGTGAAAAGGGGACTGCAAGGCCTTTTGACAAATCCCTATCTCTTGGAATTTTGAAATGTCCATCTCATGTTGCTAACATGACTCAAGGGGCAAGCTGGACCAGAAAAGAGAGGTGCCCTCATATTTGGCAGGCTTCAGGGCTTGAGTCATGGGCTTTAGAGAACTGCCCCTTCGTGTCAGTCCTCCCCCCTCCTATCCAGTGCTTCCGCAGATGCTGACTACCAGGAAGTTGCCCCCTGGATAAGGCAGCCCTTTCTAATGTCCAAAGATACTCATATTGAACCTTACCTACCTTCTTGTAATTAACAAGCATCAGTGCTGATTGCACCACCTGGAACAGCATATGAAACTGAGCCCTGGACTAACAGACATTAGAACAAGAGAGGATCCTCTCAATTATTATGATATCCCCTCTTCAGGTTGAATATTCCCAGTTCCTTCAGTCTTTTCTCTTATAATTTCTATAAACTTCATCACTTTCTTTTCCACTTTTGGGCACTCTGATTTGTCAGTGACCCTCAGAGTTTGGGACTGGACCCTCTGTAGGGCTCCACAAAGTACTGAATGGTCCACAGGAGGCCTACACCGCATCTTGCAGAACAGAACATGGTTTGCAGAAAGAACATAGAAGCACTTTGAAAACTGTAAATCCCTTTTACAGATGCACTAATACCTTATAGGTTTTTCTCCGGTGCTCTTTAAAGTACATATATCAAAGGGGTTAAGTGACTTTGTTCAGAGCCAGTAGCTCAGCAGTACCTATAATAAGAAAAGGCAACCTTACTTATTTCTTAATTAAGGCTCTGGTAGCCTAAGGAGGTGTTGGGAAATTAATTTGACAACCTAAATTAACTTGCATTACTTTACCAATTATCTCTGATTTGTTTTTGAGAAGCTAAGTAAGTATTGACTCATTTCTCCAGCCTTTTATGAGTAATCACATTCAAAGCAAACAACATCAATTATTAAGAATCTGCTTTTGCATGGTAACTAACTTTATGCTGAAAGAGTAAATGTCAAAATGCATTAGAAGAGAATGACTGAATTGATTTTCTTATAACTTTAAGAAAATCTCACCAAAGCTAACTTATTTGTAGTGCATGTCTATTACCTTTTAGAGATTCACCACATTTTAGTGCCAAGACGGAACTCAAAGATCATTCAGCCTAATTCAAACAAAAATACATAGAGTTAAGAAAGATTTGCCCTGACCGATTTGGCTCAGTGGATAGAGCGTCAGCCTGCAGACTCAAGGGTCCCGGGTTCGATTCTGGTCAAGGGCATGTATCTTGGTTGCAGGCAAATCCCCAGTGGGGGGGCTATGCAGGAGGCAGCTGATCGATGTTTCTCTTTCATCGATGTTTCTAACTCTCTATCCCTCTCCCTTCTCTATGTAAAAAATCAATAAAAATATTTTTTAAAAAAAGAAAGATTTTATAATTGTGAAACCTGGATATTTAGCAATCTAACTAAATTTATACCACCAACATATTTTTTAATTTTTTAGCTGGAGCTAAGTAAAATGTATACTTATTGTCTAATACTTAATAATTAATACTTAGACATTATGCCATATAATTGTGATTAAGTTGTATTTAAAAACCAATACTATTTGACTGAGGGGACACAGTCGTAGGTAATGATCCATTTCCTTTACAGGTAATATCCTGATATTTGCAGTTAAGGGTCAGTTTCATTGGCCACTAATAACATGTTAGAAAGATTTGCTGATATAAAATTGATGGCAGTGTTTAGTGATACTAGGGCATTTTCTTTTTGTTTGTAGTTTTCTATATCATCTAATTTTTTTTTTTGCATTGAAAGCACATTATTTGTAATTGGAAGGTGATGCACTTATATTCTAGCAAAGCATATTTTCTGTTTCTGATTCTCTGATATAAACAAAAAACTAGGAGGTTACAGATGACTTCCTATTAAAAGTCTAAGTAGATTACAATTTATCTAAGGATATCTTTCATGTTTGTCTTTCACCCTCCTTTCCCACTCTCTGGCCTGTTGAGAACTGAACTCAGGGTACTCAGGTGTCAGTGCCTATAGTGCAACTCGAGGGCCTTTGCTCTGACTTTTCCTACCCAGATCCTCTCTCGCTCATGCTCATCATTTATCACCATCTACAAATCAGAGGTAGAGAAGGGGCTGAAGGGTTGGGGGCTGTTGTGCCGGTTTCTTTTCCATGATGATGAGAAAGTAGCCATGGAGGACTCTATCGTATGTCCCAAATATGTATACACACACACTTTGAATAATTATAAAGGCAGTGTTTATTAAAATATATTTCATTTTCAAAATTGAGCAATCAGCTGTTAAAGTGTGTGCACATTTTTGTGGGGACACCTGGTATATATAAATATTTGCAACAATGTTATGGTGGAATAGGGACTGGTTTAATTATTGTTTTTGTTCCCATTAATTTTTCCATATGCTAATATTTAATCCAAAAGTCAAAGAAAATTCTATAAGATAAGGTTGTGAGTAGCAGCACTACTATCTACTACTCACAAATGGCTTTTTAAATAGCTTAATTTTTATTTTCTGTAATGTAAGAAGAATGCAAAATTTTACAAGAAAGTTGAGATTACTGATTTGCCTGTGATTCCACAGAAAGAAAGTGGAGGGACTCTAAAACAAATTTCACTAAATAAATACCTTTTCCTGACATGTTTATTTTTTTTTTATCTTTTGTATTTCAGTCTTAAAAAGTTGACACAATTCAGTAAGAAATAGAAATAGCCTGGAACCACTCAGCATTTAAGAATAAAATGCATTACACAATAGATTTTTTCCTTTCTCCAAAAATAACATTTGCTCCCCCCCACCCCAACTTTAATAATCATTCAATGCTAAATTGCTTTGGGAGAGCTGAATTTGGAACAGTAAGATTTGAGGGATTAGAAAGTTATTTTGCAAGTATATAGTATAAATAGGAACAAAGCCAATATTGGCAAATGCTCAGTGTAGGAAAAGGCAGAGGAATGACAATGACTTTTGGAAGAAATTAAATCAGTTGCCTTGTAGAATATTTTATATTCTGGTTTTGATTTGTAAGCCTATTTAAAAAAGTTTATATTGGTAAGTTGAACTTATTTACATTTATCAATATAAATAAGTTTTGCTCTTTTATAACATAAAATTATATTTACTATGTGTCTTTCATTAAGTAGTCTATTTTCTTTGCTTTTTAATGACATTTTTCCTTTTATTTTGTAATACTTTTTATTTAAGAAGATGTATATTTAAGAAAAAATATTACCTTATTTTAATACTTTTATTTAATGTTCTTAGTCCTCTTCTTCCTTAGTTTAGATGTCCACTAGTTTGCAAACTTTATTTGTTCATTTATTTTTAAATATATTTTTTATTGATTTCAGAGAGAAAGGGAGAAGGAGAGAGAGACAGAAACATCAATGAGGAGAGAGAATCATTGATTGTCTACCTCATATATGCCCCACAGTTAGGGACCAAGCCTGCAACCCAGGCAAATGCCCTGACTGGCAATTGAACCATATCCTCCTGGTTTGCCAGCTTTAAATAATTTTCTTTTACTTCTACTTATTATAAAGATCAATAAGTGTATTCTATTTTCTCCCATTTTTTTCTTCTAATTGTTTGTGGGTGTTTTGTTGTTGTTGTTGTTGTTGTTGTTGTTGTTGTTTTCTGTGTGACTTTGACAGAGCAATAAGATTTGCATACTAATTTTTCTTTCTCATTCCCACTTACGTCATAGTCTTAGGTCTACAATTACATATATTTAACCCTCATTACTAGTTCCTTTTGCTGGTTTTCTTAACCTTCTCTTTGTTAAATAAAGTTCACTCTTTAGTAGGTTCCCCAGGAAAAACTCCTGGGTAGACTTCATGTTTGAAGAAGAGCTTGGCTAGATATACTATCCTGTAATTACCCGGCTTCCTTTACGTTTTTGCACTACCTTCCTGCTTTGATGTTGCTGACAAGAAATCTGATGCCCACTGGATTCTTTTCCCTTTCCAAAGTGACTTTGATTCTGTCTGGAAACCCAGAGGGATCTTTTCTTTATTTTGAAAGTTCAATGGTTTTGCCAGGATATGTCTCACAGTCAACTATTCTGAATTAATATTTTGAGATAAAAGATAGATCCATGGAATATACAGATCCAGGTCTTCCTTTATTTCAGAGAACTTTTCTTGAACTACAGTATTAAATGTTATCTCCCATTGGGAACTGGGGTGCTGGAGGACAGGATTAGGAGAGACTTTCACTCTTTTCTGTGTTTTGTGCTATATTACCTATTCAAAAATAATTCATTTACAAAACCAGAATCTTTACTTAATATACTGAATATGTTGTGCAATGTTTGTTACTCATTGTCAATAGAAGGGTGCTGGCACACTAAAGGTATCTGGATATTCAGCAAATCCTAGAGAAAACAGTTTAATATAGTAGATATTGTGCTTTCTATAAGATCACTTTTAAGGCCATCACTCAGTGCTGTATTTCTGAATAGTCACAAAATAAATTAGTTTATCGATTTAGTATTAAGAAAAAGTTGTGCTTCTTCTGATCATCTGACTTGACGTTTCACTTTTACGTACTATATGGTTCTAGTATCATATTTCACTTCTCTCTTTGGCAATTAAAACTTATAAAAAGTCCATCTGAACTAAAATTGTTTTATTAAGGGTAACACCAAATCTTTGTTCTTGAACAGAATTTAAAATAACTACAGTTAAATTCATGATCAGTCCAAGTTTAGTAAACAGGACTTTAGGGCATGCATTTAGAGAATACATTATTAACTCCATTCTTCTCTCCATTTTTCATGCGCTATCCTTGCTAAGTTAGGGCTTAGTAGCACATATGATATATGTTGAAGTAACCATTTATAGATACCCATTAGAAACTAATTAATTATAACACACTTTCTTGCAGTGTGACTTTCTATACAGAAAATGTCTGTGTGAGAACATCAGGAATGTTGTGGATAATGGGTAACTTTCTAAAATGTGTAACTTTCTAAAATGTAAGAATATTGTTAATTTTTTTATTTTGTAAGTAACCATACCAGAACCTAGCCAGTAGGTAAGGGGTGCAGAAATATTATAAATTTTAGCACAACCAGTTTTCCAAGTCAGGAAGGCTGGTAGAGATTTCCCCCCATTTCCATTGCATGCTCTCTCCAGACTGGATTCTTCAAAGTGGAGGTACTCTCTTTTTCCCTGGGATAGGGAGTAAAGTACAAAGGGGAAATTGTTTTGGCTTCAATATAGACAGACCTGGATTTGAATTCTCATTTTGTAACTTCCAAGCTTAAGATATTGATAAATTTACTTACCCCTTTAAGCTCCATTTCCATATAAATAAACATAAGAACACCTACCTTACTTCATTATCTTGGAGATGAATTGATTAATATATGAAAAGTGATTAACATAAGTCAAATATGTATTGGCTCACTTATCTTTTCTGCTCTCTGTGCTTCATTTGGCTTGCTGTATACTTATGTTAAATCTGATCTTCCAGAAAGCAGTTGCCAAGATGGGATCAAGCATGCAGGAGAATTACTGGGGAAACAGTCATGATGGAGAAAGAGGAGAAAGGCAGGGAGAACCCTCAGAGGACAGTGTTGGTCTGACATCTGTGATAAGGAGAGGGAGAAGAAAAGAGTTTGGGTGGGGTAGTGTCAAATTGTGGCAGTCCTGAAAAAGTTTTCTTTAAGCTGAAGGAGTCCTTGAGCCAAAGTCACTCATCAGGGGAGTCCTGTGTGCTGCAGGGATGGGCCGGCACTGGATCTATCACTCTCAGCCACTGGGAGGGAGCAGAGCAGAGGAAGGTGGCCTTGGTGTGTATGTGGTGGCTGACTCATAGAGCAGCGGCTAGGGCACATTTTCACGGTGGCCACAGAAAGTGGAAGTTGAATTCTTGGAAGAGGAATTAACATGAGGAGAAAAGAAGGATGTGGGAAGGACTCTTGACACACCATGTGGAAGGGATTGTGAAGAAAAATAACTTAATCGGGAAGAAATAGGATTGATCAGAAGAATGAGGACAGGACATAAGAGTTGAGAGATTCAAGAAAGAGACTATGGAAAATAGCATGAAATACCACAGATTTGATAAATGGGATAAAGATGTGAAATAACTGAATTTAAGACTTGTGGGTCACTGATGACCTTGGAAATTACAGGTACAGGGGAGGGATGTGCTTACAGAAAATTCTGAAACTTCATAATGAAATCTGCAGTGAAAGAAGGATAGAGACAGATAGATATACTAGCTTAAAGGGGAGCAGGGAGAGAAGAGTTTCTTTAGGATAAGAGGAAATTGAAGCACATTTGTTGAGAAAGCAAAAGCAGTCAACAAAGAAGGAAACTGATGATAGAGCAGGATCTCGAAGAGATGTTTAGAGATGGATACAAGAAGGCTGACTTTGGTAGGTGAGGATAAGTATTAGTATACATAACATTGTAGCCAGAAGAGGAAATGTGAATCAATTACCTAGAACAGTGGTTGGCAAACTCATTAGTCAACAGAGCCAAATATCAACAGTACGATTGAAATTTCTTTTGAGAGCCAAATTTTTTAAACTTAAACTACACAGGTAGGTACATTGTTATTAACTTAATTAGGGAACTCCTAAGGCTTAGGAAGAGCCACATCCAAGGGGCCAAAGAGCCGCATGTGGCTCATGAGCCGCAGTTTGCCAACCAGTGATCTAGAGTATCTAATTCGTTTTTCAGAAAGCAATACTGTTTTTCTCCTGGATATAAAAATGAAAGCTTGAGGAGGAATCTAAAAACACACAATGGTTACCTGAGTGAATGGAAAAGCTATCTGAACAGAGACAAATGGAAATATTGGCCAGAAGCACTGAGGACCAAGTTGAGGTTGGGAATGGCATGCAATATGGCCAATCCAGTTATGTAATTCTTCTCCAGCAGGGTTTGGCAGCTCGGAAGTATCTGTTGAGCGTGCAGATGGTTGGATTAATCATAGGGTAGGGACTGGTGGCTCAGATGAGCTGGAAGGACAAGGAGTTGAGGGACTGAAGGATACAGACAAAAAGCCTAAGTAAAGAAGGAAGAAATGAGGCTCCTAATTTGGGAGATCAAAGTAATCCCACAAATGAAACATGACGCTGAGTGAATTTTATACTTAAATGGACAAGATGTGTAAATGTATTTTTGAGAATAAGTAGTGGAGTAAGATGAGTTAACTATAACCTGGGTATAATGTTAATGCCTGAGTATTATTATGCTGAATGGAACTATGAACTCTTATCATTAGCTTTCCTTAGCTAAAGATTTATGCCTGTGCTTTAGATAAAGGTATGTTTATCAAAATGACAAAGAAAGAATCAATATCCTATCCAATAAAGACAGAATATGCAAATTAGCTGTGACTCTGTCACAAAGATGGCAGCGCCCATAGCCACAAGATGGCGGTGCCCAGACCCTCAGCCCTGCCGGAGTTGCCCTTTTAACCCTCACCGCAGTGGGAGGCAAGCAGGCCCCTGCAGAGAGTAGACAACAGGGCCTGCGGCGGCGACAAACAGGCAGGTCTGCAGAGAGCAGAGAACCACGGGGAGTGGGTCTAAGCCCAGTAGGACATCTAAGCCCACTCCAGTAGGACATCCCCTGAGGGCTCCCAGATTGGAGAGGGTGCAGGTCGGGCTGGGGCTGAGGGATCTACCCCCCGTGCATGAATTTCGTGCACTGGGCCTCTAGTTTAAAATAATATCTTTTGCTAGAATCAAATAAAATAAACTAGTTGTTTTTTTAGTCTTCCTCCTAGTAAATAGCACTATCTTTTCTAAGTGCTTAATCCAAAAAGGTAAGTTATCATCTCTGTCTTTCTTTTCTCTATCACATTAAATATTCAACCACAGGCAGACTTTCTCAGTTCCACCTTGAAAATATATCACAGGTTTTCCATATCTTCCCACTTCTATACTATAAACCTAGTCCCAGCCCATATCATCTCTCATCTAGGTCACTGCAAAGCCTCCTAACTGCTCCCTGCGTCCACGTTTGCTTCCTATGATCTATTCTCCACTGAGCAGCCAGAAGTATTCCTCAACAATATAAGTTAGCTCATTCCATGCCTCTGCTCAAAAGTCTTGTCACACTGTAGTCTACAGTGTCCTGTATGTGTCTCCTACTGCCTTCCACCTCACTCACTGTGTTTCAGCCACACTGGCCTTCTTGCTGTTTCATTAATAAGTTTTTTATATTGTTTATATGTTGAAGTGATACATTTTAGCTATATTGAGTTATACAAGATATATTATTAAAATTTATTAGGCCTGTTCCTTTTTACCTGTTTAATGTGGCTGCTAGAAAATTTATAATTTCATGTGTGGTTCACATTATACTTTTTTTAAAATATATTTTATTGATTTTTCACAGAGAGGAAGGGAGAGGGATAGAAAATTAGAAATATCGATGAGAGAAACATTGATCAGCTGCCTCCTGCACACCCCCCACTGGGGATGTTCCCACAACCAAGATACATGCCCTTGACCAGAATCGAACCTGCGACCCTTCAGTCCGCAGGCCGACGCTCTATCCACTGAGCCAAACCGGTTAGGGCTCACATTATACTTTTATGGGACAGCACTGATTGTTGCCTTAGGGTTGTTACTCAGTGTATCTTCCTTCAATGTAACTTCCCTTGAATATCTTCTGCCAGGTGAGCTGGGGGCTTCTCTTGGGCATGGGGTCAGTGAAATGGAAAAGTCCTAGCTGTAGAGCAGAGGAGAGTGAGGACACACTAAAACCTTCTAAGCCCTTCTGCATCTGCCCATCACAGCAATTGCCTGCTGACATCTTCAGAAGTAATGCCACTACTTCCCCTGAGCCTTATGTGAGTTCCTCTTTTGGCTGCTCTGACTCAGAACCAGATAGGGTAGGGGAATCATGGAAGCACAGCACCCAGATGAATCAATTTGTCAGTAGAATAATTCAGCATGGCTTCTAAAGGAACACTCCCTGGACTGTTAGGGGTTTGGAAACCATGTCCTAGGCAGAACTATCGTATGGAACTAAAGCTACTCATTCTGGAGTGAAAAAAAAAGAGGATTAAAAAGTATGTTGTCAAATATTAGAAACACTGCTGTGTAGAAAAGGAAATTGATCATTTGCAACTACCCCTTAATTAAATCATGGCTTTTCAATTTAGTCATAGGAAAATCTTTATTTCCTTTCATCTAGAGAGATGCCTAGGACTTAAAAGCTCCATTCTTTGATCTTTTCACTTACTAGTAGCTTTTGTTTCCTGGCAAAATGTTTGTAGTTTTTTTTTTTTTGCATTGAGAGTGCATCTTAATCTTTTTCAGGCTCTCTTTTTTCTGATAAATATGACTTCTTTTATTGATGCTTTATTATTTTTAATTGATGTAAAATATGTTTTTCTTCTTTTAAGAATATGGTGTGCTCATTAAATATAAGGAAGTATAAAAAAGAAAATAAATTACCCAAATGTCCATACTCTAGAAATAAACTCGACTAAAATGTGAGGGTAATTACTGCCAGTTTTTCAAGCAATCAGATATGTTGATTATTTTGAGTAATTGAAACCATCTCATATATATAGTTGTATAACCTCATTTCATTTAACATTAGGTTGTGAGGTTTTTACTATATAAATCAATCTTCTTTAAAGACCTAAATATCAATGGCTATATAGTATTCCATTATCAAAATTTATTTGCATATTTCACTATTTTTGGATATTTAGGTTGTTTCTAATATTTAATTTTTACTATGTAAATGCATAAATAACTATTTCCTTAGTTCATTACTTAGCAGTCAGTCATCATTGATTTACTTGGCTAAGCCTGTCTGAAGTACTATTTCTTGTCCTCTAAATTCTTCATTTATACTGTATGTTCCTTTCCAATTCCTCTGCAACTTGCATAAAAGGGTTAAAAACTTTTTTAAATCTCAGGAACTCTAGATGTTTGTGTTATGCCCTTTATTATGATTATTTTTGAAAAATAAGTGACATTAACTTTCCTTAAGATTATTGGTCAGAATAAATAGCACAGTAATCAGATCTTTATTATATCTTGAGACTCTTCCATGTCCTTTGTTAGGGTAACGTGTTCTAAAATGTGCCACAGGAGCCCTGACCGGTTTGGCTCAGTGGATAGAGCGTCGGCCTGCGGACTCAAGGGTCCCAAGTTCGATTCCAGTCAAGGGCATGTACCTTGGTTGTGGACACATCCCCAGGAGGGGATGTGCAGGAGGCAGCTGATCGATGTTTCTCTCTCATCGATGTTTCTGGCTCTCTGTCCCTCTCCCTTCCTCTCTGTAAAAAAATCAATAAAATATATTAAAAAAAGAGAAAGATTTAAAAAACATACATGGAATATTTGCATTACACCATTCATGTTTGTATTAAAAAATAAAATAAAATAAAATGTGCCACAGGAAAATGTGATTTAGTTCAAGGATCTTAGGAGAGATTAATATCTAATAAGTCAATTCTTTAGATAATCTCAAGAAAAGAAGAAGGGCCCTCATTGGCTAAAATGTCAAAAGATTTAAGAAACTAGTTTGGACTTTAGCTGGGGCTTTTCCCAATTCTAACTGTGGCTCAAGTGAAGAACTATTGTCCTTTTTGACATTAAAAAGAAGAGCACAAAAATAAAAATAAAAAACTGGATGAGTGAGACTGTTGGAACAGAGGTACTTCATAGTTCCAGAGATATCTGTTATTACCAGACTCTGAACTTCTGAGTTAAGCTACATAAACTTCTCTTCCTCCATACCTAACAAATTGAGCAAATTTTATACATTACAAATATACTATACATATAACCCACGTTCAAAGGCTGTTAAATCGCGTTGTTTACCCATATCTTCAGAAAAAATAAATCGCTTCTACTGTCGTGGTAAACAACCTGCTTCCCTATTTATAATGGTCGGCCCTCTAGCAACTTCAGTGCAAAATTATAGCTAATTTGCCTACAAACGTCAGGTGGTCATAATAATCTGGCCACTCAGTGTATATGTTCATATATATACTAGAGGCCCGGTGCACAAAAATTTGTGCACTCGGGGGGGAGGGGGGGTCCCTCAGCCCGGCCTGTGCCCTCTCACAGTCTGGGACCCCCTCGGGAGATAATGACCTGCTGGCTTAGGCCTGCTCCAGGGTGGCAGAGGGCAGGCCCAATCCCTAGGTGCAGCCCCTGGTTGGGTTCAGAGCAGGGCCGATTGGGGAGTTGGGGCGCCGCCCCCTGTCAAGCACAGAGCAGGGAGATTGGGAGGTTGTGATGCCACCCTCAGTCACGATCAGGGTAGGGCCGATTGGGGGGTTGGGGCACCTTCCCGTCACACTCAAGGCAGGGTCGATGGGGAGGTTGCGGCGCCACCCTCGGTCACGCACAGAGCAGGGCCAATCAGGGGGGTTGGGGCTCTGTACCTTGTCACGCACAGAGCAGGGCCAATCAGGGGGTTGGGGCGCTGCCCCTGTCACACACAGAGCAGGGACCATCAGGGGGTTGGGGCACCGCCCTCTATCACCCACAGAGCAGGGCCGATCAGGGGGTTGGGGCACCGCCACTGTCACACTCAGGGCAGGGCTGATGGGGAGGTTATGGCTCTACCCCGTCACACACAGAGCAGGGCCCGTGGGGGGGGGGGGGGTTGGGGAGCTCCCCCCTTTCAGGCACAGAGCAGGGCTGATCAGGGTGTTGGGGCACCTTCCCCTGTCACGAACAGAGCAGGGCCGATGGGGAGGTCGTGGCCCCACCCCCTGTCACACACAGAGCCACAGGGCGATCAGGGGGTTTGGGCGCTGCCCCCTGTCACGCTTATCCCGGTGCCGGGAGGCCTCATGGCTCCGCTGATCCCGGTGCTGGGAGGCATATTACCCTTTTACTATATAGGGTAGAGGCCTGGTGCAAGGGTGGGGCCAGCTGGTTTGCCCTGAATGGTGTCCTGGATCAGGGTGGGGGTCCCCACTGGGGTGCCTGGCCAGCCTGGGTGAGGGGATGATGGCTGTTTGCAGCTGGTCCCACACTCTTCAGGGTGGGGGTCCCCACTGGGGTGCCTGGCCAGTCTGGGTGAGGGGCTGAGGGCTGTTTTCAGGCTGGGGGTGACTGAAGCTCCCAACTGCTCCTTTTTTTCTTTTTTCTTTTTTATTCTGGGTCAGCTTTAGCTTTGAGGCTTGGCTCCAGCTCTTAGGCCTTGGCTGAAAGTAGGTTTCTGGCCTTTCCTTACAATGTTGTGAATCTGCTGGCTGAAGCCTTGTGGTATTTGTTACAGAGTTTCTTAAACTGCCCGCTCAGAGGCCTGCAGCCGCAGGCGGGGAACGTTGGTTTCCTCCGTCACTGAGGCAACCAAGCCTCATGTTAGGTTCAAGCTGCCTGGCTGCCGTCCGCCATCTTGGCTGACAGTTAATTTGCATATCTCGCTGATTAGCTGATGAAAAGGGTAGTGGTCGTATGCCAATTACCATGTTTCTCTTTTATTAGTATATATATATATATATATATATATATATATATATATATATATAAACAACAATAAACCAAGGCAAGGAGCATAATATCATAATGTGACAGCATATATTACTGAACATAATTAAGGAAAGAAACTTAAGTTTTTGGAGGGAGGCAGGAGGTTTTAGAGAGAAAAGCAGTACAGGTGGAATTCAAACTGCCTCCAAATCTAGAATGCATTTTGGCACATTGACTAAATCATGATATTCTCACAACATCCCCAGATATGCAGATAAGCAGACTATAATTTACCTTTCTTTTTTTTTTCTTTTTGCTAGGGCTATGGTGGAAATTGCTACTGTAAATTATGGTTAAAATGGGGGAAATGAAAAAGGAAGTTGCTGCTCTCAGAAATAAAATCCCCTCTGAATTTGGAAAAACTGGTCCAATGTATAATGGTCTTTCCTTTCGCATCAACTCCTGTGAGAATGGGGATGCATCCCAACCAGACTTAGAAAATCTAGGACAGTGAACCAAATCTCAGAAGAGAGATGTCAGAACCCAGGTGTCCTCTCAGCTTAGCCCTTCCCCTTCCCACCCCTCAGTCTGCTCCTGGGAAATTCTACTGAATGCTGATATGCACACACTCTGATTCTCATAGTTACCTCAGAGAAAATGAGAGAGAGAGAGGGAGAGAGAGAGAGAGAGAGAGAGAGAGAGAGAGAGAGAGAGAGAGAGAGAGAATGGGAATAGTGAAGTTACTTAAGTCACCTCTGCATAGTATCAGCCAAAATTTCTGGACACAGCCCTCCCAAGTATAAGAAAAAGGATAATGACATGGCAACTCCACAAGCTTGCTACACATTATAAATAAGTAGATAATCAATCAGTCTAAGGAAACAACGATAGTATATACTAGTATAAGGTATTTATAATGGCTATCTTTTTGGTGGTCGAATTTGGAGTAATTTAAAAAAATTTTGGTGTGTCTTTCCTTACATGGTTTGAAATTTGCTTCTGTGTACAAAATATCCTTTAGAAATACGTGGTATTTTTTGAATGGAAGCAAATATTTAAAGATGTTAGCTTTTTTTCTTTTTCAATTAAAGAAAAGTATACAAAACATTTGTCACTGTATTTCTAAGCATTCTCCAGGATAAGGAGCCCTAAATTAATCTCCAGGTGGCTGAAATATTTCTAAAAGTGACTCTGTTATAAGTACCAACAGTCTGACACCAGGAGGAATAAGCAGGAATCCCCTGGCAGGAGGATGGTTGTATTTGTTCCCTGTTCTGAAAGCTGCATCTGTAATAGGCTTGTTGGAAAACCTGGAAATTAAGATCACGATTTCATTAGCACCACAAGTTGGGAATCACTCCTTTCATTTAAAAACTTGCACTTAGTCTTGAACCGTTCCGGACTATACTGGCATCACTGTAATCCACCCCAATTTTCCAAAGTGATATTCCACGATCCTCCTTTGAGAATGCACAACACATCTCCCTGTGGCACCCCTTTGCTCTCATTGTTTCATTCACCAAGAACACGCCCTCTTTACTCGCCAGTTAGTGAACGCCCCTCAGACTTTCCGGAGCTGCTTATGGCTCCATTGCCTTCAAGGTTGCATAACTACAAAGGGATTGCTCCCTCTAGGAATAGTGGGACAATGTACTGCCTGTGTCCATGGTGGCACCACTGGGGCTTCACTGCATTGCTATTTAAGTCTCCATTATGATTTAACTTCCATACATATTCTCTTGGGCTCCTCTTCTACATTGTACTCTCCCCTCAGGCAACTAACCTGGATTTGTTAAGAGTGCTTCACATTCCCCACAGGTGGAGGAGCTATTCCTGGGCTGGAATGAATCCCAGCAGAGGGACTGATACATTTTTTGGATCTCAGATGCCTGGCTCAGAAAAGAGGAGCAGGCTCATCAGCTGGTACTAAAAAGACCTGAGACCCAACTGCATGCATCTTCTAATTGGCCCATATATCTCAAGTTCTTCAAGACAAAGCTTTCATCTTGTATCTCTATAAACTTCAACTCTCAAGTCTGCTGTGTCCTTTTTTATTTCTTTGGTCGAATTCCCCCGGGGATAAAATTATAATGTAATGTGACCTTTAGGAGCACAGACTTGAGAATTAATTAGATTCCCTGGTCTTAAATTCCAGTGGTAACATCTTAGCTGTGTAATCTTATACAACTTATTCACCATTTCTCTCTTCTAGTTTCCTCTTCTGTAAAACAAGGAAAAGTAGTAACACCTACCCATTTGAGAGCTGCTCTGCCAGAGGTATGCACAACAAACTATGGATGTGCAACATGAAAGATTAATAACTATGCTGGAGTTAAAGAAGTCCTAAAAAAGTCATCATGGAAGAATTAATGTTTTTAATTATTGAGTTGACATTAGGTTAAAGTACTTGGCACATTGCATAATGTTTAATTATCATTAGAACTATTAGTTTTTCCCCTGGTGCTAGGAAGAACTAAGAGTAGGGATAGGGAAGTTAGTTCATGAGCTAATTTTTCCAGAACCTGCACCCCCCTTTTGCTGGATTTTTGGGTTCCAGAGCATCATGTGACCTTTCCTACCCATAGTTCCAACACAGTACTGTGCAAAAAGTAAGGATAAGACATGCTTGTTGCATGAATACTTTCTTGACCAAACCAAACCAAACAAGTGGATTACATAGATTTGGAATGCTAGAAACTACCTGCATGGGCACATGTGCACACACACACACACACACACACACACACGAAATTCTGAAAAGAAATGCTTTCACATAGAACTTAATTTCTTTAGACATCTGGTCATGAGAAATAAATAAAAACTATCAACAGACTTGCCTTATCAAAACACAACTTTCTACAAACATTTTCACAGTTGAAAACATTTGAGCAAATATATTGACTTTTTGATTTATAGCATGTGAAATTATCAACTATCTGTTATTAAAACATAAATCTTGTAGTTTACTGAGTACTTTCTCCTACATTTTGCAATTCTGTATGCTGAAATTCAGAAAGGAAGCTCTAAGTAGGCCTAATACTTATAAACCATGAAGGCAAATGTTTACTATCTTTCAAAGTCTAGCACAGTTCTAGGTATATAAATATAAATATCTGTGAAAATATGCTATTGTGCATATGTATTTGGAAACCAAAAAATTATAGAACATTAGGGTTCAGAAAGATTTCAGGTGTTCATTGGTCCAAGTCCCTTGTTTTATGGTTTAAACCTGGCAGCTTTGAAGTTATACAATGAAGGATTGAGAAAACTTGTCTCACACTCCAGTCTCAGACCAGTGTTGTCTCCTTAAAACAATGTGTTGAGAAACTGACATATCAGAAAGTACTTGTAATCCAACAGCATACCTGCTGCACTGAAGGGAATATATGAGAGATAATGAAGCGCGGAGTAAGGATTTCTTACTCAGCTGCGAGTGTGGGCGTAGAGGCAGTGGAGCCTGTGTTCGTCACAGAAGAATTGATGCTAATTTTGGCTCCTAATGATTAGGAGTCTGATGGGTGAATACTGGTGAACAGGAATAGGGTGAAGGTGAGGTAGGTTGGAAAGATGTTCTAGGCAAAGCTAAGGTTTGGCAGGATGAAAGACCAAAGTGAAATGATGAACAGCAGGCCATAGAGCATTTTATATGTGGAAGCAACTTTCAGAGATTACATTTCAAAGGCATCACCATGGCCAGGTGAAATGGACTCCATATAACATTTTAAATAAGTTGATTTTTGTCCTTAAAAATGAACATGTCAAAGCAAAGAACTGGCTTGATTAGGCTTGTGCTATAGAAGGACTATTCTGGCTGCAGTGGATGCATCCTGGAAGGAAGGACTAAGGCCTAGGAAACGCATCAGGGGCTATTCTAATAATTCAGGAAAAAGACAGTGAGTATAAATTAAGACAGTAGTAATGGATTGCAAAGGAAGGGCAGGCTTGAGAAGGCTTTGAGACATAGAGTTCCCAGTACTTCAGCACATGTTAGAAATGAGTACCGAGGTAGAAACCATGGGCCAGCATCTTGCTCTCATCAATGACCTGAAGGAGGAACAGATTTTGAGGGAAGTTGCTGAGTGTGCTGTAAAACATATTTGATTCAAGATGTATATATAGACAGAACTCTCAAGTAAGCATTTAATACTTTCATCAGAAACACAGAGAAAATAGTGATTTAGAAATCTGGGTGTGGAGGATGTGGAGTTTTGAAGTAAACAGGTTATGGTTAAAACCATTAGAATGAATAAGTTGTTCGTGGGAGTATAAAATCAGAAGATCACCTTTGGAAAATACCAATTGCCAATAATGCAACAGAAGAAGATATAAAACTAGGATATTCTATATTAATAACAGAAATCATAAAAGAGCAACTTTCTGATATCTCAGGCTAGAAGTTTACATAATTCAATGCTGAATATAAGTATAGTACTGCAATATACTAATCACATACTGAATACATATTATAAAATTCCTATTATTTAAAATAGCTTTTGAAAGGAGGCCTTTTACAAGCAGTGCACAATATTCCAATTAATTACATTCTAAGGAATCATCTTCTAAAAGCAATATCCCTGGTAATCATTAAAATGTCATCTTGATGAAGCCAAGGCCAAGCCCAATGTTAGTGCTAAATATAGTTTCCACTTATATGTTTCCTCTCATATTATTTAACTTATATTTTTGTCAGCCATTTATCTTGAATTATCATAGTGTAATGGGCCATGGTGATATTGCTCTCAATGGGAAAGCATTCGCATCTGTGGGCATGAAAACAGAAATCATGATAATTTGTCATAAAAATGTACTATTTGAGCAGTTTGGTGGTTGAGTGATATTTTGATTGCCTTTTATTTTTATCATTTTAAACATGATTCATACTTGGTGCTACCTGAGCCCATGTAAAAATGGAAGATATTTGAGAGTCAACTCTTAAATTAGAATAAAATCAAATTATTTTTAAGATTATTTTTTAAAAACAATACTAGTGGCCATGCCCACAATTTACAATTACTTAGGCATATGTCAGTGCTACATTAAAAATACGTTGTTTAGAATAAACAACTTCACTCATTAGCATGCTATAGAATCACTTCAAGTTCCCCATAAAATTATATGGTTTAAAATTAACTGAACAGTTCCATGATCTGAAATCTTGCATCTATTTTTTTTACATGCTTCTCCAAAGGATAAAAAAAGTTGTAGAAAATTTAATTTGGAGGAGATGTCAGAAAATAACATTCAGTCAAGGACTCATAAATATTTTTAAGTCAAGATAAAACTTAATATACAACTGTTCCAAAGCTATTAAAAATAAAGGATAAACCTTTGTTCTAACATTGGTTAATTTAAACTGCCTAAATGATGACAAAAAAAAAGAGCAAAAGTGCTTTATTCAAGGTCTGGAAAGCAATACTTTAAACTCATTAAAATTTGCTTATTAAACCTTCATAGATATTTTTTTAAGCTTTAAAGAAATTTCAAGGCATTCCTAGACTAGGCCAGATGATTGAAAAGGTTATTGAGATAGAACCAGCTCATAACTTACAATATAATACACATTATATATATATATATATATATATATATATATATATATATATATATCTCCTTTATAAAGTGAAGACATATGAAATGATTGGCACAGTTCTTTATCAGAAGAGAATCTCTTAGAACTAGCAATGAATACTTATCTCCACACACAAACTCCTGGGCTGCATAAAAGTATCCATGGAAACCCTTACCTGTTAGAATTTCTAATATTCATATACACGGTTATTTTCTTTTACCTTTTATTTCAACAAAAACGTGAATAGAATGGAAAGTACTGAACTACTAGAAATCTCTAAGGTCTTACATAACAGTTTTAGGCAAAAAAAAAAAAAAAGCCACCAACCATGATATTTTTATGGTTTCTATTGGCACATGACCAAATGACTTATATGACAAGGATTATTAGGCATCCTATTATACTTGTGGAAACACATTTATAATTCTATGTTTAGCTTGAGAGACAGTTGATGCATATCCAATTTAAATAAAATTTTGCAATTTTTTAGTCAAATAAAACATGTAAAAAGAAAAGAAAAAGAGGTTCCCTCTAAAGCCTCCCCAAGGCTAATTTTCTTCTGGGTAAAGTGGTAATAAAGGCAGCAGTTGGAGCTGATGTCTCCAGAAAAGCCAAGGCCATGGTATGTATTAAAAGAATTTCTGAATTGGCAAGTTCATGGAATAAATGAAGTCCACACAAATGAGAACAAGCAAAGGCTATTCATTCAGGACTTGCCATAGCAAAGGAGTCAGCCACCCTCACTGTGTTTTGGCAGAGACTCAAAGGCAGGCAGAGGAATGGGAAAGCTTTATAGTGGAAAACAGGGAAGGCTTCATTCAGATGTACCCTGATTGGAGGCTGTTGGTTTGGGGAAGCTGGAGGCCATCTAACTATAATCAGGGCATCCTACTGTATGTGACTCGTTAGGGAAACATAATTGGTTTTCTCCAATTGGTCCTAAATTGGAAGCGGGGACAAACATTGCGGAAGCTGTCAGTTGTTAATCGAGTCCTGTTTGGGGCCAGTTGCTATAGGAATTGTGGTTTGGCTTCCTGGACTGGTTGCTGCAGATTGAGGGTCAGAGTCCCATTTTTAGATATGATCTGGCTGTTGTCCATTTCTATATTCAGTCTCTCAGGACCAAGGCTGGTTAATGCTTTCACTAACTAACTAAAAATGCTATGTGGTTACTAATTCATGATGTGACTCCTAAGGCAGATAGATATATTTTAAAGTAAACTGAGCAAAGGAAAATGAGTAATAATAAGAGAGAAGGAAGTGGAAAGAAGAGACAAAGAAATGGAAGAAGTGGGTGTGAACTGCAGTTTGGGAATAAGTACGGAGGTGGGCAAAGGAAAAACTGGAAGCAAACAGGTGAACAGTCTTTTTGGTGTCTCTCTTCTGAAAGTGGTGCTCCCATATGCAACAATGGACTTAACACAGCAGGCCCATACATTGTAAATTAATTAAGAAATATTCAATTAAATGGAAATGTCAAATACATAAAATAGGCAATTTATTGAAATGCCTTTGATATTTTAGTTTACATGTGGTTTTTTTAAAAAATATATTTTTATTGATTTCAGAGAGGGAGGGAGAGATAGAAACATCAATGATGAGAGAGAATTGTTGATTGGCTGCCTCCTGCCCGCCCCCTACTGGGGATTGAGCCCGCAACCTGGGCATGTGCCCTTTACTGGAATTGAACTCGGTAAAGGGAATTGAACTCGGAATTGAACATCTGCAGGCCAATGCTTTATCCATTGAGCCAAATCGGAGGGCTAGTTTATATGTTTTAACATTGTGAGCCAGTGTTTGTGTAACTGGGCTCTTCTTTCTAAACTAGATAATATTATGTTTTTCAGGTTAGCCTTGGAAACCAAAATGGCTTTATTCAAGGGTTTGGGAGCTAGGGAACAAGCACATCTATTATGGAGCATTCAATAGTCTTTTACTGTCCAATGCATCAGATCTCCTGCCCAAACATCCCACAGATTGCTCTGGTCCTGCCGTCCTGCATCATTCTGTGTTCCTCAGCCCATCTGCGCTATGCTGGCAGCTGAGAATTTGCATATTTCTCATGTATGTTTGTTTTTTTTAAACCCAAACATAAAGAGTAACACAGGTTTATTAATTTTACTTTTCCATGTGAAAAGTTGCCATGTTACAAATGATTCTGGAGTGGTGGGAAATTGAACAAGCACTTGAGGGGGCCTCAGGTCAAAGGTCAGAGTATGGGCTGTGGTCCAGTGTGACTCCAACAACCTTTAGTAGAGCTAAAGACAGCAGTACACTACACTTCTATTTCCACTAAGAGTAGCATAAACGAATTATTTTCATTACATATATGTGTGTGTGTGTGTGTGTGTGTGTGTGTGTGTGTGTGTATGTATATTTCATTTTGAAAGCATTCTTTAAGTTTTTCAGGACATTTGAGGACAACCTGAGTCTACTTTATAAATATTACATGAGCCATATGGACATGTAACAATGGAGGGAATTAGCAATGGCATATGCTATTTGGTTAATCATTCATGATGTGATTTTTCTCCCCTTGATTTACTCGATATTGGTATTCGTAATGTCATAAAATATGGGTCTTGAATTTCAGCACAATTCATGATTCAAGGGGGCATTTCATTTGTGCCTTTTCCTTCTAGGTCAGTGGTTCTCAACCTTCTGGCCCTTTAAATACAGTTCCTCATGTTGTGACCCAACCATAAAATTATTTTCGTTGCTCCTTCATAACTCTAATGCTGCTACTGTTATGGATCGCAATGTAAATAACTGATACGCAGGATGGTCTTAGGCGACCCCTGTGAAAGGGTCATTCGACCGCCAGAGGGGTCGCGACCCACAGGTTGAGAACCGCTGGTCTAGGGTATCAGAGACTTGGAACACACAGGCTCAGTGTTGCTGAGCATTTTCTATACAAACCCTGACCGGGCCTCTGAATGGAGGTGGATATTTGTTCTTACCAGTAAGGTAGAGTAGGAATTAGCCTGGCTCACAGAGGGCTCAAAGTAGTTAGTTACCTGTCACATACATTCACCAGGCATCTGTCTCCTAACTAAGCCTTATGTTATGACCAGATTTCTATTATGGTTTATTGATTGTCCTATGTGCTAAACCCCAACACAATTTTTACAAGGGGCTCTGCTCCCTTTGTCTTGTATTTTATTGTGGAGGCAAAGAAAAACTCTGTTTTTTTTAAGCCTCTGAACACTGGATTGAATCATGCTCAGAGAGAGCTCCCTGAAGCCATAACTCAGGCCCTCCATGAGAGATAGCTATTGACCTGCATCTCCCAGCAAGTTGGATCCCATGCAGTCGCAATTGCATGTGCAAGTGATTTTCAACCAGTCATGAATGTGACTACCCAACTTGGGTTCTGTTCATCTTGATCCCACTCATTCTTTGCTCATTACCATTTCCCACTAGCCTACTGTAGAAAATTGTCGTAATATTTGTGTCTATGTGGAGAAAATAAATGGAATGGCCATTCCCCCATCTGCATCGTAGGGACAAGATTAATAGAGACAAGAATTCAAATCTTGTCCCTAGTATCCTTAACAAGTTAAGAACTCCATCCTTAATTTGCAGCATTTCTCAGTTAGGCAAAGGCAGAATCTTAAGACTGTTCTACCAAATTCAAAGAGTAACAAATTGAAAGAGTAAACACTTAACTCAGGAAAGTGATGATAAATTTTAATTAAAATGTATGCATTTCTTGGTGGGCTAGGCATTCAATAACTATCTGTTACTAGCTGTGGGTAGAGCTAAGGAAGCCTATCTGAAGAGACTGGTCACAGAGGGTAAGCCCAGGAAGTTTGATTAGACTAAAGCAGCTAAAATTAAGTAAGTTTAACAGGATGATGATGCTAGCAAGAGTTAAAATGAACTGAAAATAAATGTGTAAGCAAAAGTATGTCTTCCAAAAGTGTTTCCGACTGAACCAGTAGTCCATTGTTCTCTTAGGGAAGTGTGTGCTGAGGGAAATAAAAGAAATTGAGAGATAAACTGTGTTCATGTGTTGTTAAACTCCGAATTGTTAAGATGTTAGTTCTGCACAAATTGATCTATAGATTCAATGCAATTCCAGTCAAAATTGCAGCAGGCTCTTTTTGTTGTTGTTGTTGTTGCTATAGAAATTGACAAGATAATGCCAACATTTCTATGGAAATCCAAAGGATCTAGAATAGCCAAAACATCTTTGAAAAGAAAAATTACACCAACTAATTTTAAGACTCATTATGAAGTCACAGGATTTAAGGCAATGTAATAATGATGTCAAGATAGACAAATAGAATGATGGAGTAGAATACATATATGAATATTCATGAAAAACTGATTTAACGAAGATGCAAAGACAATTCAGTGGAGAAAGTATATTCTTTTCAACAAATGCTGCTGGAACAATTGTATATCCATATGCAAAAACTAAAACCTTCCAAAACTCTAAACAAACCTCACAACATATACAAAAATTAACTCAAAATTCAATGTAGTCCTAAATGTAAAACCTAAATTTATAAAACTTATAAAAGAAAACCTAATAAGAAAATCTCAATGAACTTGGTTTAGACAAGGCATTCTTAGATATGGCACAAAAACCACAATTCATAAAAGAAAAAAATTAATAAATTGGACCTCATTAAAAACGTCTGCTTTTTGAAAGACACTGTTAAAGTAATAAAAAGACAATCTACAGATTGGGAGGAAATATCTGCAAGTTATATATTTGATAAATGACATACCCAGAATAGGTAAGGAAAGCTCAAAACTCGATAATTAGAAAATCCAAAAATGTAAGCAATTAGAGTATACGCTTCTAAAAATAAGATCAATGGGTGTTAAATAAACACATAAAAATAGGTTCAACATTATTTTTCTTTAAAGAAATGAAAATTAAAACTACAATGAGACATTACTGCATAACAAAGAAAAGCTTAAAATTAGAAGGACTCACCATCACAGGTCTTGGCAAGGATGTGGAGCTCTCTCACAGTGCTGATGGGCATATAAAAATCATACTTTCAATACCATATAAGTGGCACAACTCATTTTCTTTAAAAGAATCTTTAAAAGTTCATTATATGCTTATCATATGATCTAACCAGTCCCCTCCAAGGTATTTACCCAAGAGAAATAAAAGCATACACTGTATGTCTTTTCAAAGACTTCTACATGAATATTCATATCAATGTTATTTAAAAACAAATCAAATTTCCATCCACAGATACACAAATAGTGATATATTCATATAAGGAACTACTATTCACCAATTAACATTAATGAGAATTGCATGTTGTCAAATGTTATTTTTTGTGTGTCAATTGATATGGTCATATTATTTTTATTCTTTAGCCTGTTAATATGATGGATTGCATTTTAAATCTTTAACCAGCTTTATATACCTGGAATAAATCTCACTTTGTTATGGTATAGTATTCTTTTTAAAAAATATATTTTATTGGTTTTTTACAGAGAGGAAGGGAGAGGGATAGAGAGTTAGAAACATCAATGAGAGAGAAACATTGATCAGCTGCCTCCTGCACACCCCCTACTGGGGATGTGCCCACAACCAACATGCATGCTCTTGACCGGAATTGAACCCAGGACCCCTCAGTCTGCAGGCCGACATTCTATCCACTGAGCCAAACTGGTCAGGGTGATACAATATTCTTATTATATATTATTGGTTTATCAATATTGTTGACTTGATTTGCTAGTCTTTTGATAAGAATTTTTCCATGTATGTTCATGAGAGGTATTGGTCTATAGTTTTCTTTATTTGGTTTTATTATTAGGGTAATGCTGGCCTCAGTGAATAAGTTAGGAAGTATTCCCTCTGCTATTATTTTCTAGAAAAGTGTGGAGCATTGGCGTTATTTTTCCTTAAATTTTTGGTACAATTCACAAATTGTGAAGTAGTGCAAAAGTATATGAGAATACTATCTTTGCAACTTTTCTATAAATCTAAAATATTATAAAATAAAAATGTTACTAATAGTATAGACTCAGAATGTTACCCCATAGAATTACATCTCTACGTATCTGTCTGTCTATCTATATATCCCCTGCGATTTGTTTGCATGTGTGTAGCAATATGTAGAACGATGCTCGCATATTCAAAATAATTATTTTTATTTTAGGGTTGAGTATTTCTATATTTTTAACTTTCCTCTTTTTGTTTTCATTATAATAATCATGCACATTTTTATCAAAATAATAATGTCATGCTAAAATAGTAAAGGGTAGCTGCTAACTGCTAATTGCGAGGAATCATGTGGAGAAGTGAATTAAGTTCTTAGTTTATTACTCACCATGTAAGACTCTTGGAATGACTATTACTATTAGTTTGCTGCAAGTACTTTATGTTCTGACCCTGCCAACCTCTTCAGTCAATTTATCATCATTTCCCACCCAAAACTGATGTTTCAGTCTATCATACCAAAGATACAGTATGTGGTGATTAGGAGTTTAAACTATGTGGTCCAATGTGCTCAGGATCACAGCTCAGCTCTGCTACTGTGAGCCTACAGGCAAGCTCTTTAACTTCTCTAGTCCTCAGTTCCCTCATTGGCAAACTGGAAATTATTAATATCATCTGCCTTATAGGGTTATTATGAGGATTGAGTTTCTGCATTCAATATAGTTTTAGCTATAGTTTTAGCTTTTAAAACTACTACCATTACTACTATCTTTATACCACCACCTCTACCTCCACTATCACCACTTACGACCACATTTGCTACTGCTAATAACACCACCAATGCACCACCTTCATCGTTTACGCTGGCCTCTTTGCTGAGAATATTCATGTTTCATTTTCTCAGTCCACTACTCACTTTTCTAGGGGTGTGCTGGTAACTGTTTAAGTACTGATTCTACCCTCGGGCTAACTCAGCATGTCGGGGCATGTGTAACAACAGTGGAGCTCTTGTTTGACAGTGTTCTACATTTTGGCTGTAAACCATACCTGGACAGCCAACGAGATGCATGTTGGTGTCACTACAAAGAAAACAGGGAAGATGCTGACAGGTGGTGACAGTAGATGACCATAACCTTTGGCAAAGAACTAATGTTTTTACAGCATAAAGCTGCCTTATTTTTGTGAAAGGATTATTGTTAAGACCTTATTTTGACATTAAATCTTCAAACTAAAGAAAAAATAAAAACTGACTCCAGGAAAAACAAAATAATCCTCTAATTTGCAAATATTTCCAACTCCCATGGTCTAAATATATTCACCATAGTTGATTTCAAGTTACTAATATGACATGTTTGGAAGCTGGGAAGAGAAGCAGTAGCACCATTTTATAGTATTTTTACCATACAGATTCAGTATATGTAAATAACCTCAAAGTATCGATAACAGAAAAACACAGTGTTAATTAGGAAGTAATGAGTTTTGAATATTTATTACCTTTGTATATAGTGTGATTTATTTAGGTATTACTTTCTACAGGGGTAGGCAAAAGTAGGTTTACAGTTATAATACAAATAAATAATACAATAATCTATAATAATAAAAGCGTAATATTCTAATTAGACCAGACAGCCGAAAGACCTTCTGGATGTCATTCTGGACATCCTTCCGGATGAAGCCGCAGTGAGACTGGTCATAGAGGGTAAGCCCAGGAAGAGGCGGTTAGGGGCGATCAGGCAGGCAGGCAAGCAGTTAGGGGCGATCAGGCAGGCAGGCAAGCAGTTAAGGGCGATCAGGCAGAGTGGTTAGGGACGATCAGGCAGGCAAGCAAGTGGTTAGATGTGATTAGGCAGGCAGAGGCAGTTAGGGGTGATCAGGCAGGCAGACAAGCAATTAGGAATGACCAGGCAGGCAGGCGAGCGGTTAGGAGCCAGTGGTCCCAGATTGTGAGATAGATGTCTGACTGCCAGTTTATTGGGACTAACCCAGCAGTCAGACATCCCCAGAGGGGTCCTGGATTGCAAGAGAGTGAAGGCCGGGCTAAGGGATCCCCTCCCCCTGCCCCCCGCCCGCCCCCTGGTGCACAAATTTCGTGCACCAGGCCTCTAGTTAATAAATAATAATACAAGAATATACTCTGTTTCACGTACTCACAACTGCAAACCTACTTTGTCCACCTCTGTATAATTTAATTTTTAACAGAGACTGGATTTAACAACTAGTTTTCAAAATTCCTGAAAATTTCATAGTCAATTCTCATGACTCAGAACTAATCAGCTGCATTGTATTGCTGGACTTACTAATTTTGAATTACTAATTGACTCATATCTTATAATCTTAGATCAGACATTACCTTCATTAGTTAGCCTTTATTGACTGACAAAATGGGACACTTTATAATAAAATTTAAAAAAGGAATCTTTATAATAAAACACATACAACTTTTAATATCTTAGTTCAGAACACAAAATCAGAATCAGGATTGTTCTTGGCCTTTTCTTGAAATTTTCTCCCCAAACTCTGTCCTTCTAAATTTTACATAGTTTTAAAATTTTAAAATTAAAAAATATTTTATACTTAAGTACTAATTGGCTATAGCTGGTGTGGCTCAGGTGGTTGGGCATCCCACCATGCACCAAAAGGTTGCTGGTTCAATTCCTGGTTCAATGCCCATGCTACAGGCTTGCTCTTGTGGGGAGTGTGCAGGAGGCAGCTAATAGATGTTTTGCTCTCACATTTATGTTTCTCTCTCTTTCCCTCTCTCTTTCACTCTCTCTCTCTCAAAAAAATAAAAAGAAAACCAATTTAAAAATCTTTAAAAAAAGAAGTACAAATTGGCAATTAGAAAACAGTAATGAGAATGTAAAGTACAACATAGGAAATACAGTTAATGATATTGTAATAACTATGTATGGTGTCAGGGTGGTACTACTCTTATCGAGGGGGAGAACTTTTTAAGTTATATAAATGTCTAACCAATATGCTGTACACCTGAAATATACAATATTGAATGTCAATTGTAATTTAAAGTAAAAAAGTTACATATATTTTATATATAAAAATAGAAATATTAGAAATTATATTTACAGGTTTTAGAAAATAATACCTTTTAAGAAAGGGTGAACTAATTTTATCTTCTCTTTCTTTTGATGAGCTCTGATGAAATTTTGTTTTACTTTATAAAACCAGTTCTTGGATTTATTATGAATTCTCTTATTTTTGCTTTCCATTCATTAGTTTCTGATTTTATCTTTAGTTTCTTTATTCTACTGTATTATTTTTTTAATTTTTACCTTTTAAAACCCTTTTGAGTTGAAATCTTTCTATTTACTAATTTTAATTATTTTTACTTTTATAAAACATTTGAATCTATGAATTTTCACCCAAGTTTCCTATGTGTTTTGCAATATGTTTAATACCACATAATTTAGAACCAGCATGATATTTCTATCCTAATATCTAAGATATATGTGTTTTTGTGGTGGTTTTGTTTTCTTTATTATAAATTTCAATAGCAGAGTATTTCAAGGCATTGCAACCTTTTCATTCATTCTGCCTTATGTTAAGTGAGCTGTTTAATCTCAGTTCCTATTCTAACTCACTATTTTTTCATATTTTTAATATTATTTCTTGATAATATTGATGAGTCATATTTTGGCAGGCCCCAAAATTTGCAATTTAACACAAATACAGTGGTAGAAGTCAAAATGCAGTCCTTAGGTACAAATTTCAAATCTAAACAACTTCACAAGTTTTTCACTGGTTGGAGGAAAATGTTTTCTTTCCTCTTCTCTCATAAAGAAAACAGAGTTTGTATATATTTAACTTATGGTTTTCATTTTTCTCCTCACAAAAACCTCACAAGCTGAATATTTAGCAAACTTTATGGACAACTCAAAGTAATTTGGAAAATATACTAATTTTCATCTAACTGACAAAAACTAAGATATTTGAGTTATTGACAGAAAAATACTTATTTAATTTTTTAAATTTACTTCTATAAATACAAAACAAATATTTTATTAAACATAGAGGACACAATATCTATTTCTACATAGAGTTACCATGATTAAAAATTATTTTGTGATATTTAATGAAGTGGAAAAAGTAAATTTGCCTGCAGTTCAATGTTTTGTCAATAACTTTTGGCATTATCAAGCCTGTTAAATTTCTATTATGTTGTTTTTCCCATGTTTTTGAGCTTGAAATGTGGTTACAATATTCTTGTAATCATTAATTACAATAGAAAAATCCAAAGATCGAGTTGTATAATCTCACCCTATTTATTAACTTCATATTAAAGCAAATACATATAAAGCCAATCATTTATAATTTTACATGGATTAGGTTGATACTTTCTAAATGAGAAAAGATTTATAAATTTATTGCATGTAGGTACATCAAAATCCCAGTGTTTCTGAGTGCAGTCAAGTAACTAAAAGGAATAAAGCCTTCAAGTGGATAAAGAGATTAAAGTGTTTGTGAAGAATGCTAGACTCCCCTCTGGCCAAACTTTGTTAGCCACAGGAGGTAACTTCTGAAAATTCATGAGGTTGGTTTTGTTTTTGTTCTTGTAGTTCTGTAAGAGCTCCTGTTCTTGTCCTTCTAATAATTAATGTAGAGAGGGGCTTCTATTTGTAAGCAAGATATCTGCTCCCTGCCTTGAGGGCTAAGAAATGAAACACTGGGATTTTAAAGATTTAGTTAAGAAGTCCTTACACTACATATATCTTTAATGCATTTCATTTTTTTAGTTTATTAATTTACATAATTATACTTTACATTATCATGTAAACTATAAAATTTTTTGAAATATTAAGTTTAAATAGCAGTTTTAATGTTGAATGTATATCTTTATCCATTTGATAACCAAAAAGCTTAATGATTGGTAGGTGTTAAGATGTCCTGTGAGATAGTTGAGTGTTACAAATCAACAAATTCCACGTGGCTCAGTGATTGAGCATTGACCTATGAAACAGGAGGTCATGGTTTGATTCCTGGTCAGGACACAGGCCCTGGTTGCAGCCTCAATCCCCATTGGGGAGCTTGCAGGAGGCAGTCAATTGCTGATTCTCTCTCATCATTGATGTTTCTCTCTCTCTCTTCCTCTCTATGAAATCAATAAGAACATATTAAAACACACACACACACACACACACACAAATCAACATATTCCATGTTAACAAATTTCATAAGTAATTTAACTTGTTCACTATAATAAAAAATAATGATGGATGTCAGTACTCTGGGTATTTTACTTTATCTTACTCATTAGAAATGTACCAGCTTAGAATAACCACAATTAGCCTAAAGTTTATGATCATGTTTCTCCTCTGCTGCAAGAGTTCCCATCCAAGATGAAGCTTATTAACTTTTCATCATCACATTCTTATCAAGCTCTCCATTCTTTCTTTGAATTTTAATATGCCTAAAAGGCTCAATTTCATATACATTCCCTTAAGGGGCCAATTCTAGGATCAATAACAGATGTCTGAGTTTGTAGAATTTCAGCATCAATATATGCTAACCATAGTTTGTCATGATTACTATTTGAAGTTTTTCAACATTTTTTTCATTAATTCCACTACAATGAGTCTTATTATTAATGAAATATATTCAGAGGGATTTTGATAAATTTGATCTCTCTTTTTACTAAAAATATTGTTATTAGATTTTATAAAATCTTTGCCTCCAGATCAATTAGTTCCATACCTTTACAGCACCATGTACCTTCATAGAATTTAGCACAACCTGTATTTATTTAATTATTTTGTAATCATTTAATTGATATGTACATATTCTAATGGACTAAGAGCTACATGAGAAGAGAGACTTTTGTTTTTAATTCTTGCTATTACATCTCCAGCATCTTGTGCAGTGCCTAAATTCTAATAGTCATTTCGTAAATAGTTGTTGGGTCAGTGAATAAATTATTTTTGTTGTTGCTCTTCCAAATCAGTATTTACATAGTTAACATATACAATAGTCCCCCTATATCCAGTTTTCTTTTCTGCAGTTTCAGTCACCCATTGTCAATTGAGGCCTGTAAATGTTAAATGGAAAATCCCAGAATTAAACAGTTTGTTGTAAATTATGCACCATTCTAAGTAGCATGATGAAATTTTGTCTTGTCTTGCTTCATCCCACCTGGGATATGAATCATCCCTTTATCCAGCATATCCATGCTATATACATTTCCCTCCTGTTAATCACTCAGTAGTGATCTCAGTTATAAGAATAACTGTCATAGTAGCAAAGTACTTGTGTTTCAGGATCTCTTATCCTATATAATAAAAGGCTAATATGCAAATTGTCCCCTCGACCGGGAGTTCAACTGAGGGTTTGACCAGGGGGCAGGGCCAGCCAGCCAACTGCCCTCGGCCCTTTCCCCGGGCCAGCCTGACCAGATGGGCCTGATCAAGGCGGGCTGGCCAGACCTCACCCATGCACAAATTTGTGCACCAGGCCTCTAGTTTTACATAATAATGGTCCCAAAGTTTAATAGTAATGATGCTGCCTATACGTATAGGCCAAAGAGAAGCTGTAAATGCTTACTTCAAGTGAAAAGATATGTATACATAAGGAAACCCTCCCTCCCCATCCTCCCCCCTCCACCCCCAGTATATATAGGGTTAGGTACTCTTCAAGGTTTTAAGCATCCACTGGGGTCTTGGAACATATCCTCCAAGCTAAGGGGGGGACTACTGTATTATCCTTGGTAATTTTGACATAATCTTCCCCATAATTTGAGGTCAAGTCTTTTAGTCACTATCACCTTTTTCAGAAATATAGTTTTCATCTAATTATTATGATGCAAACTAAATTAATCTGAATTTTCCAATTTGCAATGCACAAAAAAATATTTTCAGACAAGATTTTTATGAATCTCATAGAAAGGATATAAACACATTTCTTTGCCCTACATTTTATTTAAGTGAAATTTTAGACACTGATTTCTTAATTATATACTCTTCAAACATTCTGCATTTCATTTTTTTCTATGGGGAAATTAATTTCATTTTTTTCTATGGGGAATTTAATTTCCAATAAAGAGAAGACATTTTTTGTTGCTTTTGTAATATATAATTAAGAGTTAATAAATTAGATGTTCTGTTGTGTTAATAAGAGGGACTACCCATTTTATGCAAAGTTTGAGTATGTGTTTCATAATGGGATAAAAAATCATATATATTCCAGCTGTAGTTGGTGTGGCTCAGTTGGTTGGAGCATCATCCCACATACCAAAAGGTTTGTAGGTTTGATTCCCAGTCAGGGCACATACATAGGTTGGGGGTTCAATCTCCATTTGGGGTGCATATGGGAGGCAACTGATTGATGTTTCTTTTTCACATGGATGTTTCTTCAGAGAGAAACATCCGCCCCTCTCTGAAATCAATGAATCCTATCCTCAGTTGAGGATTTTTTAAGAAATCAGATAAGTATTGCATTTTTTATCATAATATTAATGTACACACTGAAGAATTATTTGTATTTAAATTTTTATTTTGGTAATTCTTCTTATTTTAAGGTCATGTGATTAAAATAGCCTTAGACAAAAATTAGAATTTTAGTTTGTGGAAAATACTCTGAAATAATAGGCTATGATAGAATATTAAATTTAATGTCTCTATAAGTTTTATGAAATTTGAAAATATTTGACCTTCTACTTTGGCAGGCCATTTGAAAGCACTTTGCATCCCATGTCAGTTAATAATTTCTGTCAGCCCAGAAAGGATTCTTCACTTAATTCCTACAATGTCTTCCAGAGAGTCTTTGAACTTTGTCAGACTAGAGTCTAGTTTTAGAGAAGTGCTAAATGCAATTATGACATACAAAGACACAGAGATGAATTCTCTTTTTTTCTGACCTTGAGGAATTCATATTCTTGGTAAAGAGTGACAAATTTTGTTTCTTCATTGATTTTATCTTGAAAAAATATGGCATATTATTATTGTAATGTTGCTTTTCAAGTGTGAAGGAATGGCTGCCCTGTTTTTTCTTGATGAAAATTATGTCTGTGATTGTCACTATTGTTTGCTAGATCATTAATTTTGAAAAACTACTGACTACCTTTAAGAAATGAGGATTCCCTGAATGGGCCATTAAGTCATTCTAAGAAGATAAAGCAGCTGGTATTTGAGAACTGGGATGGGCCAGGTTGGGGATAACCTGAATGTTGGAGGGTAGCTTCCTGGTTCACAGCATGGAGAATTTTGAAGCTGTGTCAGATTATCTGTATCGGCCATTGGTAAATGTGAGGGTGAGGGCCCTCCAAACAACACAAAGATAAAGACAGAAAGATACAAGTATTCACAAATTGCTGACGGGAAATTTTAGGTCCCAGTTTCCCTTGAGGATATCTAAAGTAGAAGCAAAATTCAGACTTCTATCTAATCATTCTCTTGAGTCAGGGGGTCACAGAATTGCCTCTGAATATTCTATAGACCCTGAAGTTTGAGAATTTACTCCTCTACTGAAACATGGCCATGTATTTGCTTAGAAGAGTCATTCTCCAACTTGACTCTATATTACAATCACCTAGGAAGCTTTAAAAACTACTGGGTTCCATTCCAGATGAAAGAATTCATCATCTTTGGGACTGAGGCTCTGGCATTGGTATAAAAAACAACAACACAAAAAACAGTCCTAGCTAGTTTGGCCCAGTGGATAGAGCATCGGCCGGCAGACTGAAGGGTCCCAGGTTTGATTCTGTTCAAGGGCACATACCCAGGTTGCGGACTTGTTTGCCAGGAAGGGGCGTGCAGGAGGCAGCCAGTCAATGATTCTCTCTCATCATTGATGTTTCTATCTCTCTATCCCTCTCCCTTCTTCTCTGAAATCAATAAAACAAAACAAATAAAACCCACAAAACAAACAAAAAAACCTCTCCAAGGTGCAGCCAAAATTGAGAGTCACTGAAAATTTCATGTAATGGCAAAACCAGATGGTGACTAAACACATTTATTTCTCTCTTCTCTCCAAAGTGCCCATTGGAATATAGAAAGTATTTCAATAATAATAATAATGTACATCAATTCTGAGGAAAAAGTGACATCAGAGATTCAAGCATTATAAGAATTTTATGTCAAGAACTGGTAGAATTAATTGCAATGAAATCTAAGCAGAGGATACCACAAAGCAAGATACCAGAGAGCTAGTAGCTCAGATTCAATCAATACAAAGATTAAAAAAATCACATTCTTAACAAATGGGATGGCTGGGTTCTTTCCAGTTCCTGTTTACTACATAAAGGGGCTGTCAGATGAGACTTGAAGAAAAGAACAGCATTACAGCTATTACAGAATTCTACTAAACACACAAAAGTTGTGAGAGTGGAAAAAAGAGGATTGGGAGGACAGAGAAAGGCACGTCTTCTTGGGTGTAAACTTGTCTACAGCTTTCTACCCTCAGTGTGAGGCCCTTCTTACTAGTCCAAATATAGGGAGCCTCTTCTCCACATGTCCTCGTCACTCATATGGAAGCTGAAGGCATCTCTCCCATAAATGGAGAGTCATCGAGAGAAATGGATCCATACAATTTTCAGAGATGTGCTTACAAATAGTCCATTTATTTCTATGAAGGCCAATAACGGATAACCATACTTGTAAGGAAGAGTTCTTTCAGACAAGTAAACCCTTAACCAGTAGAGAGCTTTGTTGGAAGGGTTTTAGCTAGCTCACAGAATCAACAGGAAGTCTGGAGAACCAGACTCAGAAAGTGGGCAAGAACCTCAGCCCTCAGAATGCTGTGCACCAGCAACAGTCAGGGTAGGATGCTGCCACTAGTCCCACCTTCACTCAACACTTATTACTAGATGCAACTCCACTGACCCTGATGCAAATCATCATACAAACGAGAGGCCCGATGCACGAAAATTCATGCAAGAGCAGGCCTTCCTTCTCCCAGCTGCTGGCACTGGCTTCCCTCCTCTGGCCACCTGCAGGCCCCCTGGACCCGGGCTGCTTCCCTCCTCCTGCCACCCGCAGATACCTGGGACTGGGCTGGCTTCCCTCTGGCCCTGGCTTTGTCAGGAAGAACGTCCGGAATGACGTCTGGTCTAATAGCATATTACCCTTTTATTATTAAAGATGATGACAGAGCAGGAGGAAGATATTTACCTACCCACAATCCTTTTTTGAGCCCATAATACCTCCTGTTTTGCGATTTCTTCCAGAAACAAAAAAAATACGTTTTAAGGAAGGGAAGCCTAAAACTGAACAATGATCACAACCATAACCAAAACCTATTAATGAGAAGAACAAAATCAGCATACAGAACAACTTACCTCAGAGGAAAACATATGAATAATTTAGGGAAGAGAAGAGAACCTTCAAATATTTCTAATTAATTTATGTATATAAATTAGAATTTTCATGTATAATGCAATAAAAATACTACTATGAATTTAAAAAATACAGAAGAGTGGTTCCCTGGAGATTAGAGGAGAAATAATATCCAAAATTTATAAAGTGATGATTGACTAAATCTAATGGACCAACTAAATAGTAAATTGAACACGCTGTATGACCAAGTTTGTAATTTGAAATATAAATCTCCCAGAATTCATAGTACAACTAAAAAATTATTGAAAATTAAAGCGACTCTGAAGTTAAACCCATAGTTAGAAAAGGTATCTAAGTGAAGCTCCACTAGGAGAATACAGAGACTAGAGAGAAAAGAAAATGATAAATCAGTTAAAATCAATTCAAGAACAATTACCAGTGTGTAATGAACATAGTTTTGGATTTAAAGAGCTCATCAAGATTGTTGTACTGATGAAAAAACCACCTATATCTTGTCAATTCCTGATAAAATCATAATACTAGGGAAAAATAAATTTCTTAGCATATCCCAAAAAATAAATAGCTTGCCTACAAAAGAAGAGAATCAGAATGACATCAATTTTACCATTAGCAATTTTGAAAGATATAAAAGACATTGAAGAAACACTGAACCCAAATTTTCAATTAAGTATAGAGGTGAGCCAAAAACAATATTAAACATATAAAATTTTAACCACTAATATACTATATATGGAAAATTATTTTAAGACAGAAATAAAATGAAGAAGGAATCAGAGGGTGGCATAAGGTATAAGAAACAATAATAGTTAAATATGACCCAAGAGAAGTATAGGAAACTAAAATATAAATGAAGAAAATCCATTACTCCATAACACTTAGAAGACTATTCTTTAAGTGAAAACCTTAAAAAAAATGTTGTGAGAAGCTACTTTCCATCTTGTGTGATCTCTAGTGACTTGTATTCAAGGTCACTTATTCTTTCCTTAGCTCTGTCAATTTGGCTGATGAGTCCATTGAAGATATTCTTGATTTCTAGCATTTCCATATGATTCTTATATCTTTCCATCTTTCTGTTGAAATTTTCCATTTGATTTGAATATTGTCTATCTTTTTCATTAGATTAACAGATGAACATATTAATTATAGTTATTATAAATCCCCACCAAAAAGTTCCAATAACTGCATCATACCTGATTTTGGCTCTGATGCCTGTTTTCTTTCTTTTTCTTTTTCTTTTTTTCCAAAGTGGTATCCACCTTGTCATCTGCCTTGTAATTATTTTTTGAAACTGAACATCTTGAGTAGAACAATAGGTATGCAGGTAAACAGGTTTTATGTTGGGAAATGAACACATCTTTCTGTTAGGGCCAGTGGTTCTCAATCTGGGATAATTTTGCCCCCTAGGGGACATGAGATAATGTCTGCAGACACCTGTGATTGTCACAGCTGGGGAAGAAGATGCTACTGGCATCTAGTGGTTAGAGATGAGGGGAGGGTGGCTGCTAAATATCCTATAAGGTAAAAGACAATCCCCAATATTCAGCTTAGAACATTATGGAGCTAGGTTTAAAAGTCCTCATTTAGAGTGAAAATTATTGTCCAGACACAAAAAAATTGATTTAGAGAGCATTACACTGAATAGACAGTGTCAGCCTGGGCTCATTCCAATATGAATCTACCACAAATCCAATTATCTTGATCAATGATTCCGTCAAGAAAGGATTCAGTACAGCCTATTTTCTAAATAAAAACCAATTTGAAATAACCACTAATGCATTAGTGAGACAGGGAATGGAGAGAAGAGCTATGGATATAGGTCAAATACCACTTACACTTTAAAAAAGCCCCATGATCATGAATAGAACTGCTCTAAAGGTTTTCTTTAAGTGTGTCACTTCTTGTGAAGTTTATATTTGCAATTTAATTTGATTGTTTCTTTCTCACTCATATTAACTCCTTTAAGAGCTTCCTCAGCTATTTCAGAAGCACCTCGCCCTCAAGAAAGAAAGGACTTCCACCCAGCCACTTTTTGAAAATTTAGATTCTGAATTGCCAGTCTTCATTCACTGTAAAGCAACTCTACTGTGATGATGCTCTAATTTTATATATTTATAGGACTTTTTATATATTTGAGGTCCTAAGGGATTTATGCCTTGTCTAATCTTACTCAGTCATGAGCAGATGATCTAGGATATAAACCTAAAGCATATGCTTTTTAAAGGAGTTGTTGTGGGAATAGAGGATGAGAGAAATCTTTATTCTAATCTTAGATTTGGGAGAAGGTGACCTTTGAGCGAGAAAGCCATAAAAATTCAGGAGGCTAGTAAGCAGGGTTTATCAAAGAGAGGGTTCTGTTTATTTCATTGTCAAGATATGGAACATAGGGACAATGTCAAGGTTACAGTCTTTTGTTTGGTGCTATGGCCCAGGGGTTTACACTTACCAGACTCAGAAGATTTTTTTAGTTGCAGTGGTCCTTAGTGGGACATGGCGTATCACAGCGTCACAGGTCTAATTAGATTGGTCTGTAGCTATCATCTAGCCCAGCCCTTCTCACCTTGCAGATGAAGAGACATATCCAGAAATAGAAATGAGTAGAGCTGTTAAATATGTGACATGTGTCAGAACCAGTTAGCCACTTTATAGGAATAGGTACTTACGAGATAAATGTAAGACTAAAATTCAACCACTTTGTACTTGCATAAAACTATACATTTTGAGATTGCTTTCACATATTTTACCTCATTGGAACTTCATAATCACCACTGCTATAAGACAGGGCAAATATTTTTTATGCTTATTTATTGATGGAAAGTACTGAACATCACTGTAGGTAAGTGTCTTGTTAAAGATATTACAACTAGTAAGTAGCAAGAGAAGGAATAGAACCTGGGTGTTTGGAATCCTACTTCCGTAAATCCTGCAGAGAATATCCTCAGCTTTGTTCTACTCGGGGACAGCAGAGCAGGTAGGAAATAATCCCTGGCTTTCAGGCCCAGGTGTGCCATTCATATCTGGGTAACAAATAATCTCTTCTTTCACGTTTCTGTATCTGCAAGATGAGGGAGTCAGATTCAATGTTGTTTAAACTCTATTCTAGTTCTATTATTACTGTTACTTCAATCTATAAAAATATTATTATTAAATATTGAAAATCAGAGTTACATTAAGCGAAACACTTCCTTAGGCTTGCCAAATATTTATGTGCTTTAAATCAGTGCACATTTTCTAAAAACTTGCTCTTGTGTTCATATTTAACATGGGAAGAGCGTACAAATCCATTGACAGTTTTGTTTAATGCTCTGGTATTTCATCTGGAATTACCTTTCGCCGCATTCCTACCTGAAGGCCGTCAGATACTGCAGTAGAAACTGTGGTAAGAACAAAGATGACTCCTACAACACAACAGCAAAAAAACAGCCGGACTTCAAAACCGGGCAGAGGATTTGAATGAACATTTATTTAAAGATGATGTATAAATGGCCAACAACACGAAAAACATCAACATCACTAATCATTAAGGAAATGCAAATCAAAACCACAATGAGATATCACCCATTATGACTACTATTAAACGAACAAACAAACAAACAAACAGGAAATAATAAGTGTTGGTGAGGTTATGGAGAAATAGGAACCTTTGTGCCTAGTGGGTATGAGTATGATGGCTCTTCAAAAATATTAAAAATACAATTACCATAGAATCCAACACTTCCCCTTTTGTGTATATTCACAAAAGAATTGAAAGCAGGACCTTGAAAGAAATATTTGTACACCCATATTTATGGAAATTTGGAAAAAAGGAATTTTGAAGCATAAAAGCCACTTAAAAAGTCTATCTGGTAAAAAAAATAAAATTGTTATTGCCAGAGAAGGCATCATCATAAGAAATAATACCCTCCGTTAAAACAGCTAAACACCAAGGTGAGTGAAGACATCTTTTTAAGAACAATATTAGTTATTTATCTGTTTTGATTGATGTAGGGCAAATGTTTCTAAAAGTAAAGACAAAACGAGTAACCTCATAGTTTTTTCTAATCTGTTCTAAAAGTCTAAAAAAAGGCATTACTGACACTTGGCCAGTAGTACTCTCTAAATTCATGAATCTTTTAAATATAGGTAATTTTTAGGCAATAATATAAACATGGTTGAAAGCCTTAGGCCCTATGTACTCAAGAGAAAATTGTGTCCCATGAATTTTTAATAAACTAAACAGTGCTATTTCCGTGAAGAAATAAGGTATGTTAAATAAGAGTGACAGGAATTCCAAGGGGAAGGGCTGAAAAAAGACAGTGTTTGGCACTTTCATCCTTCACTGGAGCTGGGAGAAAAATTGTAGGAGTTTATAATAACAGGACCAGATTTTATTTCATCAAAACTGGGGAAACTGCTGATTTGTGTTTTTTGCATAAATTTACATCATAATTTAGAAGTCATATTTGCAAATATTTAAAAGGTTTAATTAATATAAAATCTCATTGGAATCCTTTCAATATTCAGGGTATGGTACATGGAAATACAGATTATATTTTAAAACCATTTTTTTTCACATATCAGATACATTAGATTGACAAGGTCAAAGTATAGATAAGAAGATTTCAAAAGGAGAAGTGGACACAGAATCAGGAACTTTCCATCAAGTCAGAGAGAAGAAAGAAGGTAAGGGCTATTTTTCTCTTCTCTGGCTTCATCTCTACCTCCTCCCTTTCTCCTCCTCCTCCAACACCAATTCCTACACTCCTTCTGGTGTAATTCTTAACCATTTTATTTTATGCTTTCAAATCCAGTTCAGAGCCACTACTAATATGATTTTAAATAGGAAAAGGCAAAATCAAAAATTTATTCTGTTCTCTCAACTTAAATGTTTTAAAATATGAGAGAGAGAGAGAGAGAGAGAGAGAGAGAGAGAGAGAGAGAGAGGAAGCTCCCTCATAAAATCAAAAGTTTACCAGAGACCTGAAGCAGCTTGAAGAAGGGGGAAGGGAACAAACAAAATTCGAGTGGAATGGTTGGAAACTTGAGGGAGAATGAATGGTTGCGGCTAGACAAAACAAATTATGGAAGCAACTGGCTTTTGGAAAAAAAAAATGGGTTTAGGGTTTGAGAGGGGGTTTCAGTAGGAGCTTTCTAAGGGAGACATACTTAGTAAAAAGGCTGAGGGAGAACTGGGACTTCTTTCATGGAAAGCTTTTGATAGAACTTGAGGTCCTTTTTAAAAAATATACATTTTTTTTATTGATTTCAGAGAGGAAGGGAGAAAGAGAGAGAGAGATAGAAACATCAATAATTAAAGGGATTCATTGATTGACTGCCTCCTGCATGCCCCACACTGGAAATCGAACCCCCAACCCGGGCATGTGCCCTGACCAGGAATCAAACCGTGACCTCCTGGTTCATAGGTCAACATTCAACTATTGAGCCACACTTGTCGGGTCTTGAGGTCCTCTTTAAAGGCTTAGATGTGTGTCAAGAAACTGAAATACAGAAAACCTAGGATATGATTTGGTCATGATTTATTGCAAATTTCTTGAGAGAAGGTACAAAGATTTTACCTAGATGTTGTAATTATTTTTTTCTTTAGGCAAGCCAGAATTTTTTCAGCTTTTTTATTGAGGTTTAATTGGTAAATAAAATTTGAAGATAATTAAAGTGTACATTGTGATGAATTGACATAGGTACACATTGTGAAAGGATTCCTCCCATCTAGGTAATTTTCTTCCCTTTCCTTTCGAGTAAAATTGGTGGTTTGAGCTAGGATCCTAAGGAATATGGTACTTATTTTAAAACTATGTAGGATCTTAAAATTATCTGAAAAATTGATGTAATTATGCTTGAAAAAGAAAAGGTCATAAAATCAGTTGCTTGATTATTCAAAAGAAACTTTGCATTATAAAATGCTACAACAATACCTTATGTTTATCTTAACTTATAAAAGTGATTTTACATATACCATTTAGGTTTTTTTTTTCTTAATACCTCTTTTGTAGGCGGATATGTTTTAGTCATTTTGTAAATGAAAGCATTGAAACTCATAGATGGTAAGGGACTTTGTTAGTTTGCAAGGTGGGAGTGCATACTATATTTTGAGATTTTAAATCCAGCTTTTATAAAATTATGAAAACATTCCAATGCAATATTTGTTAAAATATTTGAACTCATTTAACATTAAGCCTCGAAGTTTGTCGTTTTCTTCAAATTCCTAACTATAAAGAATCCTAAGAATCTAGTCCTGTAGAGTCCCTATAATATGATAGATGCGACACCCATTTTAGTACCATATTATAACACTAGAGGCCCGATGCATGAAAATCGAGCAAGAGTAGGCCTTCCTCCCCCCCACTGCTGGCACTGGCTTCCCTCTGGCACCCGAGACCTGGGCTTCCTTCTAGCTGATGGCAGGCACCCAGGACCTGGGCTTCCTTCACAGCCCCAGCTTCATCTGAAAGGTCATCCAGAGGACATCTGGTCTAATTAGCATATTATGCTTTTATTATTATAGACTAGAGGCCCAGTGCACAAAAATTAGTGCACTCGGGGGGGAGGGGGTCCCTCATCCCGGCCTGTGCCCTCTCGCAGTCTGAGACCCCTCGGGAGATAACGACCTGCTGGCTTAGGCCTGCTCCCGGGTGGCAGAGGGCAGACCCAATCCCTAGGTGCAGCCCCTAGTCGGGCTCAGAGCAGGGCCTATTGGGGAGTTGGGGCACCGCCCCCTGTCATGCACAGAGCAGGGCGATCAGGAGGTTGTGATGCCACCCTCAGTCATGCTCAGGGTAGGGCCGATTGGGGGGTTGGGGTACCGTCCCCTGTCACACTCAAGGCAGGGTCGATGGGGAGATTGCGGCTCCACCCCCTATCACGCACAGAGCCGCAGGGCGATCAGGGGGTTGGGGAGCTCCCCCTTATCAGGCACAGAGCAGGGCTGATCAGGGGGTTGGGGCGCCTTCCCCTGTCACGAACAGAGCAGGGCCGATAGGGAGGTTGTGGCCCCGCCCTCTGTCACACACAGAGCAGCAGGGCGATCAGGGGGTTTGGGCGCTGCCCCCTGTCACGCTGATCCCGGTGCCGGGAGGCCTCGCGGCTCCGCTAATCCCGGTGCTGGGAGGCATATTACCCTTTTACTATATAGGGTAGAGGCCTGGTACACAGGTGAGTGCTGGCTGGTTTGCCCTGAAGGGTGTCCTGGATCAGGGTGGGGGTCCCCTCTGGGGTGCCTGGCCAGCCTGGGTGAGGGGATGATGGCTGTTTGCAGCTGGTCACACACCCTTCAGGGTGGGGGTCTCCACTGGGGTGCCTGGCCAGTCTGGGTGAGGGGCTGAGGGCTGTTTTCAGGCTGGGGGTGAATGAAGCTCCCAACCGCTCCTTTTTTTCTTTTTTTCTTTTTTATTCTGGGCCAGCTTTAGCTTTGAGGATTGGCTCCAGCTCTTAGGCCTCCGCTGCGGAAAGTAGGTTTCTGGCCTTTGCTTACAATGTTGCGATCCTGCTGGCTGAAGCCCGGTGGACTAAAGCAGGTTTCTGGGGTTTTGTTTAGCTTCTATATTTGTTACATAGTTGCTTAGAGTTGCAGCTCAGAGGCCTGCAGCGGCAGGCGGGGAACGTTGGAGTCCTCTGTCACTGAAGCAAGCAAGCCTCATGTTAGGTTCAAGCTGCCTGGCTGCCGGCCGCCATCTTGGCTGACAGTTAATTTGCATATTGCCCTGATTAGCCAATGGGAAGGGTAGCAGTCGTACGCCAATTACCATGTTTCTCTTTTATTAGATAGGATAGTGTTATAGTCTATAACATGGTATCCTGCCTCTGATGGATTAGTACGGATCAAATGCAGCATATTTCACTTAAATGCAGGATTTCCCAACTTAGTACTATTGGCATTTTGGACCAAAAATTCTTTTGTGGGAGTTGTGGGCATTATAGAAATTTTAGTAGCATTCCTACCTTCTACCTCTACTAAATGTCTCTCCAGTTGTGACAAATAAAAATGCCTCCAGATATTGCTAATTGCCCCTGGGGAACCAAATTGCTTTTGGTTATGAATCACTGACTGCCCAAGTGAGTGAAATTGTGGAAAACTGGAGGCTCACCACCATTTCCTCCATAACTTGACTACTGACTCCAGAGTTTAAAGGATAAAAGTGGATGAAGTTTCCAGGCATCATTTGAACATGGAATTAGTGCTAACAGCCCCTTTTTCTGACTTTTAGGGTAGAAACTAATCTTAACAAGACAGAAATTCTCCGTGTCAGACATAAAAACCCATCCTGTGCCTTAGAAATGGCCAACACATCTGGATATACTAGAGATACAATTAGGTGGGAGTCTCTTAGGAGGAAAATGTTATTGCAGCTTTGAGCAAAAAACAAAACTTTGTTGAAATAATTAATACAGAGGAATTCTCATGACTTCCTGGGGAGTAGCAATTCTAAAAGTAAAAATACTATCTGGTGTTTTGACATGTTTTATACTTACTCATTAAAAATTGATAAAAACCTTTACCAAATAGGATTAGGAAACTATCTTTCTTATAGTTCTGTCAGAATTTTATTGTTGGTGTTGTCCAGACTCTGCTAACTTTCTGTGTCTCATTTTGATTCTGCCCCTGACTCTTTTCATTAGATTAAAATTTTTATTACTAATAGGACAAGATCTCTAGCCTCTCACCACAACTGTTTAGTCACTGCAACAATAAGAAAAGGCTTCCTTCAGTATGTTCGGCTCAATGCCTATTCTCAGCAAATCATTCTTCTACAAATATCTATTTATCTATCTATCATTATCTATTTCTCCAGCTAGAGTATAACTGGGGCAGTAGGCAGTAGAATAATTCTGAATAATAATGCAAGCATGGAAAGTCAGTAAAGAATAGAACCCATGTATTAGACGATGGATGCTTGGGGAGGAAGCCTGTTCAGTTTGTAATTCATTCATGCATATGTATGTATTTATTCAATAATTTATCAATTCATTTGATATATTTATATTGAGCTGAGTATCTGCTAGCCAGTATGGTGGGATCCACATAGGGTGGGCTTATGTGAAAACTTAGATAGGACCCCAGGAAAGTCAGGAGCAGGAAGGGGTATTACTAGCTCTTTGTAGTACAATAAAAGATGCCAAAACCCCAAAGGAGAAGTCACTAAGGGAGATAAAGAAGAGAAGCATGGTTCCTGCTTTAGTGGTGTGCCTGAGGGCATGATGTCTGGATGAGCTTAATTATTGCTCTAGCACAGACTTCATCTATCATGTTACCTTACAAGTAGTTACAAGGTTGTTAACATACATTTATCATTTGTGTTGCTATGATGTCAAGTGTCCTCTGATGTAGCAAGGACTTGTGGTGCCAAAATAAAAATATAAACTAGACCAAGATTCAATCAGAAACATCACTTAACCCTAATTGGTCCTCATTTGAAGTCATTGGTCCCTGTACTGAGGCCAATCCATGCATCTTTATATTAAGTCTGAGTTCAAAATTTAACCTTTTAATTATAATTATTAGAAACTTTGAAATTATTAAAAATAAAATTCATTTTAATCTTGAAATGTTACTTTAGGAATTCACAAGCTGAGTGGGAAAATTTATAGCACAAGAAAACACTGTTTTGATGTGTTGTTAAAATGACCTGCATAATAATGCACACAGAAGAAGCTTTTTATCATAATTGCATATAAAATAATCTGCATGACTTATATGCAACTTTTTAAATCTTAATAATTTTGGGGGGCTTATAGTACTATTGCTGTGAAATGATTGCAAATATATATGCTATCTGGCCTGGGAATTGACAACAAAGTGCAAGTAGTAATTCAAGATATTTTCTCTACATAGTTGTGATGTTTATTAAATTACCAATAAGTATTGTGAAGTAATGGGAGTTTTCAAACTTCAGGGATTTAAAAGGATTAGTGCACTCATAAGTATAATTTTATCCCTTGCAAATGATGGCATGTCTATTTATAGTCCTAAGGTATTATAGAGAACACTGAGCCATAGGTAGTTCTCATGGGAAGACACTGTAGCTTTCTAACTCTCTCCAGTTGCTGTTACCATTAGAAGCCAGAGCTATAATTATCAGTGACAACCCAGGGCCATGTCCTTCCTCCCACCCCCACTATTCTAAATTCAAGTTACTGAGTCCAGTTGCCAGAGATGAAGTTCTCATCCAGCCCTGTAGATTCAGAAACTTCAGTGGTGTTCCTTTGGTGATATAATACCTCCTCAAACCAGCCATAATGTCAGAAACCCAATTTGCTTTCCCTAGAGTTGGCAGGGAACCTGATCAGAAATTTCTCCCAAGAAGACATACAAATGGCCAACTCACACATGAAAAGATGCTCAACTTCACTAGTTATAAGGGAAATACAAGTCAAAACCACAATGAGATATGACCTCATACTTGTGAAAACGGCCACTTTCAACAAGACAATAAATAACAAGTGTTGGAACGACTGGGGAGAGAAAGGAACCCCCTCATACATTGTTGGTGGGAATGTAAATTGGCACACCTACTATAGAAAACAGTATGGATGTTCCTAAAAAAATTAAGAATAGAGTTACCATATGACCCAACAATCCCTCTTCTGGATGTCTACCCAAAAAAATTGAAAACATTTATTCATAAAGATATATGTACCCTTATGTTAATTGCAACTTTATTCATGGTGGCCAAGGCATGGAAACAACCTGTATGGTCCCTTAGACAGATAACTGCACAAAGGAAATGTGGTAAATATATACAATGGAATACTACTCGGCCATAAGAAAATATAAAATACTGCCACTTGTGACAATATACATGGATCTTGAGAATATCATGCTGAATAAAATAAGTCAGACAGAAAAAGTCAAGAACCATATGATTTCACCATATGTGGGATATAAAACAGAAAGCAAGAAATGAACAAACAAAAACTCAGTGACTACAGCATGGTGGTTACTAGAAGGAAAGGAGGTTTGGGGGAAGGGGAGTAGAAGATAGTCAATTGGGGTCAAATATATGGTGACAGAAGGAGACTTGACTTTGTATGGTGAACACACAATGCAGTATACAGATGATGTATTACAGAATGGTACACATAAAACATATAACCTTATTAACCCATGTCACCGCAATATAGTTAATAAAATTTTAAAAATTACAATAAAATATTCTCATTACATTTAATGGAAAAACGCGATGCATTCCATACCAAACTAGCCACCTCCCAAGGCATTGAGAGCACATATACTCCTTTATGTCACACATATTAATGAATTCAGAATCCAATCATTGGCAATATATGTTGAGATGGAGTTGCAGTGGGGCTAGAATTTGGATACATGAAGAAGCCACTGAAAAAGGTGGACAAAATTATAAGGATAATGTTTAAAACTCCTGAAAAGAGCTCACTTGACTCCAGTTTATAAGCAACCCCCCCCCCCATAAAATTAGTTGGTATAATTATGTACATCAATAGTATGATAATTTTGGTAGGTTCTTTGCCAACTAGTATGATCATGTAAGCAACACAATTCTAACCAAAATATGAACATGTAATCAAATCTAAACCATAAGGTCAAATATCACTTCTTATATTTATTTAGTGTAGCTTTAGGTATAATGGCTATAACAAGATAAAAAGGAGTTGTTGGAAAAGTGGTAAAACATCTCAAAAACCAATATTTACTGTTGCTACATAAGATAAATCTATATTTACAGAACATGTCAAGCTCAGGGACCTCAAGATAAATAGAAACAAATCCCTGTAATAAGAGAATTTGCTATTTAGTGGGAGAAATCAGGAAGTATCCAAACTGTACAGAAACAAATGAAAACATTAGTATGGTTCTCAGGATATATTGCTGTGTAATTTATATTTTTTTCATTCAACGGATTGATTTTTAAGTATTATATGGTGAATCTGTATAACTTCTATAAGTAGGAACATTTGTAATTTATCCTTACGCTACCTAATTGGTGCAAGTTAACAACATGCTACAAGTAAGCCACTGAACACATCCAATACTCATGTTAGGTTGAAAGTTGTCTCTTGCAACTCAGAATTGGCATTTTTTAATTATAAATGACATCCCTAAATTAAAACTGTCACCTCTCACCCAGCCTAGGACTCACCCTCCAAATCTTTATGCTCTTAGAAGATGAGATTATTCTACTTTGCCTGTGGGTTCTGAATAACTCTTTAATAGTCCTAAGGGATCACAGGACTTTTGATTGAAAGGAGCCTTGAGCTTACAAGTAACTTAAAGTTGCCTGGTCCGTGAGGCTCAGTGGTTGAGCATCAACCTGTGAGAGGTCACCGATTCCTGGTCAGGGTACATGCTCAGTTTTCCATCCTTGGTGGGAGGCGTGCAGGAGGAAGCCTATTGATGTTTCTCTCTCATCAATGTTTCTATCTCTCTCCCTCTCCCTTCCTCTCTCTCTGAAAATAAATATATATACATATTTAATAAAAGTACCAAATTTATATGACAACTGGGCAAATGGAGGCTGAACCAATGGCGTGAGCTCAGCAGTGCTGTGAATTATTGGCACTATGAACAGAAACTACTCGTGTTTCCGAAATAAGGACCCAGTTTGTGCTTTACAGAAGCCACTGCAAGAGATTCTGAGACTCCCAGAGCTACCCAATCTAGAATCTGGATTAATGTAACAACCACAATGTAATCATTTCCTTCTGTGCTTTCCACATCTGTTGTAAACTCTGCCTCAGCCAGCTCCGCTGTTTAGGGTACAGGACCTAACCTGTGGGAATCCCCTCGGATTTGACCTTCCTTCTGGCTTTTCTGGGCAGCCCAGTTATCTTTGGGAGTGACCACATCTTTTTGATGTTTCATGGGTCAGCAGTCTTATACTTGGTTGCACAGTTATTTTCTCTGCACAGATCACTTTGGTCTATGATTTAAAAGTGAGCCCACACCTAGTATTTTGCATCTCTCTAGCCCAGACTTGCTTCTAGGACTCCTTTCCTGATTAGACAACGATCCTACTTAAAAACATAGCTCTTGTGTGGCCTCTTCCTTCCCTGCCTTGCTTCTCTACTTGCCCAAATGATTGTACCCCCTTCTGCCCTTGTAGCATTTGCTGCTGGGGTACTCTCTTGTCCTCACTTCAAACTCTTCTTCCAAGTTCAATGTTATAAGTGGGGCACTCCAGAACTTCCTCATTGGAGACTGCTCTATGTTACCGTGGGGAAACATCTTAGTTCTACAGTCTACAAAATGAAGATGATAATAGCAGCAACTTATTGAGAGGAGTCCTTGAAATGACTCAGGTCAAGTCCTTAGCACTGTGCTTGGTAGAGAGTAAGGGCTCAGCAACTGGAAACCCTGAGCCTCGCTCTCCTTCACTAACTCCCCGAATGCTCACTGGGTTCTCGTTCATGGAGCCTAAGTGCTGACACACAAGGTGCTCACTCAATTTGCTCCAAATCGTATTATAACTGCCTCAATTTTGAAATTTATAGCATCATATTGGTACCATTGTCTAGTTTTAATACTAGTGAACTACTTTTGCAATTTTTAGTTATTTTTCTTCATTTTACTGGGTTTCAAAGAGGGCAGCTATTTTAACAAGCATTCCCTACATCATGTATAAGTTCTCCCAAATTATTTTTCTATTTTAAAAATACAATTTTAAACCTTTTCCCTGAACATAAGTGTCAACTTTGCTTTTAATATGCTTTAACACAATACTAAAAACTTTCTGGGCACCAAGAACACAACATTTAATATTTGTCACCTTACGTTATTTAAGATAGATGGCCAAATTGATTTTTTTAAAAATCTTTAAAATCCCACACCAGTCAAATCCCATGATTCAATCGTGTGTTTGTTTTTTTGTTTTTCTTGGCTTTCTGGCTGCAATGCATGATTTGATTTATCTTTAGTTAGTACTTACTTCTTTTATTAATTCTTGCATTGCTTCTCAGGTGACAACAATGAACTCAGATGTGACTCCCTCTTCCCTGCTTTTCCCTGGACAGAAAATAATCAATGAGCTCATTTCTGGTAGTTTTGCCTATACCAGCAAGTCCTAGTGAAAGACAACCCAGTACAGACTTCAGCACGTTAGGAAGATGAATGGCTTTGAATATTTTGAACAATGTGAACTGAACAGAATGAAGAACATCTGACATTTTAGCCAAAGTATTTTTCTGGGGAAAAAAGTATGGCTAAAATATTTTATAGTGCAAATCACTAAAAATCACTGAAAGAATGATATGTTCTGATAAGAATAAATTGTTTGCTTTTAAATGACACTGTATATGAGTAGTAATTCAGAGCCTTATTTCAGGAATGCTGATCAATCTATGTCTTTTACTGACATAAACCTTACTGTAAAATGAGATCATTTAAATTGGCCTTTCAGTTGACTGGCTGACATTAAAAGTCACTCATTCTGAGATTTAATCAAGTGCAAACTGGAAGTATTTTCTCTGGGTTGTGTTACTTAGTCTAGTTACCCCTCTGGAACATGACCCTAAATGCTGATCCTTGAGCTCAGGCTTCCCTTTGTTCATGACTTCCTTAACTCCTTGTTTCCTGAAATCTGTTTGCTGCTTCACATTTCTTTGTTACTGTTTTTCCCTGTCACCTTGCGCAAAGAAGGTGAGAGCTAACTCTATTGTGTGCTTTTGTTGTCATGGTGAAGAAAATAGTACAATTCCAGAGTTAATAAAGAGTATCGGGGTGAGGAAGATATTTCTTCCAAGCTCACATGATTTTCATTTCAATACAGTAGAACTAAGGAGCATTGACAGGCCTGTCGAAGCAAAATCTTATGTTAGATGTAGTTCATAATGTCATGCTATTCACTCCGAATATAGTACTTTCCTTTGAGAAATTATTTAAAATGCTTGTGCTGAAGGAATGTTTCAAAAGGGGCTTCATGAGGTCATATTCTTTTCCCAACTCAAAAGGAACTGACATTCTACAGATTTCCATTTTGAAAACTGAACAGTCACAGAGAAACATTGTTGCAAAGTGCCTGATTAATTCAAGCTTTGAAAAAGTGATTTGTGGCTTTTCTAGAAGAAAATGTCTTCACTTAGCTCTCCAGTTCAAACTTGAGTGTGGAAAGCATAAAGGATCCTTCATTTCACTACAAGTATAAAGGATAAAGCATTTTTAGTCATGTATTTGATTCTGATCAGGAAAACACCTCTTCTCGCCCCTTCTTCCTACCTTTTCACTTACCTTACCCATTCCCACTCCCTTAACCTCCCTTTATTTGCACATGACTCAGAATTGCTAAATGTGTCAGTTCTTACAGGGAGAGAGAGTGGAAGCAGCTTAGGTCCAAGAGTGGAGTTGAAAGTCTTTGCCCCATGAAATTGTTAGTGGTTAGGAGGCGGTGAACTGAAATTGACCAGTGTAATTCAAACCGCCACAGCTGAACTTTCTGTAAGAGCTCACGCCAACTTCACAATCTTTCATAATAATGGAAGCAAACAGAAAGCTTTCTTGCTTGCAATTTTTTTCTACTTATCCAGCTCTAATTCACTATCATGAAATGCACTTTGGTGAGCATTCAATTGTTTCAAAAGAGGCTAGAAAAATAAGTTTTAAAAACCTACATCGAAGACAAGTGAGAATCTTTGAAAATAGCAAATTTCCAACTTTTAACCTCGTTGTTAGGATGCTAAATCTTTTGTGAACTCTGAAATTGTTAGAACTGAATAAAGGAGAATAAACGTCTGAAGTGACTTACGTTGAAGTGTGATCGAGACCACAAAGGCATGTTACATAAGGATTTTTCTATCTAAATGGGGTTCAAATAATAGGAAAAAAAATGGGAAAAGAAAGTTGCATTCATGTAGGGGTTTCTTTGGAGGAGTGGAAGTCACCTTTAACATAAATAGCAGACAGTCATGACATTTTTAGAATGAGCAACATGGAGATGGATGTGTGGGAAAGGGGAAGAATTAATAAGTGGAGAGCACCTATGCTGTGCTATGCACTTCGCTTTACATATTTTATCTCGTGTAATCCTGTGTTTATCAGCCCGAGGAGGTGGGTAGCAATGTGGACATTTTTACAAATGAAGAGAGAAGTCATTTTCTCCAGCTCCCAGGCTATAATGCTTGAAGTTTGTTCTCTATCTTATATCGCACTGTCTGCTTTTTGCTGATAAGGGAGACAAAGTTTCTGATATTTGGGAAAGAATGTCAGAGGAAGAGCGATGGCAGAGAGAGCAAATTCATGAATTTTTGCCTGGTTTGTTAATTTTCTCATTATTTTTTTACAAAACAAATAGATGTGGTCATTTTTATATTTTTTTCACCCGAATGTTACCGTGTTTTGTTATACGTACCCTCCAAATATTGAGACATCCCTTCCATTTTATTACAATCTATTGACTGTAATGTTCCATTTCACAATAACATTTATTTGTATCCTGACGGATACAAATCCTTTACAAATCTAAGCAATTTTAAAGATCACATCAAATGAGAAAAAGACAATAATACATGAAGAGTGAGAGGGAGTGAGAAATATGAACACTGATTCTTAAGAACAGAACATCTACATGTTGAACCTAGTAAAACTAGTAAATACATTCCCACTTGAAGCTCATACAATGAAGCACAACACAATGTAAATCAATGTCTACTGGTTTGCAGGAAAGGCCCAAGGATCCAGGCTGATGACGATATGCCTGCAGCCGGTTGAAGACGGATCACTAGCCTGTGCAACAGCAAACTGTATCTACAGAGGAGGGTTTGATGGCATTTACAGGATTAAGAGCTCCTCGTGAGCCTTGTTACACAGGTGGTACATCATGCTATTGGGAGATGGGCCAGCTTTTTGTTTTCTTTAAAAACTGTCAGTTTCTGGGTGAAAAAACACATTCCAGCAAAAATATAAGCAATGACCACAGATTTCATATTCAACCTCTAAAGCATTTTTATAATAGTGAATTCCTTGAGAACAGAGAATGGGGTTTTTATGGGTTTTTGTTAATCATCACCTACGGATATTTTTCCATTGATTTTTAGGGAGAGTGGAAGGGAGGAGCAGAGACAGAGAGAGCAAAACATCGATGTGAGAGAGATACATTGATTGGTTGCCTCCCACACGGGCCCCTACCAGGGCCAGGGCTTGAGCCTGTAATCAAAGTACATGCCCTTGACTGGAATCAAACCCAGGGACTCTTCAGTCTGAGGGCTGAGACTCTATCCACTGAGCCAGACTGGCTAGGGAGGGTTTTTATGTTTTGACAAGAGGCCCAGTGCACAAAATTCACCATGCACTTGGTGGTGGGGGATCCCTCAGCCTGACCTGTGCCCTCTCGCAGTCTGGGAGCTGCCGGCTTAGGCCCGCTCCTCTCCCCCCTGCCCCCCCCCCCCCATCTCCGGGGATTGGGCCTAAGCCATTGGTCAGACTTCCTTAGTACTGCTGCAGAGGCGGGAGAGGCTCCTGTCACTGCCGCTGCCATTGCGCTCACCAGCCATGAGCCTAGCTTCTGGTTGAGTGGCGCTCCCCTTGTTGCAGCGCACTGACCACCAGGGGGCAGCTCCTGAATTGAGTGTCTGCCCCCTGGTGGTCAGTGCATAGCGACCCATCATTCCACCGTTCAGTCGATCTGCTAGTATATAGGATACTGAACATTAGAGATCATAGTGTCAAAGACAAGGCCACAAAATTCCAGAACAGTTTTCCTTGAAAGCAGGAATCCTACAAGGTGCTCCCCTTTCCCCAAGGGCTCTGTGGCCAAACTCATCTGCTTAACACTGCATTGCATATTACAGTCCCTTCCTAGAGGGAAATTCGCAGTGCACGCTAATGTAGCAAAGCCTGAGAGATTCCACAGGACGGAAGTCCCTTTAGCTTTGTCAATCCCCACACGTTTTTTAACCTATCAACATCCTGTGTGCGGAACATCCAAGGGAGATGTCAGCGCAGAGTGGGGCCCATCTATTCAGCAGGTCAAAGATGTGAGGCGGACAAGTAAGCAGATGCCAGGTCTGGATAACTAACAGAAGAGCATAACGACCTTTTAAACATCTCATGACTGCCACTGAGAGACCAAGCATATTTGGAATAAAGTCAACTTGGTGGAGTACAGTGGTCTGTATGCTCTGAAACTACAGAAACTCCCTCCCACCTCCTTCCCTCTGCCCTTCTTCCTGCCGAGTAAGGATTCAAGGCAGGTGCCAGGGAGGGGAAGAAAACTTCCTTAATAAAGAGTCATATATATATAGGGAGTTAGTTACTCATAAGTAATTCAGAGGAAGCTTGTGAATATTAAACTTCTTCAGGTTTTCTGTATCTGAAGATGTCTTTATTTCACCTTCACAATGGAAGGATAATGAGACTGATGACAATGTTCTAGATTAAAAGTAATTTCCATCAGAACATTGAATATGATGGTGCATTGTCTTCTAGCATCTGGCGTTGGTGACGAGAAATATTAAACTCTGATTTATTTTCTTTTCCTCTGGTCATTATTTGTTTTTTTCTCTCCTGAAACTTTTAAAATTCTTTTTTTTTTTTTACCCCAGTGATTGTATCGGTTTTTACTGTTTATTGTTTATTTTCATCTTTTCTCTTTTACCTTTATTAATCTTGCCAGAGTTCTGTTTTCTTTACTATCTTATAAGAAGAGGTTTAGAATATCCAAAAAGTTTGTAAACATGTAAACAGATACACATGACCATTAATCCTATATAATAAAAGCCTAATATGACCAGCTAAGTGTCTGGTCATCGGGCCGGCCATTCAACCAATCAAAGGGTAATATGCTAATGATATGCTAAGGCTGCTCAACTGCTCGCTACGATGTGCACTGACCACCAAGGGGGAGAAAGTAGATTGGTTGACCTGTTCCTATGATGCGCACTGACCACCAGGGGGCAGATGCTCAATGCAGGAGCTGCCCCCTGGTGGTCAGTGTGCTCCCACAGGGGGAGCACTGCTCAGCCAGAAGCTGAGCTCACAGCTAGCAAGCACAGCAGTGGTAGTGGGAGCCTCTACCACCTCCGCAGCAGTGTTAAGGATGTCCGACTGCCAATTTAGGCCTGCTCCCCATCAGTCGGACATCCCTTGAGGGCTCCTGGATTGCGAGAGGGCGCAGGCCAGGCTGAGGGACCTCCCCCCAAGTGCACAAATTTCATGCACCAGGCCTCTAGTCCTATCTAATAAAAGAATAGTATGGAAATTAACCGTCACTTCATCACTCCGTCACTCCGTCAAAAAGATGGCAGTGCCCATAGCCACGGATGGCGGCGCCCAGTCCCCTCAGCCCCGCCCCTGAAGTGTCAAGGCCTGTCACCACTCTGGCAGGCCGATCGCGGCAGTGTCCGGGCCTCTGGACCCGGCCGGGGGCTGCAGGGTTGAGCAGGAAGGCATGACCTGCCCACTCGGGTGGGCCAACGCAGCCTCACTGCTCTGCCACTGCCGCCACCGCCGCCACTGCAGTGTCCGGGCCTGTTAGCCCCTCCATGAGGCTGAATGCTGCGTCCAGGGGGCACATGCAAGTGGGTGGGGACTTGACTCTTGGTCTTCTGGTGCAGGGGGACTTGATGCTATGTCCCCATTTGTGCTGACCAGCAGGTGGGCATCCCCCGAGGGATCCCAGACTGCGAGAGGGCACAGGCCAGGCTGAGGGACCCCCCTGAGTGCACAAATTTTTGTTCACCAGGCCACTAGTGATCATATAAATGCAAATTAATTTAATTATTAGGTACTATTATTTTTAAATTTATTGGAGTAATATTGGTTAATAACATTATATAAACTTTAGGTGAACAACTTTATAATATAACATCTGTATAGTCTATTGCAATAGATGCTCACTATCCAAAGTTTACTCTACTTCTGTCACCATATAGTCGACCCTTTACCCTCTTCATCCTCCCTTCACCACCCTTCTCCTCTGGTAACCACCATTCTGTGGCCTGAGTATGCTTGTTTTATTTGTTCATTTGTTGATTTTTATTTTATATCCCACATATGAGTGATATCATACAGTTTTGTCCTTTACTGTCTGACTTACTTCACCAGATGATACTCTCAAGATCCATCCATGTTGTCACAAATAGCAATATTTCATCTTTTTAATATCAGAGTAGTATTCCATTGTGTATATACACACCAGTTTTTAATCCAATCATCCGTCAAATGACACTTAGGATGTTCTCATGTATCTGCCATTGTGAATAATGCTGCAATGAACATAGGGATACATATATCTTTACAAATAAGTGTCTTCACATTTTCCAGGTAGATACCCAGAAAAGGGATTTCTGGGTCATATGGTGGTTCTATTCTTAATTTTTTTGAGGGACTTCCATACTGTTTTCCATAGTGGCTGCACCAATTTGCCTTCCCACCAAAGCAGGCAAACGGTTGCCTTTTACCCATATCCTCTCCAACATTGTTTTTCCTGTCATACTGATAACAACCATGCTAACAGGTGTGAGGTGGTATCTCATCGAGGCTTTGATTTGCGTTTCTCTTAAAACTAGTGATGTTCGGTATCTTTTCATGTACCTGTTGACCATCTGTATGTCTTCCTTGGAAAAGTGTCTCTTTGGTCCTCTGTCCATGTTTTAATTGAATTGTTTGTGGGTTTTTTGTTTTGTTTTTTGGTTGAATGTATGAGTTCTTCATATATTTTGGATGTTAGCCCATTATTGGAGGCATCATTTACAAATATCTCCTCCTATTCACATGATTGCCTTTTTGTTTTGTTGACATGTGTTTTTATCTTTTCCTGCTGTGCAGAATCTTCATAGTTTGATGTCGTCCTGCTCATTTATATTCTGCTTTTATTTTCCTTGCCTTTGGGATTATGTTCAGAAAACCCCCTCTGAGACCACGGTTCTGAAGTTTAGTGCCTATGTTTTCTTCTATGTAGTTAATTGTTTTATGTCTTATATTCAAGTCTTTAATCTAGTTTGATTTAATTTTTGTGTATGGTGTCAGGTAGCAGCTTAGTTTCATTTTTTTGCATATGGCTTTTCAGTTTTCCCAACACGATTTATTGAAGAGGCTTTCCTTTCTCCATTGTATGTTTTGGCTCCTCTGCCAAAAATTAGTTGCTCATATACGAGGTGGGCAAAAGTAGCTTTACAGTTGTATGTGAAACAGAGTTAATAAAGCTATTTTTATAATCATAATCTGCATGTCTTTTTCCATACAAATATCCATAAACCTACTTTTTGCCCACCTCTGTATGTTCCTTGATTATGGGAGAGTAGAGCAAAAGAAAAAATATTAGATTAAAATTGAGTAATGACATATAGGCTCTGCAAAAACCTTTGATAAAATCACCCCATAAACTGAGGAGTATTTAAACTCTAATCTATATAACTGATGTCTGGAAATGCTGAAATATAACAAATTAAAATAGAAATCAATGAGAATGAGAAAACTTACAAATGTGAATGCAAAAACTTCTAAAAAATAGTTTAATCTAACTAGGAATTACTATAATAATACAATGCAATAATGAATGGTATATTAAAAAAAATGAATGCAATTCAACATTAGGAAATATACTGTAATTTATAAATTAACAGACTAAATGAAAATATAGGGCAATCAAATTTGATGCTGAATAGGCATTTGAGAAAAAATTAACACTTTAATATCTACCAGTGTATCTAATAAACTTTTATAAATATGAAACTTCCTCCATCTGATAAAGACTATTTTCTAGCAATCTTTAGGAAAGAGCATGCTTAATTTTCTACATGGAATATTATCATTGTATATTAAAATTTGGTTTCTAATAATTTGATAACTTAGAGCCATTCCCATTAAAGTCAGTAATGTTACAAGGATATTTAATATAATTGATACTCTTCAATGACATAGTAGAAGTTCTAGTTAATTTATTAACTATACCCCACTATTTAGTGTCGAATTGCAGGCCGTACTTAAATAATGCAAAGATAAGAGAGCAAAATAACCAATATTAGAACTATGCAAAATTTCTCCAGCAAAAAAATGAATAAATACATTCCATGTGGAAACAAAACACTTAGATAACTGTTGGGAGTTTTGCCCCATACTATTTGGAAGAGAACTTGGCACACAGCATGAACTCAATAAATGTCTGTTAAGTCATAATTTCTTCTGCCAGTGTTTATCTCTTGTTGTGATTAAAGTATTTCCCAGTACTGTAAATGCTTGAGTGGTAATCCCTAACTACTTCCCAAGCAAATATTTCAAAATGGGGTTTAAGTTCTATGCTTTCATTAATATCCTGACTTGTTTTTAAAATCACTGTTTGACCAAATTCACCAGTTATCAAAAGAAAGCTGCATGAGCTGTTTTCCTGAAACAACAAATAAATGTTTTGAACAGAGGTGAACTTGTTCTTGCTATGAAATATCTATCGAAATGCAAATGAGTTAAAAAAAATTTTACTGGTCCCTGAAATCCCAGAGCAGCATCTGTGCTTGCCAAATACAGGAGGCATCAGTGGGGAAAAGATGTTTGTCTTCAACTTTCCAACATAAACTATCTGGAGTGACCAGAGGAAATATGAAAATAGCAATTGGCAATGTTTGTTTAAATTAATGCCAGGTTTTACTTTTCTCTTGGAAAAAATTCTGTTGCTAAGATAAGCTTTGTGTAAGGGCAGGCAACTGTCTGTTAAGCAAAAGGCTTCTAATTTTAATACCCTCTTGAAAAACATATGAAAATCTACCGTGGGTTGAATTTTAGGCAACATCACTGGTGGTTTGTGTGTCACAGGCTCTTTGGATCAATGGTGGCAAAATCTTGGAGTTTGAAATTACAAGGATAGGAAAGATAGCCTGGCGTACACAAGTGCCATGGGCCCCTCCTTCTTTTGGCACATTTATCTTTTACTCATTAATTTGTAAGAACCCTTTGTATATTAGGCTATTAAGTAGTTATTACTCATGTTTAATTTTTGTCTATTATACTCTATATATGGTATGTTTCTTTTTCATATGGAATGTTTTAATTTTTATGCAGTCAAACCATGTAAATTCTAATGTCTGTTATTCTGGTTTCTGGCTGGAGTTTCATGTTGAGAAAGAATATTCCAAATAACTAAAGTAACAAGCTGTATTTCCTTCTATTGATTTTATGGGTTTATTGTAATTAGATATAAGATTGTTGAGTGTGTTTCCCTCCATGTCCCACGTGGTTCAGGGTTCAGGATCTGGAAGAGGAGCCACACACAAATGAAAGAGAAGAGACAAGAGATAATTCGGAAATATTGGGGGACCAGAAGGGCAAGTCCCACTCAAGGAGAAGGACTTCCACCGGTGCTCAGGCCTCACCAAGCTTTTATTGATCTGGGATACACCCATAGCATAGCCCTTAGGCAGGCGACTCCGGCAACAGGCAGACTAGCCCATCAGCAAGGATTTACATAATAATAAATGGGGAAGTTGCTTCAGCTACCACTGTCTGGACAAATAGAGGTGGCTCCCACCTTGCTAGGGCTTCAAATGTACCCAGCCTTGGCGGGGTGGGGGGGAGGTTCTCTGTCTACACTTATCAGCTAGTAAAGACAATAGGTGGTTTTCTACATAAGATAAATCTAGATTTACTTAGTTATGCAGTGCAAGGTAGTGATCAAATCTTTTTCAAAATGAACTCAGTGAAGCATATTACTTTAGTACCTGAGAGTAATTCCTCTCCACCCCATAGCTCTTCATTTTTAGAATTCTCCTGGCTGTTTTTTCCTCTTTATTTTCCAGATTGGTTTGTAAAATCACTTTTAAAATATTTATATGAATATATTATCATTGCAAACATTTTAAACAGAAAGTGGCATAAAATATTCTTCTTCTACTACTCGCCTTATTTCTATGATTTTCCCCAAAAGTAATGATGGCTAGCATTATTGAGTGAATGTTTCTAGAATAGTCTCTATTCATTTATATAAACATATGATTTTGTACACATTACAGAATAAATGAAGTAATACAATTATTACTATTTTTTTACTTTTTAAAACTTTGTAGTTCATAGAGACTTATGTCAACACAGTGGTTTTCCTCGTTGTTTTAAGGTATACATATATATGCATATATATACGTATATGTATATATACATATGTAATTTATTAAAGTACACATAACATATACATATATATTTATTAATCCTCAAGTGGATATGCATTTGTATTGTTTCTGTAGTTTCTCTTCCATGACACACATGGCACTTCATAATGGAATTACTATTGTACAAATATCTTTTTGCACTTTTTCGCATTTCTTTGAGAAGTTGAATGGGGAGCTGAATTGGTGAGCCATGGAGCATGCACACTTGATGAACTGCCAAATTGCCTTCCAAAAAGTCTTTGAACATTTATAGTCCCATGAGATATACATGGGAGTGACAGTTTCTTCATTCACTCACCAGTTTTTGCAAATTCTTCCCTAATACATGGCTGTTTTGCATTTCAATGGAGGAAAATCAATTTGTTGCTTCAGAGGCCAATAAGTTGGGGAAGTTAAATTTGAGCTGCCATTATTGTGTACAAAAGCAACTAATAGTGAAACAAATAATAGAATTAATGCACTCCAAATTACTGGGAGTGATATACCTTAGCAAACACAGATTGTGTAATAGGAAGAACATAAAGGAAATATGTCAGTTCCAGATAAAAAAAAATGTACTTATTTTTGTGCTCTTCATCTTTTCACTGAAGAAATTTTGCCTAGTTCTAATGGTGGTTATTTCACTATCTTATTTTTATGTCATTTAATAATGGCTTGCTACTTGACATAAAGTAGTGCAGTGAAGTCTTCTAATTTCACTTGCTGTTTATCTGAAAATCACTTGGTGGCTTTTTCAGCCATAGCTATTCTTTAAAATCACTTTTTAAATAATAGGGAAGCCTGCGACTAGCTTAGCACAATTAAATTTCAAATGTCAAGGGTAGGCCTCAAGTAAGTTTCTCATGCTATTGAGCTAAAGGATAGGTATCATTGGTCTTTATTATCAGCTCATGTGTTGATCATGGTAGAGATAAAGCTGGGTCCAGGGGAAGCTGGAGTTAAATGGGCATGCTATAACTTCTTTTCTATATTTTCTGAAAGACTGGCAATGAGGGCTACTTTCACAGAGCGGGTACAGAGACCCAGTAGTATTTGGTTAGCTGTAGCCATTTATTTCCTTCCAATGCAATTAACTCTTCTTTGACACACCTATTCATATGCTGTGAGCTTACATAATTTCACTAGTAGTTATCATTAACAGATATTTAGTGCTAAAGGAATCTTTTTAAAAAATATATTTTTATTGATTTCAGAGAGGAAGAGAGAGGGAGAGAAACATCAACAATGAGAATCATTGACTGGCTGTCTCTAGCATACCCCCCACTGGGGCTTGAACCCACAACCCAGGCATGTGCCCTGAGGGGCAATCAAACCGTGACCTTCTGGTTCATAGTTCAGCGCTCAACCACTGAGCCATGCTGGCTGGGCCTAAAAGAAATCTTAACAGTCAAATATTCCTGTGTGAGAAAACTACGACACCAGTGGGTTAAGATAGTACCCAGGGACATAGAAAGACATATGTGAACAAGAAGGGCTTTAACATATCACACACTGTTAGTTACTTTACCCACATGACATTATTGACTACATGATAATGATCCTTTGAGAAAATTGGATGAATATGATCAGTTGCCTACTCAGCATTCACTCCCCATCTTTCTACTTCCTAATATCTTCCAGATTTTTCTTTGAGGAAACATCCTTCCTGCTATCCAAATACTAGTTCCAGCATTCATCAAAAATCTCCTTTTATTTGCCAAAGTAATTAGTTTCAGGAATAGGCAGGAAACCAGGTACAAGCCAAGCAATACACAGCCTTCTCCTCGCTCTACTGATTGTGTCAGATAGACTTTGTCAGAACCAACCTTCGGCCATTTAAGTGGTTGTGGGAAACAATGCTCTTCCTCTCACTCTCCTACTAGGTATGTATGAGAAGCATATAACTCCTATTACTTCCAGAAGCCAGATTGTGACCATCATGAAAACCAGCATAAGGACAGAGCCCAAACCCCAAAATAAAGGGGAAGCAAGAGTACTGAGGATAACAATAGAGTGAAAACCCTGATTGAACTGTGCTCAACACTTCCCATTCTGGACTTTTTAGTTAAAATGAGCCAATGTATTCTTCTTATTGTTTAAATTTTGTTTTCTCTCCCTTGCAATTGAAAACATCACAAATGGAATCAGATCTAATACTACTGCTGTTTCATAGAAAAGAATTCACCTGAGGCTGGACTGCACTGTCCAATATGGTAGCCACTTGCCACAGGTAGCTATTTGAATTTAAGTTACAATAATATTGAATATTCAGTTCCTCAGTTGCACTAGCCAGATGTCAGGTGACCAAGAGCAACATGTGGCCAGAGGTTACCTATTGGCAGCACAGAAACAGAATATTTCCTTCATCACAGAAAGGATTTACTGCATAGAACCAGTGGGATTGAGACTTAAATAATTTGCCTATAGCTACACACCTGTTCAGTGGTAAACTATTATTTTAACCCAGGTTTTAAGTGCCTAGAGCAGAGGTTCTCAACCTGTGGGTCGCGACCCCTTTGGGGATCGAATGACCCTTTCACAGGGGTCGCCTAAGACCATCAGAAAACACATATAATTAATTAAATATTGTTTTTGTGATTAATCACTATGCTTTAATTATGTTCAATTTGTAACAATGAAATTAGGGGTCACCACAACATGAGGAACTATATTAAAGTGTTGCAGCATTAGGAAGGTTGAGAACCACTGGCCTAGAGGAATGTTCTATCATACTCCATTAAGTCCATGTGGTCAAATGTTGTTGTCATATGTATTACTATCTAATGAAATTGGGCCACTTGTTCATTGTTTACAATCTATCTCTGTGAATACTAGTATAGCATAAACAAATGGTCCATAGCCTCATTCATGCCATATACATCCTGATCTGTGCTAATTTTAACTTTACTACCAGTGTTGGTATTTGTTGTTCTTGCCCAAATTTTTATATATACACACACACACACACACACACACACACACACACACACACACATATATACCATATATATACATGTATATATTTAAACCTTTTTATAACACTTCCATTGTCACTACTTTAATTTTTCTCAAGATTCTTCAGAGGTTTCCTTTCCCTTGTGAATCTGCTAAATGTCTGTCTTTGACTTTTTATTTTCAAATATTCACACATCAGAAAGCTTTCCCCAAGGTATCTGAGCTCTCCTCTTGACAGACACTGTGACATGCACAGAAAAATAGCACAAACTCCCCCATGCATGTCTGAAAATGAATTTGACAAAGCTTATTAATACTAGTAGCTTCTGGCCATTTTTAAATCCAAGCATTCTGTTCATTGGCAGAAAAGCTTATTTCTTTCTGATTTTCTTTTTAATAAATAACCTATTGAACATTTGAAGTGCTTGCTGGTTATCAAATTTAGAATTAATTGTCCTGCATATCTCCAGGCAGAGTAATAAAGCTGCCTATTGCAGCAGAATTCTATTCTAATGGACATTTTGTGGTACTATTTAAAATAACAGTGAACACAAATGAAATAAAAATTTAGTTTCAAGCATGACTAAGTTCACAGTCACATTAACTAATGGGTGGTGTGAGATTTTAATCTTTGAATCTTTAAAAATTCTACATATTTTTATTAAAATGGTATATCCTAGTTGCTTTTAAATATAAAATAAAGACACAAATGCTCTGTCAAAATGCTTTCCTAAATCACTTTATTATGCAAATTGTAAATCTATGCTACCAATGTTTGCTGTATGTCATTTTTAAACTTTGGTAGATGATATAAGATTTTGCATTACAGCAAAGTGCATTAGGCATTAGTGTTTGAGTACAGGAAGTAATGCTAATCCTGGGTTTTGCCATGCTCTGTTATTTTGGTATCATTACTAAGTTGTTTTATTGGAAATGGTGCTTCCATAACAGAGAGCTCAATTAAGGCTAATTAGCAGAAAGCACTTGACATCCATGATTAATAACCTAACTGCTACACTAATGTGCTGAGGTTCTTGAACCATGCATCTAGCACCAGGTGTGATCTTGCTGGAGTAATTGAAGTAATAAAGTGTCTTTTCTATATGCTTATTCAGCAGAAAGAATCCCTAAGTGAGCCTTAGTTGTATGTAGGATGATTTTGTTATTTATTTTTGAATACTTATGTTTACCTCGGTATACCATAGTAGGAGGCCACCCTAGGAGGAAAATGCATCGGAGTATATGGTTCTTGGGTCACACAACCAGGAAAGCAAAATAAAATCCATTCCGTGCAGGTGGAAATGCCTTGGGCATTTATTCCTGTCATAAGCATCTCGGTGATTTTACTTATATTCAACACGTTTTAGTGATCTTACTTTAGGACCATTTTTTCTTCTGTCTTGGAACAACATGGACCCCTGAGCAACCATTAAATTATTAAACGAAATACATATGTGGATACAGTCAGTTTGGTGGAAAGAACACAGCCTTGGGATCAGAGGATCTGGGTCATAGACTGGTAAACTATGGGCAAATCTCCTTGGTAGAATAAAGAAAACGATAACCTTGACTGTATTTTTTACTATTGTGTGCTTGTAACTTAGCATAGAGTATGGCACACATTCAATAACAGATACAGTTGTTGAACAAGTAAATAGCATGAGAAGTAGGGATTATGCTATCTTCCAAGTCTAATTGAAATGATTTCTATAGTAACCCTACTGTGTACTACGACTGTGTTCACCATTCTTAATAGACATGGAAAACGCTATTCTTCTGAATCTTTTTTATTGCAAAATAAAAAACAACACAATGTATACTATGAAATACTTTAAAGCAATATATGTGGGAAATGCATGCGAAAATGCTTGTAAATTTAAAAGCATAATATGAGTGTTTGCCATTATTAGGTCATCTATCTGGATGCATCGTGCTTCATTATCCTACATTTCCTAGCATTTGGGGACATGGTGAAAGATGTTTTGCTAAAGAAAGAATGACTATAACTAGAGACAACAGTGTAGGGAAAACAGATGCTTAATGGGGTAAAAATGCAAATGTAATGGTGATAAATTTATTTTGTTGTGATCAAATGAACATATTTATTCACCAAGTAAATCTGTGCAAAAGTTTCTAGCTTCAATGTTGAAATGTACATGCCACAAGCAAATGTTTGGCTGATATCAGAATATATCAAAAACACTCTAAAAGAGTCTAAGTGACAATTTTACTAATAATTTTCATAACAAGAATCTCCCACTAACAAAAGTGAAGAAAGAAAGAAACAAACAAAAGCCAGATTTCTTAGTTGTCCTCACAGCAGGTCTCCCTGAAGTTCAACTCCCTGATTGAGGGGCTGCCCCTTCTGTCCCAGTCCAGATATTACCCTGACTCTTGGACTTGACCTTGACCTCTTCAGTGAAGTCTTTCCTCAGTCCCTCATGCTTGAAGGTACTTCCATTTCTAAAATGCCAACAGCACTTGCTGACACACACTTCACGTCTTTGAGAGACATAGCTCTTTCTGTTACTGAAGAATGAGCCTCTTTTTATCTCCTTACCCCATTTCTTTAGCCAAATTGTATGCTTCAAAGGCTGAAACCATTACTCATAGTTTTATGTTGTCCCTCTCAAGTAAAAAGGTTTTATACTTTCGGTATCTAGTAAGTACCTGTTGATTTTATTTGAGGACTCAATACAAAAGCACAAAGTTTTTGAATTAAAAGGAATACTACAGTTATCACCAGGCCTGGGCCACTTCCACATTTATTTGGTCTCTCAGCTGTCTTCCTAGATTGACACCAGGAGGGGCTGTACTCCCAAGGCCTTCACTCAGTTGCCTGAAATGACAGTGAATTATCTTAAGGACACAGCCAGGCCTAACCTAAAGGTTTTATTTATTTTATTTTTCAGAGCTCTTTTATCCCAAGATGTTGCGTCCTTAAGAGGCTTTTAACAAAACAATTTTTTTAAATATGCCAACCTGCTTCCTGTCCCCAAATTCAGTGGTAATAAAGATTGAAACTGATTCAAAACTAAAGGTATTGCAGGGATATTTGTGAGTGCACAGTACATACTATAAATCATAGCATAAATGTTGTTTATGATAGACAAAATAAATACAGCTTGGTGTGTTAACCTTCCAATGATGTTTTCATAGTAATGTAGAAGAATGAATTTGGAATCATGTAATGTGTAGGTATCAGTAATACGCTAACAACAACAGAAAAGTATTTTATAAGATTCTTGTAAATTATAACTAAATGGAATCATTAACTCAACTACATGAAAAATTTCCCTGGCTCCTGCTTTAAAATATTACCAAAGGTTCTCTAACTTCTAAGAAAAGGCTCCATCTCATCACTTTGATCCTTCACCTTTTCCAGATGTTTAAATATCAAAACAACTTCTGTTTGCAGGATAGAGGCACTACAGTCGAAAGCATTTAACAAGACTGAGCAGTGGAGCAGGGGAGAGGTTATTACCGGCTCATTTATTAAAAAATTGGAAAATTATATATAAATATTGGCATCTATTCCAAAGCCTAATACAAATCCTGCCAATAATCAATTTTATAATTTAAGCAATGCTATTATTTATAGTTTATAAAATTGCCTATAAAAAATTGCTTATAAAATTGCCTCCCGATGACATAATCTCTCTCTATGTAATTTCTTAATCAATACAGGGTAATATTTGTTTGAAGAGATTAACTGAAAACTCCAAAATGATGCATTTCTTTGTCTATGGTAAACAAAGCATTTCTTGAATTTATCATTTTAGTTAAAATATGAAAAAACAAACAAATTTGGCCTCCAGCCTTTTCCAGAGAAAGTAGATTCTGTCTTTATCTGTCTATTACTATGTTATTATGCAGAGAAAAAGTAAAGATAAATAAGGTCCTATGTGAGTGACACACTTAATATGCTTATAAGAAATGAAAAAATATATATATAAATGTTAAAAAGAAAAATGTATATACACTGGGAAAGAATTCTGAAGAAAAAACATGTTTGTGCACGAAAGAGACTAAAAATGAAACCATTTGAGGTTCTCTATTTTTAGCAGATCAATCAGTGAGAGGGAAGTTGCAAGTAACACACTCCTGCGGGACCCTGGACATCTTGAGGAGACACAAAGGAAGCCAGACAAACCACAAAGCAAAAGAGGCCTAGCAAGGGAGGAGAGTTGCTAAAGCAGGCAGGTGATGCTTTCTCTACACAAAGCCTTTGAAACACAAGCATTGCGAAAATGGGCCACCTAAGTTTTCTATATAAGCATCTGATTGACATACACTTGGCTGTTGCACGCAGACCTTTTCTTTTCATACACCTACCACAAACAGTAGCCCCTCCTATTCTCTACCGCCTTATCTATCTATCTATCTATCTATCTATCTATCTATCTATCTATCATCTATATTTTAATTGATTTCAGAGAGGAAGGGAGAGGGAGAGAAATAGCAACATCAATGATGAGAGATTGTAATATAACCTACTAGAATATAACCTTCACAAGGTCAGGGTTTGTTGCTGTGTCCTTGAGCCAGGGACCATGCCTGACACATTGAAAGTTTATCAAGAATTTGTTGAAATGGTTAGATATACTCTTCACTTGATTGAGTCTATTCTTAATAATCTCACTATATGTTAAGTTTTCTATGACACATATAACTAAATGTGACATTTCACTCTGAAATGCAGAAATGCCTGTCCGCACACTGTGCTGACCTAAAATAATTTACTCTGAGCTATGGGTTCACCTGAGTCCCCTCCTCGGATTGACTCTACCTCCGGTGACCTGGAACTAGGCTGATGACTAGAGGAAAGAAGGTCTCTTAACTATGCTGAAGCAATGACTGGTGTTTGATATTTAGCTTAATTGTATGTAAAGTGCATTTAGATTGATCTTTGAACCACAAGGGAAAATTGTTTATTTTTTATACCGGCAGGAGGATTATAGTCATGAATGTTAGGATATATGAGACAAATTAGCAAAAAATAGCTAGCTCAGCACTGAGTGATGTGGACTTTAAAATGCTTACAGAGAGAGAGAGAGAGAGAGAGAGAGAGAGAGAGAGAGAGAGAGAGAGAGAGAGAATTGATTGTGTGTTGGGTGCCCAAACTGGGGGATATACTTTTCTAAAAGTCTCTAAAGAGAAATACATAAGATATCTTGTCAGATATTTTAAACACATTTCAAAGATGTCTCAGTTGTTGCTACAATGTGGAATCCTAAGTCTAGAAGAGACAAATTATCATCTGATCCTTTTCTTTTCTCACCCCCCATTTTTTGTTTTTTATTTTGTTTTTCATCTTTGTTTTTCAGCCATGGATACTTCTTATAAGGAACCAAAATCTAACCAAGCAGAAGTGGGTTGTGGGCCCAAGGCATCTACTCAATCAGCATCCCCTTTCCTCTACCATTTTCAAAGGTACACCTTGCACCTGAATGCTCCAGAGACCTGAGTTAAAATCCAGTGATTGAATCTGTAATGTTATTTGATGTGATGCTTCAGTACCAATTTTGAGTACAATCTTAGATCTTTTAGTTTCCCTGTTCAGATACATCAAATTATTTAAGAACTCTATCTCCTCTTGATTTGGAATCCACTCTTTGGTGTTCACCCTTGAGCCCTAGCTCTGTCCATTACTACAGCATATTGAAAGAAGTCCAATTCCACATTTATTATATTACACTCATTCATGTCCTCTTTTTGAAAATCCTTACCTGGGGATATGTTTATTAATGTTTTGAGGAAGAGAAAGAGAGAGAGAAACAGTTATAAGAGAGAGAAACATTGATTGGTTGACTCCAGGAAGTGCCCTGATTGAACATGAAACTGAGGTATGTGCCCTGACCTGGAATTAAACTTGCAACCTTTTTGGTGTATGGGAGGACACTCCAACCAACAAGTCACCTGACTTAGGCCATTTATTTCCTCTTGATCACCCCCGTTTCCTTCAGACATTAATAGTCTAAAGCAGTTTGGGTTTTACCTATAGCCCTGGCCATTCTCACATATGCTCAGATTAGATACTTACCTCAAGGGTCTGGTGCTGGGCACTGAATAAAGTCTAATAGGTGGCCCTAACCAGTTTGGCTCAATGGATAGAGCGTCGGACTGAGGACTCAAGGGTCCCAGGTTCGATTCCGGCCAAGGGCATGTACCTTGGTTGCGGGCACATCCCCAGTAGGGAGTGTGCAGGGGGCAGCTGATCAATGTTTCTCTCTCGTCGATGTTTCTAACTCTCTATCCCTCTCCCTTCCTCTCTGCAAGAAATCAATAAAATATATTTTTTTAAAAAAGTCTAATAGGTGAAGTTCTAAGATATTTACATATAATAAGACAGCCTCTTTCCTTGTATTTCTGCTCATGCAGCACCAGCAGCATTAACTCTCATGAAACTGCCTAGTGAAACTATTCTGTTGCACATTGTGCTAGTAAATGACACCCTTATGTTGATCTTAGGTGAATTTTGGTTTCAAATAGTTTTTGTATATATCCTATAAATTTCAACTTATTTAATCTTGCCTGGTATTTCAGACTGTTAAAAATTGTTGGCCCCAGATTCTGTCAATCAGTGGATAAGTTATCCATTTCCATTTTGTGTAATTTGCAATGAGATAGTTAGATCTTTCTAGGAAAAGCAAAAGGCAGAATCCAGCAGGCCATTTCTAAAGACTTTTTTTCCAGATTGACACTGGCTAATTAGCATTTAAAAATTTGTGTAGTTCAATCAGTTATGAATCTACCCAATTTGACTATTACTAGCTCACAATCTTCTGACATGCTCATACGAGTGAGTGATAATATTTTCAAGTTGAAATCAAGATATTCTCAGATGTTGTTCTTCCCTCATTACAAAGCTAGCAATACCAGCCACAAAAACAAGACAAAATACATCAGACCTCTTTGTAGGCTTTCCTCTGACTTCTACTGAGAACACTTTTTTTTTATATAAGAAGCAAAAAATGCATATTCTGCAAAAAATGCTTTGGAATTTTGCTTAGAGTTAATGTCAACTATACTGTCTAAATTCTTTCATGGAATTTTTGTGTATGTTAAAATTTCTTCTTAATAACAAAGCTTAAAAGTAACTAATGTTTTTTTTTTCCCTGAAGAATTCAAAATTCTAATGCTTTATATTTAGTTGACCTGTTTCCATATTCCTTGAAGGTGACTTTTACATTCGTGAAACACAAGTTATAATAAATTTCATTAGTCTAGGGCAGTGGTGGCAAACTCATTTGTCAACAGAGCCAAATATCAATAGTACAACGATTGAAATTTCTTTTGAGAGCCAAATTTTTTAAACTTAAACTATATAGGTAGGTACATTGTTATTAACTTAATTAGGGTACTCCTAAGGCTTAGGAAGAGCCACACTCAAGGGGCCAAAGAGCCGCATGTGGCTCACGAGCCGCAGTTTGCCGACCACAGCTCTAGGGTGACAAAAATTTCCTAAATTATCTTCAATGCCCAGGATAAATGTAAAGAACAGTTTTCAGAGAAAAATCAGTAGCAATGAGCATTATCAGCAATATCAGAGCAGTATCAGCAACAATACAGACAATACGTGCTTTTGACAGGAGTGTGTTTCCATCTCAAAACAGGTAATATATTTCTTAGAAATCCTTTTAATAATACTCCCCATAGTATTCGCATGTGGCAGTTACTGATACACAAATTTGGTCAAAAGAACTCAATGGTCAACGGAAATTATATCATTCCAGCCAATATACAAGCTGATCCCTGATTATCTTTGCACATAAAAATGTTATTGCCTGCTTCACTGCTTTGACATTCAGGAAATCTCACTTTGACTTTGCGGCCACCTAAGTCCAAGATTTCTCCCTGGGTTGCTCTTGCGTTTTCTCAAGGGACCATTTGTCAGGTGTCATCTATCATATTCTGACTTTTGAGGTCAATTATCTCTGACAATCATTTTAATAGTAATATTAACACAAAGTTTTTCTTAATCTGATTAAACTTGCATTTGTATGTTTGATTTTCTAAATTTAGCAAGCTAGCAATGAATTCTTAAAGCTTTAATTGTATTGTTGTCAACGGAGACAACACTTTATACAACAGATCCTTCCTTAAATATATGTGTACTGGATCATGTATTTTAAATAAAATAAGCAAAGAATCACTACATCAGAATCCTAGGGTACTTATTAAAAATGCAGGTTCAGGGTTTTAACTCTGAGGACTGGGTATTCTTATGTACATACCATCGTATTTGACAAACAGTTTTTAATGAATCGTTTGGAAAATATTCTTGGAAAATAATTGTTTCTCACACCCACCCACAACTTGTCTATTATGTTCAAGTTTGCATTTTGATATATCCGAGGTTCTTGAAATAGGATATTTACAGACTGGTGAGCTTGACAGCAGCTTGGAATTTTTTCCGACTCCTCACAGAGGGAAATAGATTGGTGGCAATATGAGGACAGCCTGGAAGCACCCCACTGAGGACTTACACCTGTGGCCTTTGGGACAGGGCTTCTTTTATGAAAAAGAGCCAAAAGGGTGAGAGTTGTGATGATAATAAACAGCTTTGATATTACCATTTGTTGGGACAATTTCCAACACAGGCCAGAGGCAACTGATTGACCATTTCCTTAACCCATAATTAATTATTAGAGCCTGTGGGGAGAAAACATTGTGCTAGGGCCTAGCAGTTAGGCCATGAGTGTTAGGGGGGGAAAAAAAAAAGCAAGCTGACAGCCTCATTCCTCAAGGATTCATTACAAGAGGAAAATAAAGCATTTGATTCTGTTTGGACAATCTTTAAATAGCAAAAAATTAACCTTATGGTCTGGTTATCTCACTGTTTTTGCAAAGCCAGCATCCAGAGGCCTTTCACCTCCAGGGAAATTCTGAAATACTGAGCCCTGGATATTCAGTGTCTTCTACACTTGGAATATCTCATCTGTGCTTGCCAGGGAAAAAAGGTGCTTCTGGAGAGCCTTTAGGGTAATTTTCCATGTTTTTTTTTTCCTTTCCCCTAAAATGAAGAATGGCCTTATTTGGTATTTCAGAAGTTTAACATTGCTCATCACACTTTTTCTCCTGTTGTTCTGGCCAATTACAAGCCTTCCTTGAGCCCAAGAATTATAGGTTTAGGAAATTTTGCATGGAAAGCTGCACAACATAAAGAAATGGACAAGAGGGGATGGGCGGTGGCTAGAACTTTGGCTTTACTTCTGTTCTAAATTATTGATTTGGGTGGTTTTCAGAATGACACTTTAGTTCTCTGAGACCAGTGTCCTCATGTATAAAATGAGGAATATGGACCAGATAATTTCAAAGGTACCTTCAAGAACAAGCATTTGAAGATCACTCTTAGCATCTTAAAATGAGAAAATCTGCTCTCACGCCATTCCACAACTACTGGTATCATTATCAATGGCAAGAGAAACACTGCTTTTAAAATTAATGACACAAATTGAATCTAAACAAATGTTGTATCTTTCCTATACAAACAGATTTCCAACCATTCCATTATTTTCTCCATATTGTATTTCCCTTGATTTCTGAATCTTTTCCAAAATAGACAAAGCACTGGCTGTAAAACATATTTTCAACTAATTCGGTGGATTTTATAAATGTTTTCAGTCCATAAGTTGTTTTGAGTGGAGTGATTTCCAAATTTTCAGAGATAGAAAGATAAGCGCCAAAATGCAAAGTAATCTCCCCAATGCAAGTTGAGGATATAATGTGAAAAAGCTGAAGTAACACAAAATGCACACTGGCCTAAGTTAAAACAAGACAGAACATTTTTTGGATTGGATTTCTATTAAATTTACTTATCAGATTTCTTCAATTTTACTTTTTTTGTTGGAAAAAACATAGATGCACTGATATGCTATTCTTACAGTACTCTTGAAGCTAATAAAATCTAATGAATGTTACAAAATTTTGGAAAAATGAGGTAAATGAATAGACCCTTATTTGCCATAACCTCCCTTAGTTCTACTTTTCAAATCTGCAAGATAAAGATAATACTGCTATTTCCCTCATGGACTTGTGATAGAAACTGAATGTGATAATGTGAGTAAAGCCTTGTACTAAATACTTAGTAGGCATTAATGGCTTAACTCATGGATTTCCTGAGCTGACCATGGTGCTTGTTACTATAAGTACTTAAATTTTTTTTCTAGTGATATTTACTGTGGAAAGGCAATTTTTATGCTTATTTTAAAAGTGAAATACACACACACACACACACACACACACACCTATATATCAGAGAATCTGAAGTTGTCTAGCATCACACAAAACAAGGTAGTGAAGGTGGGACTTCACCTCAGGTCTCTATGGATGTAAGCACATGCTTTTTCTGTTGTATTATACATGTCCTCCTGGGCTTCAATCCAAATGTGTAAGCCTTAAAATGTCTATATTGAGCTCATGGAGAACTTTGAGTTGGTAAAACTATATGACAGAATCATACTATTAGTCTTCATGTATGGAAAGGTAACTAAAATTTATTGAGATTTTGAAAATTTACTCTTATTTATTAAAATGAATGCTATTTTTCAAAATGATCTTGGGATGCTGATTTGTGTCCTCCTTCCATTGTCCACAGTATTTTGAAATTGCCTTCTCTCTAGTGACTCAAGTGACTTGGTCTCATTCTGAGCCTCTCTCTCTCTCTCTCTCTCTCTCTCTCTCTCTCTCTCTCTCTCTCTCCTTCCTTCTTCCCTTTCTTCCTTCCTCCTTTCCTTCCTTCCCTCCTTCCTTGCTTTCCTACTTCCCTCTTTCAGAAAATACTGCTTTAACCCATTTATTCATTTGCCATATTTATTTTGGTTGTTTCCAAAGTATAAAATCATCCCATAAAGAATCACTACCAACTTCAAAGGTATTTAAAAGAACATACATAGGCTTAAAAAACATATCTAGCTGAATTGACACTAATGTTATTTTGTATAATGACACACTTCAGAATAAGTGCATAAAGTCCCCTTCTTCCTTTTTTCATTTCATTTATTTTGAAAAGAAAATACGATTGAATTTAAACACTCTGACATAGTATATTTGTTGAAAACTTTGATATAGTTCAACAAATACTTATTAGTTCCTACTAAGTGCCAGACATTGTTCTCAGTACTTGAGGTACACTGGTAAACAAAACAAATTCCTGCCCCAATAGAGCTTTCTTATGGTGGAAGACAAAATAAAATATAACAAATATATAAATTATATATTTTGTTGGAAGGTGCTAAGTGCTATGGGAAAAGATAAAAAAAAATAGAGCAGGGAGCAGATTGCAATTTTAAATAGAGCCTCATTAAAAAGGTGATGTTTTTGTAAAAATGTAAAGGAATTAAGGACATTAGTCATGTGGCTATTTACAAAAAGATGGTCTCAAGAAGAGAAAATAAGCTAGTTCAAATGCCCTGAGTTGGGACTGTGCCTGAAGAGGTTGAGACACAACAAGGAAGCCAGTGTGGCTGGGACAGAGTAAGTGAGGTGTGCAGAATCAGGAGAAGAGGTCAGAGGAAAATAGGCAGACTATGCTGGACTTTGTAAGCCAGTTTAAGGAATCCATCTTTTATTCTGCATGAAGTGGAAGCCGTTGCTCAGTGTTGAATAGAGATATGGCATAATCAGACTAACTTTAATAGGATTCTTCTGGCGGCTATATTGAGATTAAACTGAAGGGGCAAAGGTAGCATGTAGGAACCAGTTTGGAGGCAAGAGATGATGGAATGGGGGGAAGTAGTGGTGGTGGTGAGAATTAGTCAGGTACCTTTATTTTTTTATTTTATTTTATTTATTTATTTATTTATTTTTTGGTGCCCTTGACTGGAATCGAACCTGGGGCTCTTGAGTCCGCAGGCCGATGCTCTATCCACTGAGCCAAACTGGTTAGGGCAGTCAGGTACCTTTATACCTTTTTAAAAACTTTTATCTTTATTGTGGAAAGTATTACAGATGTTCCATTTTTTTCTCCAGTAGCCCCCCTCGACCAATGTCTTTGTATCTTTTATACAGTTTTTAAATCCAATCAGACTTTCCAGAAAGTATGCAAATCATGTCTATATTAGCCATAGTTGTATCCCAGAGTGCTTGATGCAATTGTTAGTACATAGTAAGCATCTAATACATGCATATTTGGGCTAGAAAATTAGTTTTTAGAAATAAAACTAGTCATCACTTGCCCAGTACATAATCTCAGCATTTTGCACATATTTGTCATGTAAAGTTCAACACATGCCTATGAGGTTTGTGCTGTCATCATGTCTACTTTCCTGATGAGGAAACTGAGGCACAAGGTGGTTACACAACTTGCCTACGACCAGTAGGTGGCAGATGAGACTCTGAGAAATCTGGTTCTAAGATACCTGCTCTTGACACTATGCAATACTGCTTCAAAAAACTGTATGTTACAATTCACTATAATTCATGGATGCAAAAATATGTTTCATGCTTGGCTTATGTTCATGTTCATAAGTGCAGAAACAAGATAGATGAAGTATACCCAGATACTAAGATAAGACATCCTTTCCTTGTGAAATTAAATCACTCATATTAAAAAATCTAAAATGCGCCATAAAAAGAAGCAAATTGTTAGTCTGAGTAGTCAAAATTATACCTTTTATTTTTTATTCAGTTCAGAAATATGTTGGAGTAGAAAATGTACCATAAGCCATTTGTTGTCTAAAACATGAAAGCGACTTTCTGGCACACTAAGATAATACATCTCCTCAGTGTAATATTTTATTTGAATGCAGAGCATTGCTGCATTTAAACTTAGAAATGCTACATTTTCCCAACTCAGTCGGTGGTGTATATTTTAAGCTATGTGACTGAAGAATCCAATTATATACCTCAGGAAAAGGGAACAATGGAAAGCCAAAAAAGGAATTTATTTAGAAATACAGCACTCCATAGTTTTACCTTGAGAGGGGAAAACAATAAAGGCATGCAAGTATTAATGAACCATATGCAAAATTTACTGAATAATTTATTTGGCAAAATGGAGCACGTGAAAGAGGTATGTGAAAAATTAGCATTGTCATTTCTGCAGTGTTTAATATTGTATTACTATTGAAATACAAAAGGGGACATAGAGTTGGTTAAGACAAACAATTTTATCAGTGAAGAGTAATGATCCAAACATGCTGATGTATTTTTGATAGCATTGGGCTCCCCAGGTCTCTAGAATATTAAGAAATCCCTAGAAAGATTTCTTTGTCTAGAAATCAAGTTAAAACTATACATATGCCTCAAAAAAGGTAAGTAAAGGGCCTGCTAATGTTTGAGAACGTCAGTTTATTTTTATTTTTAAAATATACATCTTTTTGCAAGCATGCTGTGTAGTCAGAGATATGAATGTGCCATGCCTTACCAGTTAAATGAAAGCCTGAAAATGTGTCTCAAGAGAACACATTTCTCCCCATTGTTCTACTATAACTCTGATTTGCATAAAATGTAAGAAATGATTCACTCAGAATATTCGTATGAATGGTCCATGTATCTTCCCAAATGAAGGCAAAAAAAGTAATCACAGATAGTCAGACGTCACCCCGTTTGCACACTGATCAGAACAAGGTGAAGCTTCCTGCAGGAGCCCCTCAGCCACAGGAACACTGAACATTCAGAATTGCTGGGCCCATAGGAAGATGGCAACTGGAACCTTTGCTACCCAGAAATCATGAAAATTTCCTTTCACAAACTGCCTGATTAAAGACTTGAATCAAAAGAAAATAGCTTCCGACATTGTTATGAATCACTTCCAGGCTTGATTTCAACCCGCTCACAAATATTCCTTGGCTACCTAATTTGTAACCAGAAAAATTCAAGGCTCTTGGTGGAGACATTTAAAAGATGAATAAAATATTCTCTGGACTCAAGGAGTTCTTTCAGTCAATCAATATGTAGTGTTCCCAGGCACTATTCCAGGACTGGGATATAGTAGCGTACAAGATAAAGTACCTTGCCTCAAAGAGTTTACATATTAATGGTGTTGGCAATAAATTGACCATGAAATAAATAAAATTCAGGGAAGAATTACAGGGCAAAGGGACTCCGATTGTGGGTGTAGCTGACAGGGAGGATCTTCTGAGGATGTGAGATTCTCACCAAGACCTGAATGAATTTCAGGAGTGAGTGGTGGGAAAACATTAAAAAAGGGGAGTTCCGGCCCTGACGCCGAACTTGCTTGGGATGTCTGAGCCCAGGGAGAAGGCCAATGTGCTAGAACAGAGCAAGGAAGGGAATGTAAAGGCTCCGAGGTTAGAGAAGTCACCTGAAATCAGATTATACAGGGTCATGGTAAAGATTTTAGATGTTGCTGTAAACATGGCAGATTGAGTGTAGAGAATCACATAATCTGATTTATATTTTACAAGATCAGTCAGCTTGGAATCTAGTTTTAAGGTAGAGTTTACGGTGCTCACTGATGGCTTGAAGTGAGGTATGGGAGAAAAAGATGAATCAAAGGTAGTAACATCTATATTTATTTTGAGAAACTTGTTGCCTCGGGGTACCAAGTGCCCAGATAAGGAACACTGTGAGAGTCACTGTGTTGGTGAAGGTCAGGACTTGAGTTTAAATGTGCTAATTCTGAGATGCCAATTAGACATGAAAAAGGAGATGTCAAGGAGGTCACTGGGTACACGTACAGGGACGGCAAACATAAATTAGGGAGTTATAGTGTAAAGATGAAGAAAATTTCTCTAAGAAATAAGTACAGATAGAAAAAGGTTGGATATCTGAGCCGTCGGTATTTAGGTGATGGGAAAAGAATGTAAGATCATAACAGCTAATGAAGTAGGAGAAGAGAAGAAAATATCCTTCTATATGGAAGGTTATTCTAATTATCTATTGCTGCATCACAGACCGTCACAAATTTAGTGGCATATAACAACCATCATTTTATAAACTCATAATTCTATGGGTCAGCAATTCAGGCAGGACAAAGTAGGGATGGCTTGTCATGCCTGGGACCTCACCTGGAGTGGGTGGCTCAGTAAGTGGAGATGGCTAAGGCCACACATCTAGGGCCTCGGTTCTTCTCTATCCAGCCTCTCTACATGCTAGTGTGAACTCTCTTACAGAATATTGGTTTTAGGGTAAGTAAAAAATCTTATAGGGTAGTTTTAGACTCCAATAGACCAAAGTAGAATCTGTCATTCACTTTATGATTGGGCCACAACTGGATGTGTTTTTTCTGTCATAATCTATTTGTCAAATCAGCATTCATATTCAGCCCATATTCAATTAAAGAGGAATATACCCCATCAGTATCTTCCTACTCTATCTTTACAGTAGCTGAATAAAGAAAGGTTGTTCAGTTACTGAACAATCAACGGAGAAATTAAAGGGGAAATAAAAAATGGACTTTAAGAAATCCATTAAGTACCAAAAATTATGGGATACAGCAACAGCAGTTCTAACAGGGAATTTCATAGCTTGTATACACATATACATCAAGAAAATGGAAAGAACTCAAATAAGCAACCTAACCTTACACCTCGTGGAACTAGAAAAAAAGAAAATCTGAGCTCAACGGTAGCAGAGGAAAGAAAATAATAAAGATGAGAGCAGAAATAAGTGAAAGAATAGAAAACATGAGAAAGATTAACAAACTAAAAGTTGGTTCTTTGGAAAGGTAAATGAAATTGACAAAACTGTAAGCTCCCCAAGGAAAAAAGAGAGAAACTCAAATCAACAAAATTATAAATGAAAGAGGAGACATTACAAAAAAAAAAGACTAAGGAGTTCAGAATGACTCTGAGTGTCCCAGATAGATAGTAAGGCCTCTGATTGATCTGTGGTTGCAATGAACAATAAGCAGTCTGCAAGTTTGGAGGATGAAATAATAAACTGGATCAGGGAACTATTTATACACTCAGTCATTGGCTGAGCACTGACCAGTTGTTTTGCATTTTACTAGGCTTTAGAGAAACATGAGTGGTGTGGGTTCCACTGGGAGAGGGACTCCCAGTCTGTTGAGTTGGACTTCGCCTTGTTGGGTTGGAGAGGCCTGTGCAATACCCCAGGCCTCTCAACAGAAGCAGAAGAAACATTGGGCAGTACAACTGCAGGTCTGTAACCTCAGAAGAGAGTCAGGATTTAATTCACTACATTTCCCTAGGTGTTCAGTTGCCTTGTCCTGTTTGATCCTGAGCTTTCATCCAAGAGATATCGGTGTTTGCTTTGCAAGGTAAAACACTGATTCAGCCTCCAGCCTGGATGTTCTGGGCTTACTGAGTCCCACAGGCAATTTCACATTTGGACTTTTCAGCCCTGCCTCTTTCAACTGTAGTTCTTTCTAAAGAAATTTCCTATTAAGCACTGTTTCTCTGAACAATCTCTAGCTTTCTACAGTTTCTAGCCAACCATTGAGAAATACTTGTCATTTCTCACAGACTTTTGATGTGTTTAACCATTGTACAATTTTATTGAACTAATTAGAGGCCCGCTGCATGAATTTGTGCACGGGTGGAGTCCCTTGGGGTGGCCAGTGGGGATCGGGCCCAAACCTGCAGCCCAATGCCACCTGCAGTTCCTACCTGCTGCTCCCACTCATATGGGCCCCACTGCGCCTGCCCTGGGCTCATGCCCAATCAGTGCCAATCAGGAGAGGCTCATGCTGCCACAGCGGCGCTAGCTAGCTGTGAGCCCTGCATCTGGCACCCTCCCTAAGGGAGTAGCCTATCGAAACTGGCTCTCCGCTATTCCTCGAAGGGTCCCAGATTGTGAGAGGGCACAGGCCAGGTGGAGGAACCCCACTGCTGTACGATCAGGGCCAAGGAGGGAACACAGGAGGGCTCCAGGGCATGTCTGGCCCTGTCTCATCCAGTCCCGATTGGGGCCTATCAGGCTGATCAGGACTGGCTGGCCTGGGAAGGATGCAGGAGGTTGGCCAGCCAGGGAGGGCCTGCGTCTGGCCCATCTCCCTTAGTCCCGATCGGCAGGACCCCAGCAGTAAGCTAACCTATTGGTTGGAGCGTCTGCCCACTGGTGATCAGTGCACATCATAGCGACTGGTCAACCAATTGACTGTCTGCCCCCTGGTGGTCAGTGTACATCATAGCAAGAGGTTGAGTGGCCTTAGCATCTCATTAGCATATTATGCTTTGATTGGTTGAACAGTTGACCAGTCACGAGATGACCAGACGCTTAGCATATTAGGTTTTTATTATATAGGATCTTACCTTTAGATTTATTCTATTTAGCAACTAGCAGGGACAGTTCTAAATTGATGCTGCCCTTGGTGACTATCTTATAGATGAAAGATTTGTGGTAGTGAACAGAACTAAATTCTGCTTCATGAAGTTGTTTACTTTAGGATTTCCAAACTCAGGTTTGATTCCCAGCTCTTAGTAGATGCATGACCTTGAGCATGTTCATTAATCTCTGTGAGTCCCAATTTCCTCATCTTTAAAATTTGGCTAAAAGAGGAGATGCTGATTAGCTTTAGTGTGCAAAATACTAGGCATATAGTGAGTTGCAAAAAAAGACATTTCCCAGCTCACTTAGTTTATAATCTGTTATGGTCTGAATTATGTTTCCCCACCAAATTTATATGTGAAAGTCTTAACTCCCAAGTGACTATATTTTGAGATTGGGCCTGTATCAGTGTTAGTGGTTGAAACAAATTCTCATGTCCTTCCTTCTTACCCCAAATAAAATGGCCTTTGTTATTATAGATTATTAAATTTAGTGATATAACATTGTTCGTGACATTATATACGTTTCAGGTATACAACTTTATAATATGACACAATACACATCTGTATACTCTATTGTGTGCTCACTACCTGAAGTCTGGTTTCCTTCTGTCACCATATATTTGACCCCTTTTTGCTCTGGTAATCACTATTTAATTGTCTGTATCTATGAGTTTGTTTTTTGTTTGTTGCTTTTTATATCCCACATATGAGTGAAAACATGTGGTTCTTGTACTGTACTATCTGATTTCGTTTTAAAAGTGTGTATTAGAGTGCCTTTGCAGTTCTCTATCCAGACAATCATAACATCTGGAAGAAATGGAACTTTTTCCCCCTTTCTCTGTCAGAGCTATTTAATCCAAATGACAACTCTCAGCTGGGCACACTGCCACTCTTCTAAAGGACTACATTTCCCAGGTAATTCTGCAATTAGATGTGACCTCACGACTTTGATTCCTTTCCAGAAGTCAAATACCTGTTAAGTATTATAAACATATTCTAGCATTTACTTTTCATGCTGTGTGCAAATACTTTACAATCCCCAGTTCTTAAAATCCAGTAAAATGTCTGCCCACACAGGTCTTTTCCGTGGTATTTTAGACACATATATGAATTTCTTGGCCATTTGTACTGGCACCTCAACTCCACATCGTCTGATGACACAGACAGGATTTGGATTAGCTACCTAATTTAGATTTTGAAATTTATGCGATCTCTGCTCTGAATAGAACCTCAAACTGTAGTGTTTTATTACACAACAGATTTGCAGTTACGATCCCATCAAAATACTCAGGTTTATAGAAATACCAAGAGTATACAAACTTACTTTTTCCTTTAAGATAATAATATTGCAATGCATACTATTTTAAATCATCTTGATCTTTCTAGGTTGGGTTCATGTTTTTCATCTCTTGATTCAATTACTTAGAATATAGCCTCAAGGAAGCAGATGGTAAGTGGGTGAATAAAGACGAATTATGATTCCATAATTATTTAGCTAAATCCTAGAGATTAGTTGGAAAGTGGGCTTCCCTCCCCCTCAGAGACAGCATATCTGAATCCTCTCCAAAGGGGCTGATACTAATTATTATCTTCACTGTACAACTGTGTTTAAACAAAGCACATATTTTAAAAATAATTGTCAGGATTTCTGTTGTTGTTGTTATTTCTTAGTAGAAATAAGTATCATTTGGCTTCCACCCTTGAGAAATATTGGAGGTTACAGGGAAATTCAGACATAACGTTTAAATTTTCTTCCAAGAATTACATCATTAAGTCAATCATATTTCCAGATAATTTGTGACACCTGCTTACATCAGGGAAACAGAACAAATACCACTAGAAAATTAAATCTTATGACGTTGCTAATATTTGGCTGTCTGACTTTCAAAATGGCAAGTCCATGTTTTTCAAACCAATATTAATAGCTAATATTTATTAAGCATTGGGATTTTATATGTTTTCAATAGCTATGCAGTGTGGTGGGTATTATAGGACGATAAAATAACCCACAGATGGGTGTAGAAATATTCCTCCAGTTACACAGCTCGGAAGTCATGGAGAGGGGTTTGGGACCAGGTGCTCTGGCTCTGATGCACAGGTTTTGTTTTTATTTTTGTTTTTGATGCACAGGTTCTTAATCCCTAGGCTACCTTTCCCCCCTTATTCCATGTTTAGACCACAAACTATACGTTAATTAAATTCACACTCCAACTTTGGAATAGCAAAATGCCCCAAATTACTACCCATTTGGCCAAAAGGTAAAGATGAATTCTAGAGCCATATAGATGACTTCCTCCGGACAGCGCCACCTGGATATCCTGAAGACTGCTACTCAGCATCTCTAAAGAAACCTTACCATCTTCCTCCACACTACCCAGGGGTCCATGCCCAAATCCTGGAAATTTTCTTGTATTCCTCTTCCATTTCAAAGTTAAATCAGTAACCAGGTTCAGGCATTGCTCCTCCTGACTTCTCACATCTACCCACTTCCCTCCACAGCCACTACCAAAGGACAGTTCTAATAGACTCCTCTTGTCCTGCCTATGTCAATCTTTGGTCTTCCTCAAGTTCAATAATGCATCAGTTATGGAGTGAACTTTTGGACAAGCACATTTGATAGTGTTATCCCTCCTGCCTTTTCTGCTGGAAAACACTTTCATAAAACATGTATCAGATTGTTTTGCAACTCCTTATTGATTTTCCCTGTTCCTACTAGTCTTAAATCCCACAAGTATTAGCTTATCTCTTCTTATAGCCACAACAATATGCCATCGTGCTATACCATACACATGTGTGAAATTTAATTTAAATTCAATATTCCTTTATAACTGACGTACTTGTCATCCACATAAATGTTTTCACCTCAATTTCTTAGATGATTTGCATATAAATTTCTTTAAAACAACTCCAGGTCATCTGTAGGCAAAGCACTTGAAATAAAACACTGAGCACCAAATGGCTACACATGACTTGTAATTGGCCTACGGTTTCACTTTCTGGTCTATGAGGTCAGTCTTCTTTGATTTATAACTGTTAATTTATTTCTAAGTTACTGAAACTAATATTTTCTGCTGTGTTATCCCTCCCCAGAGGAGAATTAAGTACTGAATATTCTTTCTGCTTACTACTGCTTGAAAGAGGAATCCTAATTAAAAGTACAGAGGGGAAAAAAATATAGCGGTTCCTATATTAAAGCATTTTAGATTATACGCAATTTCATTTTGGTTGTTTTATTATAATTTTAATCTTACTTAATCGTTGCTATAGTGAAAACTCAATTCTGGTTAATTAAGGCTAATACTTTCAGTATTAGTAAAACATTAATAGGATACAGTTTTAAACATTCAGCCTTTGCCCTAGTCCCACTGTCGGAATCACACTGTACCTGGAATAGGCTCCCCACACCTGGCTCAACTGCCTTATTTTATATATTTTGCCTAATAAGTAAAAATTATTTGCATACCAATGAGTCAGCTGCGTAACATTATATTTGCATTCAAATTTCATTTTCTTACTCGTTTACTTCAAGTTAAATCTAGTACTGTCATTAGGTTTTTTTTAATTGTGTTTTTCAAATTAATAAGAACTTAATTATGTAGCATAAAATGACAAAGAGAAGCCACATACATACAGGGTGTCCCAGGAAAGTGCATATATACGTTGAATAATTACAAAGGCAGTGATTATTGAAATATATTTAATTTTCGAAATGTAATAGAATCAGCTGTTGATAACTTTTTTGGGACACCCTGTATTTATTCTAAATCTTTAGATTCCTCAAAAAACATACATGGAAAATTAAAAAGTAGAAAGAAAGAAACTGAACAAAAAAATAATTTAAGAAGTGATAAATCTTCTCTGTTGGTTTCTGAAATCAATTACCCAATACATTTGGTGTAATTTTAATCCTGTCAGTTCTAGTCACAATTATTGTAAAACAAATTATTTGTAAATGCTGATAATAGTACTTCCTTCAGAGAATTATTGTGAGGATTAAATAAGCTAGAACAGTCTGGAACATGATACATTCTTTTAAATTCTTGATTAAATATGTTTCTGGTTAAATCCTGGGAGAAAACTGTATCAGAAAAAGATAAAACTGTCCCTGATACTGTGCAGGGGAAACCTTCTTCACGGATGTCTTTGGCGTTTGATGACAGAGGTCAAAGGATGCACAGCTTTAACTCATGGGAAGGAGGAGGCCTTCAGGGTGCTGAGATGCTAATGGGGTGAGGAAGTGCATAAGCACATTGTGACCACAGGCAGATCTCTGGTCTGCCAGAGAACAGCTAAGGCACATGAAGCATGGGCGACTTCCAAAAAGTGGAGATGCTCAGGTGAGATGAGGTACCATAGAAAGAAAGAAGACAAAGGGACAGTAAAGCTGGAGGGAATGGCAGGGAGCACTGCAACCCTTAGCAATGAGACAGACAGTGGGACACTGAGTAGATGATGAGTTTCTGGCTGAGCTGTCCTCCCACAGGACCAGAAGTAGATCAGGAGCAGGACCCAGACACTGTCAAGGAAACATTTAGCTGCTGGAATTGATTTGGGTTAGTTATCAAATTAGACAGAGTATTTTTATTTAACACTAGAGGCCTGGTGCACAAAATCTGTGCAGGGTGGGGGGGGGGTGTCCCTCAGTCCAGCCTGCACCCTCTCGCAATCCAGGACCCCTTGTGGGATGTCCAACTGCTGGTTTAGGCCCGATCCCTCCCTAAACCAGCAGTTGGACATCCCTCTTGCAATTCGGGACCACTGGCTCCTAACCACTCTGCCTTCCTGCCTCATCGCCCCTAACCACTCGCCTGCCTGCCTGATCGCCCCTAACTGCTCCCCTGTCTGCTTGATCTTCCCTAACTGCTCACCTGCCTGCCTGATCACCCCTAACCGCCTCTGCCTCAGCCCCCACCATGGCGGCTTTGTCCAGAAGGACGTCAGGAATGACATCCGGAAGGTCATTTGACTGTCCAGTCTAATTAGCATATTATGCTTTTATTATTATAGATGAATGCATACTGTAAAATATAATGTTTGGTTATTCTTAAGCACATGTTACTCTTTCTAATTAAAAGTTTCGGTTAAAAATTCCAAGAATTGCCGAAACCGGTTTGGCTCAGTGGATGGAGTGTCGGCCTGCGGACTGAAGGGTCCCAGGTTCGATTCCGGTCACGGGCATGTGCCTGGGTTGCGGGCACATCCCCAGTAGGAGATGTGCAGGAGGCAGCTGATCAGTGTTTCTCTCTCATCGATGTTTCTGACTCTTTGTCTCTCTCCCTTCCTCTCTGTAAAAAATCAATAAAATATATTTAAAAAAAAATTCCAAGAATTAACTTTAGTCTTATAAACCATATGATAACAGGAAAGGGAGGTAAAGTATAACCGATGATGTTAATATTTCATTTCTGAACTGATTCAGAATGAAATTTGGGGAGAGGAAGGGATTTTCAAAATGGAAATAATGAATAGCAACAGTAGTTACATGAACATGTAAATAAACATTTAAACATAAAATGTCTCATATTTGAAACATTATTTGTGAATAATTTATCTTCATCATAATTATGTTAAATCCTCCAAGTCATCTGATAAATGATCAAATGTAAAATGTTATTAAGTTTTCATTTGGGGTCATTAGTTAGTGTACTTAAGACCACACTCATTTGGGGGTTAACTGTGGGGGACTCCATAAACTAAGACCCTTGAACTGAGTTGCTGTGAAGCATGTGGAGAAGGATGAATTGAAGGCCATCCATCCCACACACAATGATTTATCAATTTCTCTCATTCTCTGCCTCCCTGTTTTCACAAATCTCCCACCTCATTTTCTCTTCACACTGTATGATTCTAACCCATTTTCCCCTTAACATTATCACTGTATATTTATTCCTTTCCTTCTCAGAGAAATGACTACAAAGAAAAAAATGGCAAATGTTATAGAAAATCAGTCTGCTTTTTAAAAATAAATCTCTGAAATTTAAAGAGTTTAATTTAGAAAAAATATATACAAATAAAGAAATAGTTCAACTTCTTTAGGTTCATTTTATGTTGTTTCCCTTTCTTAGATTATTATTAGCATTCCTTACACAAGTAATTATCTATGATTATTTTATAACTTTTATTTAATTTCTGGTTTTCCTAGAAGAGTGAGCCCTGTAGAGGCAGGTCTGCACTTGACCCATATGATTTTTAAAATATAGCCTCTTCTGTGACTTTTTCTTCACAATTTATTTATGAGCTATGCTTCATTCACTGTCACTAATGAAGAGTATCAAGTTATTTGAACATTTTTCTGTATGTTGAGAAGTTCTCTTTTAAAACACAAAGCTTTGCTTTCAGAAAGACGGGCACAAAGTGATGCAAATGCTCTGATATGAATAAGTAGCACAGTTATATTTTATTCTTATAAACAAGTAAATATAATAGGCATGTTCCAGGAAACTTCCATGAATATAGTCTTATTTTATAATGAGACTTAGTGTCTGTTTCCTTAAACATGTACTAGAAAACCTCCCTATATAAAGGAATCCTAAAATAACATTTTTGGAAAGAAGGGATTCTTTACAAAATAAATAAGCCATGTTGAATTTATAAGCTATATTTAATGCACTAAAGGTATTTAGACATGAAAGATTGTGTTGTTTTTTTTTTATCAAATGACAGCAATCTCTCCACCCCTACACCTTCCCTTAATGTATTAATTTATTGAGGCAATGTCACAGTACCCCTGAGCCATGAGTGTTTGGCATTTCTTCCGGATCCTGGGCTTTCTAACAGCTGTGTGGCTGCATGTAGCTTGACAATGCTTTATCAAGGGCACACCTGCAAAGGCGCATCCTCCTGAGTCTGCCATTTCCTCCCTCACACAAGGCCAGGGGCGCCATGGCCTTGTTTAATATGAACACCCAGAGTAAGGCTCTAATGTCATTGAGTGTTAGTCAAGCATTTTTCAAGTAGATCCTTTTTTCCTGTATTACATTTTTCCAATTGTATATTTCAAATCCAAAATGTGTGTTCCATATAAGAAGAAGTAAAAGTTATGACTCATTCCTCCTATGTTTGTGCCCCTATTTTTATTGAGGCACATTGATCAAACATACAGCTTCAAACAGATTTGCAATAAAAACATGTTAATTTCATACATACAAAAGTCGTTTTTAAAACTCTCGGTAAAATTTGTAAAAGGAAGATTTGTCTTTTGCACTATTTAAAACACAAGTTATTACATTCACTAACCGATCCTCTTAAAGGTACTGACTGATCTGTAGGACCATTTAAGTGTTGGAAACAGGCACTTACTTGAGTTTATCAACTTGTCAATTTTAAGTGACAGATTTCATAATCCAAAGTCCTTTTAATACTATTATACTTCATATTACATATTATACAACTTTCACAATATCATTTATTGGTGAAACCAGTATTTACTCTTGTGGGTCTCAATGTGATTTATTTTAATTTAGTCAATTATTGACATAACTGTGTTTTGCTAGACTGTTGACTCCATGAGGCAGGAAATGGATATAGACCCAAGCACAAGGTTTCGTGTATGGCAAGGAGTCAGTTAAAAAATGTTATTCCAGTTTCTAAGATGAATATTAATAGTATGGACTCATTATTACGACACTTGTATTTTTCCAAAGGAGCCTAACTTGGCAGATGTGAAATTCTTTCTACTCTTGATTTAACAATCTTTAACCCTGCTTCACAACTGTGAAGATTGGGAACCTTAAAAAGAAAAAAAAAAAAACTCTGATTGTTACAAGCCAAAGAGTGGTGATGGGAAAAATGATTTATGAGGATTATATATCATTTATGTATGAGTTCCTTCATCCCCTTTAATATTCTTTTTTTAAAATATATTTTATTGATTTTTTACAGAGAGGAAGGGAGAGAGATAGAGAGTTAGAAACATCGATGAGAGAGGAACATCGATCAGCTGTCTCCTGCACATCTCCTACTGGGGATGTGCCCGCAAACCAGGTACAATCCCTTGACATGTTTTTATTGCAAATCTGTTTGAAGCTGTATGTTTGATCAATGTGCCTCAATAAAAATAGGGGCACAAACATAGGAGGAATGAGTCATAACTTTTACTTCTTCTTATATGGAACACACATTTTGGATTTGAAATATACAATTGGAAAAATGTAATACAGGAAAAAAGGATCTACTTGAAAAATGCTTGACTAACACTCAATGACATTAGAGCCTTACTCTGGGTGTTCATATTAAATCGAACCCGGGACCCTTCAGTCCGCAGGCCGACGCTCTATCCACTGAGCCAAACCGGTTTCGGCCCCTTTAATATTCTTAATAAGGCTTCTATTTTATTAGACATGAGATAAGACTTCAGGAGAAGCTGAAATAGAGTGGGATTTCTTTACAAACCAGTATCAAACATATTCCAGTCACTTGAACATCTGTTCTGCTGTTGGAATGCTGGGGTAATGAGAGGCCTGAGCAGATGTGTAAATGGCAGCAGGTAAAACTGCCAGTGACTGTTAGGAATACTGCTAAATTCTGAAAAATACTGTGTGCTTCAATTTCTCCACACTATGCAATCACACTAATTAAGGGAATTTTATGTATATACCCTATTAGTTGTTAGGTCAAAAATAAAAACAAAAGTAATTTCATGTATTTATCTGACTTGATTGCTTTTATATGGAAAATTGCTTTCTATAGGGAATTACTTTTCATGGATACAGACACCAGACACACACACACACACACACACACACACACACACACACACACATCCACGCACACATACATGGAAGGAGTTAGTGATCTGGGTCCTCTTATATACTGCTATAGGAAGTATAAATTCATTAATTCATTCAACAAATGTTATATGTCAGGCAAGGTTCTTAATGCTGGGTATATGGCAGTGAGCCAAACAAAATCTCTGCCATTATTGAACTTATATTTTCATTGGGGAGATACAAGTACATAGATAGTAAAAAAAAAAAATGGTCTCTGGATCTGTTTTTGTACATCAGTTTATGTTGTTCATTATATTCCATAAATAAGTGAGATCAGACCGTCAAACCTCAGAGGGAAGGCAGGGGAGGGTGGGGATAAAGGGGAGAGATCAACCAAAGGACTTGTATGCATGCATATAAGCCTAACCAATGGACACAGACACCGGGTGGGGGGGGGTGGTGAGGGCATGAGTTGGGGGGGGGGGGTTGGGGGGGCAATGGGGCAATAAGGACACATATGTCATACCTTAATCAATAAGGAAAATAATTAAAAAATATAAATAAATATAAATAAATGGTATTTTATGCTATGGAGAAAAATAAAGCAAGTTAGGCGGCGGGGGGGGGGGGTATCAGAGTTTGAGAAAAGGTTTTTCTATTTTAGTGTGTTAGGGAAAAATGACATTTGAGCTGAGTTGTGAAGGAAACTTAAAAGCTAGCCATGTAAATATTTAGAGAAAGTTCACTCAAGACAGAAGGAACAGGAAATGCAGAGGCTCTGAGGTCTGAGCAGGCCTCAGGTAAATGGAAGCTGATGTTGCTAAGTGGAGTGAATGAAGGAGACAGATAAGAGATGATGCCAGTGTCCAGGCCTAAGTGAGATGGGAAGTCCCTGCTTTTTGTTTTTAAGGGTTTTTAAGTAGAAGTGATATGACCTTTTAAAACGACTATCTTTGGCTTTTGTACACCATATTTGGGTAAAATTGATAGCAGAGAGATGGATTAGGAGGCCATTATAATCATCCAGGCAAGAGAAAATAGTAGCAGGGACCAGTGGAGTCACAATGGAGGTGGGAAAGTGATCAATTGAAAGTATTTTATTAGGTATAGAAGACAAGCTTAGTAAAAAATGATTCTAACATTTTTGGCTTGAACAATTAGATGAATAGATTTGGCATTTTATCAAGCAAGGAAACCTGTTGAAGAAGCAGGGTTGAGAGAGGAAATCAAAGGTTTGGTTTTGTATATGACCAATTTGAAATGTCTATTAGAAATCCAATTGGAATTGTCAACAGAGAAGTCTGGCACTCAGATGGAAGGATCCAAGTTTGAGAAGTGATCTTGGGTTTGTCAAAATATAGATGGAATGCAAACCCGAAAGAGTAGATAAGATTACCTAAGAAGTCAAAGTACCTAGGCAACAGAAAAGGAAAGCAGAACTATTGGATTCAATTCCCCATGAGGAAGATAATAGAGCTTAGTAAGTAATAGCATAAAAACTGTGGTCAGAGTGTTTGAGTTCAAACCATAGTATCAGCATGGATTGATATAGCTAAAATGGTAGTTCTATAGTTACTTATCTCATAGAATTATTATGAAGATTAAATGAGCGCCTGCTCACAAAGTACTTAGCATACAAGTGCTCAAATAAATATTAGTCATATTTATCAGCAGCATCACCTCCATTGTTGATAGTTGACAACTTCTAAAGAACGCAAGGTAATTTATTATGCTAATGATTTTCAAAGGATAAAAGAAAGTGTTAGGAATTCAAGTTTTTACACCCATCACAGTATCAAGTTTCTTCTGCACCTTCATGTTTTCTTTTACACAGACCTTATTTACTTATAGATATTCGCCACGTGGTCCACATAGCTCTCTGTTTAATTTTTTGCTCTCTAGTACTTTAACATTGCTGCACACATTGTAATATCATAAGAAGATCTGCGTTCTTCAATGGTTTCTACTACATGTATAAACCCGAGATCACACATATGCACCAAGCCACTCACTAGTGCAGTGATGGCGAACCTATGACACGCGTGTCAGAGGTGACATGTGAACTCATTTTTTTGGTTGATTTTTTTCTTTGTTAAATGGCATTTAAATATATAAAATACATATCAAAAATATAAGTCTTTGTTTTACTATGGTTGCAAATATCAAAAAATTTCTATATGTGACACGGCACCAGAGTTAAGTTAGGGTTTTTCAAAACGCTGACACGCCGAGCTCAAAAGGTTCGCCATCACTGCACTAGTGCATTAGAAGGAACAAATCAGGAGAAATGATCCACGGACTAGGTGGAATAAGAATAAGTGGTCATGGAGCCAAAGACTGGCATTCAAGTGAATGAGAAACCAGAAAGCCACATAGAAAGAAAAAAAAAGGGCCCAGGGGGTCTCCTTTGTAGAGAGGGGAGCTGGGAGGAGGAAAGGGGCAAGCTCATGGATCAGAAGACCAAGAGCAAGAAGAGGGTACTGATGAGGAAGTCTGGCCTGGAAAGGGCTGCTTGTTTCCAGTGTAGGAATAAGTAATACAATTGCATTAATTAGGGACCTCAACCAAGGAAGCAGTGGTATTATGATTAAAAACCAGTGATTTTCCTCTATGCTGGCTTCATTCAAGCTCAATATTGCTAATTATGCATTTCAAGTCTAAGTAAAACCAGGCAATGAGCCTAAAAGAAGTCAATGCACTTTGTTTCTGCTTTGGCAAAACTGTGTTAATAGTAAACAGAAATGAAGTTTTAAAGGTCAGAAACATAGTTGAAAGAATCCATGTTTCCTCCTCTTTACTTAAATGTTGCAGAATTATCTGTAAAATTTTGTTTCTAGGAACTTCTCACCAATCTGAAAATAATGACACTGTCATTTAATCTTTTTCCGTCAATCAACAATCTACTTAACTCTCACAAAGTCTTACCTAGTAATAACAATAATTTTAGGTTTTTTCTAGGCAGGTAGCTACTGGAACTCTATAGGATCTCTTTAGGACAAGCATATCAACCCGGAGTCTACAGAATCATAAGGGGTGGTCCATAGATGAGCATCAGCCTCCCTGAAATTACGTGAAAATTTGTGTATTTGTGTCCCTGTGAGTTTTTCTGGGGATAGGGTCCAGAGACAGCACAGGATTTGCAAACATTCTTAATCCCCCCAAAAGTTTAACCTGCTTGACATAAAATGATTTATCAATTACTTAAAGCAGATCTCAGAACATTGATGGATTATAAACTGGAAGATTTGAAAAACAATTAGCAAGATGTTACTTCTGTGCACACACCTCCCACCTTTTGTAGTCATTTTTCTCAAAAATTATTTATCCTAGGTGGTCTCTAAAGTTGTTTAGCTTCCACAGTAGATAATAAGATGCTTAATTGGGGGTGTTTTTTCTAACCACTCCTTCCCTCTGGCAAAGACATCTGATCTAGGATCTGATATGCCTCTGGCTCAAAACCAACATTTACAGGTTTCCTATAGTCTCATCCCAAACCTTTGACTTATTAAACTGGAGGGTGGAACAAAGGTTCTTAACACTGCAATAACTCATTTATTTTTTGGTTTGTTGTATTTTTTTCCCCATTGATTAAGGTATTACATATGTGTCCTTATTGCCCCATTGCCCTCCCAACCCCTCACTCATGCCCTCACCCCCCTGGCATCCAAAGGACTTGTATGCATGCATATAAGCCTAACTAACTCATTTATTTGTAATGAAACCCTGCTTCCCTTAATTTTGATGGATTTGGAAGAATGTTGTGGGGGCAGAAGGAGAAAGTCGTTGAGGGAGGTAGAGAAAGAAGCAAACAGGATAAAAGGAGGAAGTTAAAAAGAAACTACTATTCAGAAACTCATTCTTTGGGTTTGGACAAGTTTGAAAATACTGTGCTACTAATCTGTTTAACATACGAATAATTCCAGTAATAATTATTTATTACTTACATACAAGATGCCTAATGGAGTTCTAGTCACTGAAGAGGACAGAAGAGAAATTGAAATTGCATACTGATCCCTTAAAAAATATATAATTTTAGCAGAAAATTGAAAAACACTGCTCAAATAGAGGTAATCATAAATTCTCATAGAGACATACACACACAAATCGACTAAGGTTATATTAAGACTGGTTTTGGACTTCTCATTCGTTAAAAGGTTTTAAATTTAAATTATGAAAAAAATTTAAAAAATATATTTTATTGATTTTTTTACAGAGAAGAAGGGATAGGGATAGAGAGTTAGAAACATCGACGAGAGAGAAACATCGATTCAGCTGCCTCCTGCACGCCCCCGACTAGGGATGTGCCTGCAACCAAGGTACATGCCCTTGACCAGAATCAAACCTGGGACCCTTCAGTCTGCAAGCCGACGCTCTATCCACTAAGCCAAACTGGTTAGGGCAAATTATGAAAAATTTTAAAAACACAATTATAGTATATAAGGTACCAGAGAGATATCTAATAATAAAGTTTAATAGATATTAACTTTTGGCATATTTTGGTTAGATGTCTTTAAAAAACAAACAAACAAAAAAATGAGACAAAATGTTACAGTTTCAGCTAATCCCCATCCCCTGGGCTCCATCATTCCCCAGAGACAAACGCTGTCCCAAAGCTAGTGTGTCTCATTTCCATGCATGGTATGTGGTTGTACTGCCTGTGCTTCACATTACTAAAAATAAAATTTGGCATTTTTCACAACTTTGCATGAACACTATCATGCAGGACATATAATTTTCATTGTTTTGGTAGTTTTGTGTGTTAACATACTTGAATCCATTTCATCCATTTTAAGTATTATAGAGCACTAGAGGCCCGATGCATGAAGATTCATGCGAGAATGGGCCTTCCTTCCCCTGGCTGCCAGCACCACCTTCACTCAGGCCAGAGCTGCCTTTCTGCCTTCGCTCTGGCCCGGAGCCGCCTTTCCACCTTCCCACGCTGCCCAGAGGCCCTGAGCAGCTGGGGCGGTACGGAATGCCTGCATCATCACCATGGCGACAACACAAGTGTACCATGTATGCAAATTAACCCACAACTTTGTTGGGTTAATTTGCATACTCACTCCTGATTGGCTGGTGGGCGTCACGAAGGTATGGTAACTTTGCATCTTTCTCTTTTATTAGTGTAGATTCTGTTAAATCATTTCTATGCTTAGAGAAGAGTTATGTTGTTTTTATAATTTTGCTAGATGAGCATCCTTTTGTACAGGTGTGAAATGTCCTCTAGAACAGGACCTAGAAGACAAAGTGTTATGTCTACATCTTCAAATTTACCAGCTATTGTCAAATGATCTCCCATCTGTTTGCACTAGCATGGCAGACGTCCCATTTCTTCACATCTTCATCTATGTTTGAGGTAATGAACTTTGCCAGTCTTACTGCTATGAACTTGAATCTCACTATTGTTTTAATTAGCTTCATAAATGTAATCACCTTTCAGAGGCTTGTTGATCTGCTAATTTTCCTGTTCTGTGAATTGTCTGTTACTTTCCTTTCTCCATATTTATTATTTTTTTCTTTCATGAATTTTTTCCCAGCCTAAGGCAATTCTTTTCACTTTGTTTGTGTCTAGTGTTCATGTCCCTGTGAGTTTTTCTGGGGATAGGGACCAGAGACATCACAGGTTCTCAAACATTCTTAATCTTCCAAAAGTTTTAGCCTGCTTCACATAAAATAATTTATCAATTACTTAAAACAAAGCAGATGGATTATAAACTGGAAGATTTGAAAAATGATTAGCAAGATGTTGTTTGTGTCTTTCATTGAAGGTGTGTTTACTATTACTCAATTAAGAGTGTTTTCCATTATGGTTTATAGTTCTTGTGTCTAATGTAAGGAATACTCTGCATAGCAGTCTGGAAAGAGGAGGGCGTTCCACGCATGGGAGCCCAGCACTAAGCAGTCATTAGCTGGAGGAGGATGGCGAGTAGACTGGCTTGACTCCAAGAAAATAATCCTCAGAGAGTCATTTTCTCTCCGTTAAAAACAAAACAAAACCAACCACCCGACAGAAAATGGTAATAATTTAGGCAACTTGAGATAAGTGGCAGGGCCTGCTCAAGAAGGAAGGAGAGAGCTGTTGAGTTCCACTGTTCCAGGCCTCCACACGCATTGCTAAGGATGAAGGGAGCGCTATGTTGTCACATCTGTAACCGTCGGAGGCACTGCAGTGTGCCACATACAGAACTGGGGAAGCTCTGACATCTCGCCACCAGAGCAAAATTATCCTTGGCAGACCTTTGCTGAATTGAGATGATCTCAGAGACACATTTCTCACAGCCTACCCATTGCAAGGTCTGACAAACTTCTTTACAAGAAATGTTTCCTCCCAGCTATCATTCTTTCTGTCTATGGTCATCCTGATTCTGAGGTCATAACTTATCTGATGTAAAGGCAGATGTGTTCCTCGGCCCCCTATCACTGCTCTCAGGTTAAAGTTCCTGCTAACTGACAGTTCTTCTCAGTTGCTTCTTCCAGAAATATTTCTAATAATCAGGTTACTAGAGAAACTTCACAGAAAATATAGATTAAATATATACCATGAACTTCAATCTCAGTTGTTTTAATTAGCTCATAAATGTAATCACCTTTCAGATGCTTACTGGCAGTGAATTATTTAGTTTGAAATTCACTGCTTTGAAATCTTTTCTCATTATTCTCAATCAATTCTTTTCACCATGTTGTATCTGATCTGATGTAAGAAAGGATAACATATTTTTATAAAGCTAACTGTAAAATGAGAAAAAAATGACAGTTGATATGGATATAATTTAAAACTTATCTTTGTAAATATCTTGAAAACACCAATGTATATACTTTTCCCTCAGAAGAATAACAGGAGGAAAAGAACATTAATAGATTACTTCCATATAATAAAAAAGATACACATAGCTGCTGATGGTACACAGGAAAGGATTTGAAAGCAGGAAGCCAATTAGGAAACAGTTCACTGACACAGCAATCAGAGTTCATCAATTCAAAATCAACATCCATCATTCCCACATGTTCTTATGGGTACCAAGTTGATCAGAATGGAAGAGATGGAAAATATTTCTCAAGATTCACCAGAGTTTAACAACAATAACAGGTGCATGCTTCTCAAATGAAAACACACATGTCAATAGAAAAACAAACCAACTGCTACTAAATTTGTCTAAAACCATTCCTATATCTTAGAAAGTAAATACTGACTCCCCAGCATTTTACATTTTGATTAGCATCTGATCTGCATAATTTTATGCTGATGATTCCAATATTTTACACAGGTATTTTGCCAGTTTATATCATCCTTTTCACATACATGAAATCTGGCCAAAGGAATTTGATGTAGGAAATCTATATAAGCCCTCCAGATGATCCTCATGCTGGCTAAAAGTTTAATGATCACTGCTTTAGTTCAATGACTCTGGAAAGATTGTGTTGCCAAACATGTATTGACAGCTTAAATGATTATATGCTATATTATGAAAACATTATTACATCAGCCAAGGAAAATTGAGGTTCAGGAGTATCTATTCTATTGCCTGTGAGTCGCTGATCTTCCTTTGAAGTATAACCCACACTGATCAAGTATTTTAACCCAACAAAACTTAATAGCAAAAATAAAGAGAAGAATCTAAGAAGACTCCACACTAGTAGGCAAATAGAATAGGATATCAATTCTATATCCAATTTTACAGAATTTTCACAAAGCATATTACCCTATGGCAAGCATGTCAAACTCTAGGCCTGTGGGCCGCATGCCTCATGCCTCATTTATTTGGCCCATGTTAGCCTTTGAGTTTGACACGCTTGCCCTATGGCATCAAAACGTTTCTTTTAATGTCATTTACTAGAACAAATACATGCATACGGGAAGAACTATTCCATCTGCTTAAGTAGAGATCTGTTAAGCCTAAGCTATAATTTAATACACATAAAAAGAATAATAACAAGTGTCACTACCAAACTTAAAGAAAAATGTTATGTTTCAGAAACAACAATTGAGAAAGAAGTCATGTCTTGTCCCCAACTCCAGTATTAGGTCGGAAGAAATAAAAACCATACTGCATTTATAACCAAAGTGAAGAGATTGTTTATATGTTACTAAAAATCAATCAAATCTTTCAAATACAGAATAAAAAATTGTTCAGTTTCACAATTCTCATGGAAATATAAGCTGCTGCATTTTTAAGTATAACAATATTTTTCTTTACCTAAGAAAAAGAAACATTAAAATCTTAAGCATATTATTTATTTTAAATATTTATTCCATGAATATATAATAGAAAAAAAAAACAAAAATTTAAAACTGTCCCAATTATCATTTAAAGCTTTTAGAAATAGTATAAAAATATGATTTTAAAATAATTTATAACTGTGTTGCTTGGAGTACTATGAGGTTGGAGTATTTCAACATCTTTACTGTGATTATCATGAAATGCTAATTAGGAAAGACATGCTACCTTTTCTTAATATAATAAAACTGTGTTAGGTTTCTATTATTGTTGCCACTTATTTTTATTCACTAAGCCATAATGTAGCTTCATTGTCTTCATCACTATTCACTGTGCACACTCTTTGTACTTAGTGTTTAAGTTCGTGCCTTTGCGTTTAGTTTTTATTGAGTTTACATGTAAAAGATTGTTCAGTATAATTGAATATTTGTTCACAGAGGAAACAAACACATGAAGATGTTATTAAAAGAAATGCTAATATAAAACCAGGCTTTTACTGGTTCAATGTTTATGCAGCTTATTTAATTTAGTTTTCATAGTTAAAGCCAGTGGAATTGTTGAATTTTGTTTTCACTTTTCCAACTTTGAGTTACTTCCTAAATTTTTGAGATAGTTTAGCAGGAAATGGCACAAGTACTAGTAGGATGAAAAGAGAGCTGCCTTACTACTTCCCACATGTAGAGGGGACAGTCCCTTGTTCCCACTCCATCTCATCCCCTATTACCATAATGAGCAGAGTGGGGTGGATAAAATGACATGCTATGGAGGTAGCAGAGATGAATTCTATACTTCCACACTGATTGTGGCTGAGATCCCAAGGAAATACCCCTGTGCAGCAATAGCCAGCAACTTGGAATTGGGGCTGCTTTCCACTGACTTCAGGCAGCCACGCGGCTGTAAAGGAAGGGCAGGATCTCCATATTTCTGTATGGTCAGGTTTTCTGAGCAAACATGACTGGCAATGTGGGTTAAAGGTGAGTGAATAGGAAACAAGCCTTAGACATTAAAGGCAGTGAAATATTCAGGAGAGATGTATACATTTCTCTTTCCTGGAACAGTTCGTTTATATTGTAACAACCTAGGAACCTTCTTCTTGCCTTTTCAAAAACTTGCTTACATCACAGAGCAAAGCTTTCTCTCCTTCCTCAGCAGGGGAGGACAGGTATCTCTCTGTAGCAGTCATTATACAAGCTTCAAGATTCATAGCTTCCAGGTCTTCAACTAGAGTAAAGAGCCTCTATGTTTACAGATAGGATGATATATGCCCTCATTATATTGCTCCAAAAGGAAATGAGGCACAGGGAAAGAACACTAGGATTGCTCTGTAAGTAAATAATCAGTCCTGTCTTATCCAGAAACCTCATGCTTACAGTCAGGATAAAACAAATATAGGTAAAAAAAATGTTACCGCTATCTCTCTGTCCAACAAAGAAACTGATCATTTTTCACAGTTCTATTCCTACCCCCTTAGAGGATGGCCTGGGTCCAGCTTGTAGGACAGACCGCAGTCACATTATGGAACAGTCTCTGCTCCACTGTCCCAGACACTAATTTTAAAGGGTTGCTGAGTCCCTCCTGGTCCTGAATCTTGAACCAAGTGGCCTTGGTCTTGCCAAGATGGCAATTCTTCTCCCTCCTCCGCCTCCACCAGCTTGTTTTTAATAAGATGTTATCTCCATAAATAATCTTGTTACCACCATAAAGTATAAAATAAGTGATAAAAATAAATAACTCATAGAATTAATTGCTGGGGGGCTTAAATACATGTGGTTATATATTTTAAATCATTGTGCAGCTTAAAGAATGCTTTGTTATTGTTTAAACATGTTGGAGAACATGTTACTCAGGGGGAAATGAATTGTTGAATTTTGAAGTCTGCTTTAACAGGTTTACAAGGGTTGCTTACATGCTTAGAAGAATTGCAGACATACTGACTTACAAATCTGTCCTGTTAGTCGTTTAGAGGGCTTGAGGAAATCAGATAATTCTGGGACTAAAGACTAATAATTTAATTAAACTTTATTGTAAATGCTATAAAATATCTAGGGGAATTTAGTCTGCCAAATTAATTAAGCATTTATCAAAGTGAAAATGAATTTATTTTAACAAATATTACTAGTTTCATAAACAAAATAAGAGGTTTAATGATTTGAGCTTTAAGACTCATGAAGAATTAGGTACCTCTTTAAATATACAACTGTATAAGCTGAATACCAATCAAAGCATAAACAATTGTTAGCATGCATTTCTTCATACTAAAATACTCCTTATACATATACATTAAAAATATGATAACCTATTTAATTTGGAGGCTGCCATGCAATATAATGTAGCACTTGGTTATATGTACACTAGAGGCCCCATGCACGAAATTCGTGCAAGGGGTTCAGGCCTCGCAGCCGCGGCTTCATCCAGAAGGTTGTCTGGAAGCAGGTCCGGAAGGTTATTCGGCTGCCCAGTCTAATTAGCATATTATGCTTTTATTATATGTATATGGCATTGCAGATACAGAAATCTGGAAGGATATCTCAGCTCTGCTTTTTAATAGCTACCTGACTGGGCAAATATTCCCACCTCTCTGAGCTTGAGTTTTCAATATTAACACGGGGGTGCTAAAAGTAGCTACATACTCTTGATGGTTTTGATACGTGACTTGCTTTAGGTCCTAGTGAACAGTAATAATACAAGTGGTAATTGTCTTATCAGGTAAAGTTAGCTAATAGTATCTGTCCAATATTAAGTGTCCAATGAGACCTGACTCAGTAAGGAAAGACTTTAGAGAGGTTGGTAGGATTTATAAGACAAAATAAAGAATTTCAGGTTCAAGCTCAGAGGCAAGAAAACACAGGGCAAATTTGAAGGTCTGTCCACTAAAAGTTTGCCAAAGGTGTGTGTTAAGAAGATAATTATGAGCAAATGGATTAGACTCAAATTGTAGAGAACCTGTAATAACAAAGGAGTTTGAATTTAAAGTAGATGCTAGTCAATATGGCTTAGGTATTAACATCTGTGAGGTGTACAAAGTACTAAATATTAAACACTGGGCCTAGATACAAATGAAATGACTGTCAAAATGATACTTATTAATAGAAAACATATGGAATACAAATTGCTTCCCAATAGCATTTTTTAACAATAAAATTAAGATTTGTTTTTAAGTGGAAATGCATTTAAATATGCATAACATTGTGACTTTCATAACTTCAATATTTAAAGATGATAGATTTATTTTGTTCACAGGTTTTAAATATTTAAATGATTTTACCACAGAATTATTAGACTAACACAAAAACCTCAATTCCAAGTGATAGAATGGTGATTAAGTCCTGAGGGAAAAAGCATCATTAGTCTTAGTTATGAACTGAGCACATGGCACTGAAATACACTGATTCTCTGCTTTGCTTTAGGAAATGTAATCCCTTCACATGATGATAAAATCAAATATTGCCTGAACATGGGATCTTTAAAGCTAATTTTTTTTCCACAGAAAGCATAAATAATCAATCCAGCATCCTTTTTATCTTAAAAATAAAAGGAAGCTTTTAAAGAATAAAACACGTTGATTGTTGAGAATAAAGAACTATATCCATGTTACTTTGAGATATGAATTCCTTACTTAAAAATGATTTTTTTAGGAAAATAATGCTTAGTTTTAGAATGGATGTTTGTTTACATAATTTTTCTTTGAAATTGTAAAAATTGTAAATCTAAAAGAAAATTGTTTTTACTGATATGGTTCTTCTTATTCTTTCTTTCGTTCTTTCTTTCTTTCTTTCTTTCTTTCTTACTTTCCTTTTTTTTTTTTTTTTAAGTTATCCAGTTTCTTTAATGCACCTTGAGAATACATCCACACACGAGGACCTAGTGACCTCGTGTTTATAAGGTGCCCAGTGCTTATTTAAGAATACTTTTTTAAAAAATTTATTTTCCAATTACAGTTTCAACTCAATATTATCTTGGGAATATAGTCAAAGAAACCCCAAACACTAATTCTAAAGAATATATGCACCCCTATGTTCATTGCAGAATCCTATATAATAAAGCGGTAATATGCAAATTGACTGTCACACCCTCGCACAAGATGGCCGTACCCATGTGGTTAAAAGATGGCTGCCACAAGATGGCTGGCAGGGGAGGGCAGTTGTGGGCGACCAGGCCAACAGGAAAGGGTAGTTAGGGGTGACAAGACCTGAAGGGGAGGGCAGTTAGGGTGACCAGGCTGCAGGGGAGGTTAGTTGGGGGGACCAAGCTGGCAGGGGAGGGCAGTTGGGAGGGACCAGGCCTGCAGGGGAGGACCGTTAGGGGAGACTGGGCCTATAGGGGAGGGCAGTTGGGGGGGACCAGGCCAGCAGGGGAGGGCCATTAGGGGAGACCAGGCATGCGGGGGAGGGAAGTTAGGGGCGACCAGGCCGGCAGGGGAGGGCAGTTGGGTTGGGGGGGACCAAGCCTGCAGGGGAGGGCAGTTTGAGGCAACTGGGATGGCAGGGTAAGGCAGTTGGGGGCGATCGGGCTAACAGGGGAGCAGTTAGGTGTCGATCAGGCTGGCAGGGGAGTGGTTAGGGGGTGATCAGGCTGGCAGGGGAGTGGTTAGGGGGTGATCAGGCTGGCAGGCAGGTGAGCGGTTGGGAGCCAGCTGTCCCAGATTGTGAGAGGGATATCCGACTGCCTGGTATTGGGCCTTAACCGGCAATCAGACATCCCTCGAGGGGTTCCAGATTGGAGAGGGTGCAGGCTGGACTGAGGGACAAGCCCCTTCCTCCCCCCCGAGTGCACGATTTTCATGCACTGGGCCTCTAGTTATTTATAATAGCCAAGATATGGAAGTAACTCAGTGCCCATTAATAGGATGTGGATTAAAAAGCAATGGTATATATATATATATACATATATATATATATATATATATATATATATATATATATATATATATAATGGAATATTACTCTGCCATAAAAAAGAATAAAATCTTACCATTGCAACAGCCTGGAGGAAACTAGAGTTGTTGTTGTTTTTTTAATATATTTCTTTATTGATTTCAGAGAGGAAGGGAGGAGAGAGAGATAGAAACATCAATGATGAGAGAGAATCATTGATTGGCTGCCTCCTGCAACCCAGGCATGTGCCCTTGGCTGGAATCGAATCTGGGATCCTTCAATCTGTAGGCTGACGCTCTATACACTGAGGCAAGCTGGGCAGGGCAAAACTAGAGTTTTTTATGCTAAGTGAAATAAGTCAGAGAAAAACAAATACTATATGATTTCACTTATATGTGGATTCTAAAACTCAAAACAAATGAACAACAAAATAGAAACATATTCATAGATACAGAGATCAAACTGATGATTTCCAGAGGGAAGGAGAGTTGGGAAAGAAGTGAAAAAGGTGAAGGGATTAAAAAGTACAAATTGGTGGTTACAAAATAGTCATGGGGATGTAAAGTACAGCATAGGGAATATAGCCAATAATATTGTAATAACCCTGTATGATGCCAGGTAGGTACGTGAAATATCGGGGGAGAAAGGGAACCACTTGGTAAAGTGTATGATTGTCTGATCACTATTCCGTCCACCTGAAATAAATACAAAATAATACTGAATGTTTACTGATACGTTTTTGAATCGCTGAGTAAAAAATAAGCCCAGTAACTCTCAAAATGTGGTTCCCATACCAAGAGCAGCCAGCACCAACACCTGGGAAGTTCAGAAATGTAAATTCCCAGGCCTTGTCCCTGTCCTATGAACCAGAAACACTGGCCGAGAAGTCAGTGCTTTAATAAACCCTCCAGATATTTCTGATGTACACTAACACTTGAGATCTACTGACTTAGACCATTTCCTACCAGATTAGCAATTTCCAATGAACTTTAATTACAGTTAAGTGTATTAACAAGAAGAATCTAATTTCTTATTCAGTGTTTTACCATTCAGCCCACTTTATAATGCTTTGAAATTCTGATTCTCAATATTCACGTATGCCAAAGAACTTGAATAGATAATTGTGAATTTAAAAATGATTCTAAGTAATTCCTAATCAGGACAGTGCAGGTTCCTCATACTTAATCATAAATTTCTTAATGGCTCGTGCATTTTGAAATACTAAGATATAGTATAATTCTTCCAGCAGATCCTCTCTTATGGAATCTGTTCATTGCTTCCATGTTAAATTTGATAGTATTTGCAAAATGGTGATGTAAGGACATACTCTTTCTACAAATTTGTAATAATAAAAGTATAATATGCTAGTTAGACCAGATGACCATCTGGACGTCATTCAGGACAAAGCCACAGTGGCGAGGGTTGAGGCAGAGGTGGTTAGGGGCGATCAGGCAGGCAGGAGAGTAGTTATGGATGATCAGGCAGGCAGGCAGAGTGGTTAGGGGTGATGAGGCAGGCAGGAAAGCAATTAAGGGTGATGAAGCAGGCAGTTGAGAGGTTAGGGGCGATCAGGCAGGAAGGCAAGTGGTTAGGGGCGATGAGGTAGGCAGGCAAGTGGTTAGAGACAATCAGGCAGGCAAGCAGAAGCAGTTAGGGGTGATCAGGCAGACAGGCAGCGGTTATGGGCAATCAGGCAGGCAGGCAAGATCGGGCCTAAACCGGCAATCAGACATTGTCCAAGTGGTCCTGGATTGCAAGAGGGTGCAGGCAGGCCGGGCTGAAGGACCACCCCTCCACTGTGCATGAATTTCATGCCCAGGCCTCTAGTACTACAATAAGCCTTGTCTTATTAATCCAGGTGCAACTATCTTTTCACATATTACTTTTCTAGTTGTGTCTAAAACACAAATGCATGACTATACACATGCACATACATGTACATGCAACTCTCTGGCCAAAACACTTCCCACTCAGGAACATGAGTACTGGTGTCCCTAACCATACTTGGTAATTTTTTTGCCCCTATATAAACAATTCTTACCAAGTGTGCTATGGCGGTGACATGAAATATTATACTTCAGGTGCCAGATGGGCTAAGCAGGCTTTGCCAACTGTCTTAGGAACCCCATAAACTTACCTAACATCATTTCTCTGAGAAAAAACATGTTCAAATAACTAACCTTGCCAACAAAAAAATTCTTATTTACTAGTAAGGACGTCTGTGGTCTAACCTAGCATTGTCCAGTAGAAATACGATGTGAACCACAAGTGTAATTTCAAATTCTCTAGTAGCTCTTTTAAAAGGTAAAAGGACTAATAGTTATTTAATCCAATTCATCCAAAATATGACCAAGTCAAAATGTAACCAATATAAAATTATTAAGATATCTTACATGATTTTTGGTGCCAATAGTCAAGTCTGACTTGGCATGCGGTCTACACTTTCAGCACCTCTCAATTCAGACTAGTAAAGTGCTAAGCTAGTGCCATTGTACTAAAGTCACAGTTCTGCCGTCAGAGCAAGCTGCTATTCCTGAGATATGAAAAATATTAAAAACCGAATTAATACATCCATTCACCAAATCAAACTCTATTATAAAAAGGCTGTACTTTTCTTTCTGTTCTCCTTTCACAGAACCAAAGTATAGGAAGACTCTGTTTTTGTTTGTCTGAATGTGTTAAGTTGCTAAGAGAAGTGCTCTTTTTTCTATAACTCTGTGGTTCTAAGGTAGTTGAGCTGGTCATATATCTAAATGTGCTTTAGAGTGTTCTTCACTAGCAGAGGGCCTAAATGTCATTTTTCTGTATTTCTATAGCTCTAGAACTGTGTTAAGCAACGTAACATTGATGTAAGTATTTCTATGTTCTGCTAGTTAAGAATGTTTCCATGACTTAACCCATGATTACAGTGGCATTTACAGTTAGTCTCATTTTTTTAAAAATTATTTCTCTATTATAGTTTACATTCATATTATTTTGTATTAATTTCAGTTGTACAGTATAGTGGTTAGACAAATCATATACTTTACAAAGTGATCCCCTCAAGATTTCAAGTACCCACCCGTCACCAGAATTTGGGCTCACTTTAGAAGAGAGATAAACATGACATTTTGCTGAGTTCTTACTAGGAAGACAGCTTAAGAAGCTAATGTCTACAGCCATAAATAGTTCAAATCTATCTTGGCCAAATTTTCCTCTTTTTGCTTTTTTCAATAATTTTTCTGTAGAGCTCCAACTTACTGAATATCTTTATTATTAGTACAAGAGGTACCTGAAGTCATCCTTATTAGCTTGAATGTCCACTAAATAATGTGGTTTTGACACTTTCTCTGAACATCCTTCACTTCTGTACTAGAAAGTTTATACTCTCTGTTTATAACTGTGAAATAGTTACATCAAGTTTATTTATTTTTTTTACCATGAAAGGTCATTTAAAGTTTCATGGAAACACATATTCCAAAACTAGTTCTGCTTTTTAAAGAGATAATATATTTTTATTTTTGTAAATTGTATTTGAATTTTTTTTGCCATCCCATTTCCTTGATTTTTAATAGATGTGTTAAATGTTATAAAGCTGCAACAACAGCAAAATATTGGTTTAAAGGATTAAAAACATCTTACTCAATTAAGTTATTTAAATGTCCTCAAATCACACACTTGATAAGACAGACTCAAACAATAAACCCTGGTTCAGTAAATTATAATTTTATTTCTTATTTTTTAATGCTTTTCTGTATTTGTCTTATGATGAGTCATTTTTCAGTCACAAATTTCTCCTCCACTGCCTTCTAACATCTTTGAGTGAGAGAGAGCAATTTGGTTGGAGAACAGTTTCAAAATTCATTAAAAATGAGTAATTATAGCAACCTCTATGTCACACCCCACTCACTTCTGCAAAAGAAATAAGGACAAAATGTGCCTAGTTAAGGCAAAAGAAAAACCAGTCATGATATTCCATTGTTTCAGATTTTGAGCTACCACGTGAAGCCAATGATGCACGCATATTCTCCTGCACCCTCTGTTCCATTTTCTTTTAAATCAGATTTTTTGTGGATTTTCTTCTCCTCCTCCTCCTCCTCCTCCTGTTCTTCTTCTTCTTCTCCTTCTCTTCCTCCCCCTCCTCCCCCTCCTCCTCCTCCTCTTCTCCCTTCTCCTCCCCTCCTCCTCCTCTTCCCCCTCCTCCCCCTCCTCCTCCCCCTCCTCCCCCTCCTTCCCCCCTCCCCCTCCTCCCCCTCCTCCCCCTCCTTCCCCCCCCCCTCCTCCTCCTCCTCCTTCTCCTCCTTTTTTTGCATATATACTTTTAGAAGTCTTCTAGACCTTTTAGACTGTATCCCTTCCTGGAATACTGATCCCTAAGCATACACTTGCTCTGGTTACTTTTATCTTATGTGTCTTATTAATCTATCTGTAGAATTCATTTTGCTTTTTTCTAAGAGAAAACCTTTAATGTACTAAATAGGGATAGTTATAAAACTTAAGCCTCTAGCCTAATTCCATTTTTTTCCAATTAGAAATTGCATTTCTAATTCCATTCCACTTCAAACAACAAAGTATCCATATGGTTTTTCTGTCTTTTTCAAGAAACAGCTATTATTTTTCATCGTGTTCAAGGACTTTGAATTATAATCTTGTCAAAGACTTCAATAGTTTACTCAAACAAAAGGATCTTCTTCAATAATACTCCATACATTGTTAAGTGAATCTTCCAACATACCCCAGGCCTCTTGTACACATAAACAACCAAATGTATATATTTTCCCAAACCTCTAAGTCCTTCATACTATAAAATATTAGAAAAATTGCCTGACATGTTGTATATCTTTCCAGTATGCCAATATTCCAGATTTCCTAAAGTTGGTATATAATCTATAACACAGTATAAGCCCCTGGAGGATTGCTTTCCCTTGAGATAGAAAGTAAAAGTATCTATTATGTCCTCCATCCACAAACTCAAGCCATGTTCAAGCCCATGCTTGTGTGGGGGGGAGGAAGGGGGAGGGATTCGTTTTACTAGGCCATCACAGATAATTTTCAAATTTTAAGTAATGACAAGCACTGGTAAGGTTCAATTAAGAATCAGAATTGCCACCTCCTAAAGCATGTAGGTTATCGTGTTCCACTTTGCTGCTTAGTAGAGACTTCTGCAGGTGGGCTGTTATCTGGGACACCATTTGCCTATAGGCTGAGACCAGAGACTCTCTAGATAAGAGTTTTTATTCCTTTTTAATTGTGTTTTACCCTAGAGGGCACTGTCCTCTTGTAGCTGATAAACTATCACTAGATAGTCATTCTGTAGGCTGAGGCATTTCATCTTCAGAGGTTCTCCATCAAAATGCAAATTTCCCTCCAAGGGCCAGAAACAGACATGCTAAGAGGCTGTTTATTAGGAAGAATCCTAGGGAAGCTGGAACTCTTGGCTTCTAAGAGTATTTCGATGCTGACTTGAAACCCCAGGCAAGCAAAGAATGACAGAGTGTTGTTCTCCAGGGCTGGGCAGAGAAAAGGAACAGGACCTGGAGCAAAACAGAGGCTGCTATAAAGGCTTGATGAATGCATTCTGAATCAAATAGCATTAATGACTCACCTGTCATCTGAAAATGCTCTTCTGATTGATGGTTGGAGAGAAGTGCAGATTGGTGGAAAAATAGAGGGCTTGCATTCAAAAGACCTGAACTTAAGGCACTCAGAGCACAGTGTCATATGATAATGTGGAGCCTGCTCTTGAAGTTTTAATGCCAGCCCCATATTCACCAGCTGTGTGCTTTCTGGCAAAACTGCTCCTTACTCCATCCGCCAGTAGGTAGAGGTGACAGGCATATCTATTGCTATCTCATAGGTGTATTTGGAGGACTGAACCAAATGAAACATGTGGTTAGTGATGGGAAAAAATGGTTAGTCACTACTACAAACCCCACTATACCTACTATTACTAATATCTAACATGTATCAAATTTGCACTACACACTAGGTGCTATTCTAACCATTTTATTTGAATGTATTCATTTAATCATCCCCCTCCTCAACACCAAGAGGTAGCCTCCTTCAAAATTCCTACCTTACTATTGAGAACACTTAAACACAAATACTGTATATTGAGCAACTGGCCCAAGATTTTACACTTGCTGAGTAGTAGAGTCAGGATTTGAACCTAGGCAGTCTGACTCCAGAGACAGCCCTATTAACCACTTATGTGTTGTGCTGCTGTTTTTTCTTATTGCTATACTAGAGGCCCAAAGCACGAAATTCGTGCACGAGTAGGCCTTCCTTCCTCCAGCTGCTGGCACCAGCTTCCCTCAGGCACCCGGGACCTGGGCTTCCCGCCCACCCACCGCAGCCTGCTGGTCAGTGGCCTGGGCCTCCCTCTGCAGGGCGATCATGGGGCGATGGCTGGGCCCCCGACCAATTGCATTGTATCCATCTTGGCTGGCCTGGCGTCAGTGGGTGTCACAGCGTGGTCCCGGATGGTCATTCCAATGGGTGGTCATTACGATGGTCGTTCCGCTGTTTGGCTGTTCGGTTGTTTTGCATATTGCACTTTTATTATATAGGATTATAATTAATGACTACTAAAGGCTATAGTCTTGAGAAATTTTAAGATTATTCTGAATAACATTTCAAAGTCTCAATTTCTTCATAATCATGTGAAGGATAATAGTAATAATCTGCCTTATAGGTTTGTTGCAAGGCTTATACCAAATACTGTGTCCTAAGGTGATATTTCTCAAAGTGTAATGTGCATACAGATCACCCGGGGCCTTGTTAAAATGCAATAAGAAATTTCTGCTTTTCTGATAAGTGTCCAGTGGATGCTGATGTTGCCGGTCCAGGGATTACACTTTGAGTGGCAAGTTGCTATGAATGGCTTGGAAAATTATGTACTTTCAGTTCCACTGCCTCCTGACTATTTGCTATATGACAGACTTTCCTTAACTTGGCACATGGGGGCTTGATAAATATCAGTAGTATACTAGGGCAGAGTTCTACACAGACTGGGCCATTCATTACTCAGAGATGCTTTATGCATTACAGAAACAAAAGAATGGAAGTTTGAAATGTTCTGCAAACATTTTTAACTTCCTGTCTTGAGAAATTAAGCATGGTAACCCTTTGCCTTCTTCCTATTAAAGAATAACAGAATCCGTCCTTAAGTGCCTCCCAAATGAGAAAAATTATAATTGAATATAACCACTACTAGATGTCTAGGACACAAGAAATGAAGTTTTGTCACCTTTCCTCTTGAAAATGGTGACCAGGTGTTATAGAAGGACAGTGTACCCATGGCGGAATCTCCATGTTCTATTCCTCTACTCTTCCCTAATAAGAGAAGGGGCATTTCACTCTTTCTTTCTCTTGAAACAAAAGCAACACCACCCAAAAAAGGGCTGAGGATAATGTCTGATTCTCAATCAATATTATCTTGGGAGAAAATGTAAAAAAAAAAAAAAAAAGTATCTTGGCCAAAAAAACAAAAACACTTCTCACTGTTGCATGGCCCTTGGAATTCTGAATCTCTCATTTCCCTTCTTATTTAAAAAAAGATGAAAACAACAACAACAAAGCAAACAAAAAGCTTGATTAATTCAGAGTCTTACAGGCAAGAGGGACTTTTTCTTGATCATTGGCTAATAATTCCCCAAAATGATTTGTAAAAGTTCTTATGAACCATAAAATATTAAACAAATGTCAGTATCATAACCATTGCTGCCATGAGATTTCTTCACACAGCAGTGAAGAAGAAAAAATTATTTTAATCTAAATAGAACCTACAGTGTTTAGAGGGTTGTATCCTCCTACAGGTTTCTAGAGGTGACAGCAAATGCTGCAGTGATGAATACTTGCCCCTTCCCCGCAATCCATCCTGGACAGTTGTCTTATTAAAGGAATAAATACTACACATTGTCAGTCACTGGAACCACAGTCTCTACAGTGGCCATCTGGATTGCTGCCATACTCCCTTGTTCATTCCTCCCACAAATGTTTGAGATGTCAAGAAGGAGAAGCAAGGTCATGAATAAGTGGGAGGGTGCCTGAGAGACCAACTTCACTTACTTCATGATTTTGCTGTCACTCAAACAAATGAACCAAGATGGAATTGATTTGAGAATGCCAAAAAATGTTAATAATTGCCCAAAGAGAAGTGTGGGGTGATAATGGTAAATGCTAATGTTGTCAAAATTTTTAAATTATATAAAAGTGTGTCATTGTTTAGAAAAGGTATTCTTATTTAATTTACAACTAGTTGGAGAATTAATGTAACATTAAATCAGCAACCCCATGATAAGAAATAATGTCAAAAAGTGCACATTTAGACAGATATTCATGTTCAAAGGGGTGATTTTTTTGAAAGCATATAATGTTAATTCTCAACTCTGACATTTTGGAGAATAACTTCCAAATGGTGAGGCATGTCTTATCTTCAGATGAACGTGTGATATGGAAGGAGGAGCAGAAATGTCTCTCAAGTGTGAAAATCAGAATCCTTTTCTGGTGTGTAATGTTCTGCCATATTGTGAGAATGAAACACTTTTTGGTAATATATAAATTACAGACATTTTGAATGGACAAAAAGACTCAAAAGGCTTTAAGAACACTGAAAATAACTATTATAGAAATGTTCTTATGTTTAATGATAAATAGATTAGATACAAGGAAAAGGCTTAAGATTCCTAAAACCAGTTAAATTTTATAATCAAAGTAATATATTTGGCAAAATATTTCTGAATACTTTGAATTCTCAAATAGTTAAAAATTCCTTTTAAATGCTTGATGAATTCAGAACAGAGCTGTTTAAATCTTTATTATGTGTATCATTAATTTTTTGCTGTTACTTATTTATGCATAGTAATTCACATGAAATTACTGTATTAAAATAGTGCCCAGACCATTAGTAATAGAATACCATATTCTTGAAAAGATATAATAATGTTGAGTGGAAATTTATCTTTTAAAAAATTTATTAATTTGCTAAATTAAATCAAAATATAGTTTGTGAAAATTTAAAACAATAAACATTGAATAGGATTCTAATTATAGAAAAATTCAGATTTTAATTTTTAAAGGTTTAAAGTGTTACTAGGTGCCCAGCAGGTGTGGCTCAGTGGTTGAGCACTGACCCATAAACCAAGAGTTCACCAGTTCAGTCAGGGCAAATCGCTGGGTTGCGGGCTCAATTCCCAGTAGTGGGCATGCGTGCAGGAGGCAGCTGATTGATGTTTCTATCTCTCTCTCCCTTCCTCTCTCTCTCTAAAATAAATAAAAAACATTCAAAAAAATAAAGTGTGACAAGGTAGTTATGAGCTATAATAAGTTAAAATTCCACTGCTGAGGCTCAGGTGCCCTATGACCGCTGGCAATCTCTGGTCATCTAGAAACTGGGAATAATAATATTTATATCATCGCAATTCTATCTGAAGATTAAATGAGAAAATATGTGTAAAAATGCCTGGCATAAGGGACAAATTTCTAAAAATATGAGTTCCAATAGAATGGAAAATTATTTCTCATTCAGCTAACAGTCCAAGATGGTGTAGGTGGTTGACAAAGATGATTCTCCCCCACTCAATCATTCAGACAAATTCCTGCGTTTTGTGGCTTTGTGGTCTGCAGGACCTTGTCATGTGCAGCCAGCTGCTCAGAGAGGAAAGGAAGAAACAGTGGAATAGCTTCTTCATAACACACAAATGGAACACATCCCTGAGTGGTCATGCACAACTCAGGAGATGTTGAGGTATGTGACTTAGCAGTTCCCAGGTAGAAGAGGAACATGGTTCTACTGTTTTACCAGTTACCATATGAATGTAGTGATTAAATCATTAGGTCTCCCTGATACAAGATGGAAAATTTATCAAACTCAAGTTGAGAGACTCAATTACTAATGATCATGAGCAAAACAGAAGCTCTTTCTGAACCATGAGCTTTGCTCTATACATGATATATAGTCATATCTATATCCATCCTAATTGACAGAGAGGTCAACCCATATTAAGAAAGAAACTGGCTCCTTTGAAAAAATAGAAATTTTAAATTTCAAGTTATTCTAGGGTTAGGGTTTTCTTTAAATTAAAATCAAAGTGTGTTTTGTTTTTTTTAATATGAGCAATTTCTTCTGCTAATTTGCAAATGATTTGGCCCTTTACAAATGGGTCAAGTTATACATTTGAGGTTCAGAGAAGGTTTTGGCACTGAAAAATCTTTAGAAGTCACAAAGATCAGTAATTACAGAGGCCATTGATTTATTCACACACATAGCTGTTCGCCCTTCCCCTTATCAATAAGCCCAGGAATTGCCTAGCCCTCTGCCCTGCACATATCTGTCTTGGATGTGCAGACTGAACTCATACTATGCTGGCACAAATTACGTTACTAGTAGGGAATCATGTAGAGTCATTAGCTCAGAAGGCAGAATCAAAACCATCTGAACTGAAGCCACAGTAATTCCCTAGACATATTAGATCAAGTAAAATAGATCACCACGCAACTTGAAGAGAACCGTCTTTTAAATAAATTAATCTGATGATCAGTTTCAAAAAGCCCCAAACTCTTGTACAGACTTTGCAATCTAACACTAAGAAGAAGAAAGACAGAGGAAAGTAGTTATGGCTGTAAATGGCGTAGTCAGTGGTCACAAACACAAATCAAGGGAATAATTTTTATGTCCAAAGTAGATTCTAATAAAAGACAGAACTTTAACAACCAAGGCCTTTGTTGTAATGCAACTTGTACCCGCTCAGAGCAAGTCACCAGATGAGAATCTGACCCCTGGTCAGAAGAGCACAACTGGGCTTACTGTTGTTTTGAACAGACACCATAGTATTAAAACAAATGTGGAGACCCAAACCTTGTCAGTTAGAATGTAAATGAACCCTCTGACAGAAAACTCCTCTGCATCCCGAAGCCTGGCGTCCCCTTGGGAGATCCTGTACATGGTGCTTGTAAAAGCCTGCAGAGAGCAGCGCTTCCCCATATAGTGTGTGTAGCGCTGAGGAGGGGGTGATGAACACAATAGGACACTGCAGACAGCATGCAGCGTGCATTCTAAGTGATGCAGTTTAGAAGACTCTAGAAGACTAGAAAGGTGGTTTGTTTTCTGGATTCTTCTCCCCCCTTCCTCCTACACTCAAGAATTTGAACTCGCAGGATGCTTCAAATTGAGAGGCAGAGTTGGGGGTAAGCAAATGAAAATGGATGCCGTTCCTATGTTAAAAGAGTGATGGCTCAACTAATTATTTGCTTGCTTCCGGCATAGCAGGGAGGAAGCAGTTTCCGGCACCATTTGAAGTCACTGTCACCTCTATAAATTGGTCCTGAAGTTCTGGCCCTCAACTGACTTCAAATTAGGCTTCGTAGGCTCTGGAATTTACCAAACCCTGAGAAAACAGTTCCCAAACAACATGCAGATGAAACGAGAGATAAAAGTTCTATTCTCACTAGTCATGCGCTTTGACAGTTAGTGCTGGCACTTCCCCATCGCTGTGCGGTGTGCTGTAAGGCCTGACATGATTTTGTGCTACCTTGACATCTGAAACGAAGGCCTCGAATGGCTTACTGCAGGCTCTTTTCTATCCATGAAGAAATCGGGCCCTTACAGAAAATCAACAGCAGGATGGAAAACTAACATCAACATTTGCCGCACATCTAACACATGCCATGCCCTACCCTAGTGGGTTTTTCTGATGGATAAACAGATTTAGAGAAGAAAGGTAGGATGTGCAAGAATGTGCACCTATTCATGGCAGAATGAATATTCAAACCCAAGCTGTCTGACATGCCATCCCATGCTCTTTTCACTAAGCCAAAAATCAAAGCCGTGGGCTTCCAGATCCTCTCAAATAATTTCCCTTGATTTTTGTGGAAGGAGTGCCTTCTAATTTTCCTGAACCTTTTAAATCACAGGGGTAAGGACACAGAAGCAAGAGAAAGGGCGGGATATAAAAATCCAAGAGGCCCGTGACTGTAACTGTCGTGTCCAATACTGTATGTCCGGGTATGAGCACTTCATAGGCTTTCAGTACCTTGCAGCAAAAAATAAAGGGAAATGGGTTTTCTTGTTTTTTGTTTTCATTCAGGTTCTTAAATTAAGCCTGAAGCTACTGATGCCATAGACTCAGGTTGAGGTACCACCCACAGCTTTCATTCCCTCTTTCAATAAATATTTATAGTACTAGAAACTGTGGGGATACACAGCAAATAAGATGAGGTTTCTGTCCTCCTAGAATACACTTGAAAAAGAAAACAGAGAAAACTAATAAGCAATTTTAATTAACTATTACAAAGTCCATTATTGAGGATACAATACAGATATAAGTAAAATACCATGCTACTCAAGTTAGTTTTTGGCTGTGTTAAGTACAAAAGAGTTGGGGTCAGAATATAACAGAATTTCAGAGCTGGAAGAGATCTCAGAGATGATCTCTCTTGTCACTGCTGTGCTTCCTGCTAACGCAGGATAAAACTCAAACTCTTTCGCATAGTACACCGGGGTCCTTAACATCTTCCTCCTGATCACCTACCTGGCTGCATCCCTCACCACTTTTCCCTCCCACTTCCAGGAGGTACTGCGTGGCCACAGAGTTTCCTACTGGACAGCAAGCTCCCTGAAAACAAGAACCAGGTGTTGCTATGATGGAGCCCAGTGCCTGGCTCAGGGCACAGAACTGGCTCCTTAGACATCAGCTCAATTGTCCAGAGGTAGAGGTTATAAACAAAGTATAAGGGATATAAGCCAAGTCTTAAAAGATGAGTAGAAGTCAAGTGGAAAATACTGCATTGGGGATTCAGTTAGAGTCTTAAGAAAGGAGAGAAGTTGAAGGGATGCTCAGACCCTAGTACTGGACCAGTTTGGCTAGAGCAGAGAGGTAACGGAGGCCATTCAAAAGGTAGATGGGGCTGTTTGAGGAGGGCTTTAATATCACAGAGGAATACATGCATCCTCCTTTGATGTAATTTGAGCTCACTCATGTTTTTATTCTCCTTGAGACTTCCCATGCACTCAGAGATAGGCCAGGAGTTATTAAAAGACTTCATGTAAAGACATGACCCTGCTAATCAGATATAAGTTGATTTATAACCTATAATTTAGAGGAAAATCCAGATAACAGAGTACAGAAAAAGACTCTAAGCTTCATATTTAGCAGGACAATGAGGATAAGTAAGGAAATCTCTGGGGTACGGTATCCAGGGCAACATCGTTTGATTATATGCCAAGTAAGAGGTCAATAAAAAAATAATTGTCCAAAGGCATCTTAGACATCCTCTGAGACAGATGTTTACGAATTATTATGAGTCCCTTTAATTCTAGCAAGACAATTAATGACTGACAATATTTTTATTCTAACGTCAATTATAGGGATATGAATTTCAATGACAAACATTTTTGCCAGGATATGTTTTTATCTTACAAACCTTACTAGACTTTTTTGGTGAATAGTATGGCTTTAATAGTTTCTCGGTGCTAGCTAATGGTTTTTTTTCAGGAGAAATCTGCAGACATTCTGCCGAGTGTGTGTAGGTGTGCTGATTTTGACACCCATATGTGCTAATATACAGAAATAGGCAATTAATTACTTCAGTTACAGTATATAGGATGCGCTATTTTGCATGAGGCATGAAGTAGCTCTCTGAATTTCTTGCTTTATTTAACACAAGTGTCAAAGACACAAAACTGCTAATTATAAACAATCCTGTGACATGCAGAGTAGCCATAGTGAGGACAAGTAGACAGTGATTTCAAAGTAATATTTAAAAAGTGTGGCAAGCATTCCATCCAGATATATCAAAGGATAATATGTGACACTAGTTATGGAGTTATATCGGTTATTAAAACAACATTTTAAAGTTAAAAATGAACCTGTTTATGAGTACAATGCTCTGGCCGAATTGATCAAATCTAATGCATCCAATGCATATTCTAGAAGCTTAAGACTTTACACAGAAAGCTTTTGTTTTAATTTGTTGCTTGGCAGCAGGAATCATTCCACTATATGCCTAACTCACCTCTGCACACAGAAAGTGATGGTTTTTAAAGAATATTAATAAAAGGCTAAAATACATGATGCTTTCTAATGAGTAAAATCCGAAGTGAGAAGGCACCTGGTATGATTATTATGAGTTCACTAATGGCTTCTTTTCAGCTGGAGTCACTGCCACAGTGTCCCTGGGTAGGGTGGGACTCCCTCCAGCCCTTCGCTGTCAGCTATGATCCCCCATGGTCCTAACTCTGAAATGGCCTGTCTTCCTTTTGTTCAGTGTGTTATAGAATTTTTTTTTAATTAAAAGGGTGGGAAGTGGTTTTATTAAAATGCAATATCCACAAACTTCTTTATCCAATTTGGAGAAGAAAACAAGATTTGAATGGATGCTGTCTGAAATGAAATATCAGTAAAACTAGAATCACAAAGGCAACAAAGAAAGAACAGGGAGAACATGTGATCAGAGCTTCTAACCTCATCTCTGCCATCAAATCTCTGTGACCCAGAGGTGGCAATAAAATGTCACCAAAGTTCAAGCAGGATTTGAAATGACTGAGACAGATTTGGTGGGCAAGGCTGTGAAAAATCCAGTATTCTGACATAACTTGATTTTTTAAGAAAAGCCAGAAATATAGATTGATGTGAAAGCTCCTGATTTTTGAATGTGGAAAACTAAGTTTAATAAAAAATAAAATGTATTAAAGGTGAAATAAGACATATCTGCAGGCTAAATTCTGCCTACAGGCCTTCAGGATGGGTGGGTCCCTGACAGCAGGTCCAACGCTCACTTTCTATTAGAGGAGAAACTGAAGTGGATAATCACCGAGGTCCACCCTCTCTAAGGTTCCCTGCTGGTCAGTGCAGCCTCCGACTCTATTCTCTCCTCCCTCTTAACCAACACACCTTCTGACATCTTCTGTTCAGTCTTTTATTTAAACTCATTCAATATACGGCCCTCTTTCCTATACTTACTGAGATGAAAACAAAAACAAAATAAAAGAGAAGATGAAATCAAAATGACAGCAATTCTGAACTTAGAAATCTATACATAGTTACGACCTGCATAATCTATGCACATCCATGAAATGTGCATGCGATGCAAGGATTTCCACAGTTAATAATGTAAAATGGTTGTTTCCACTACAGAGTATTTTTACAGTGCTTGAAGTTCTTTGGACAAAGATATAAGTGTCTTGTTTAATGTTATTATGATATTCTTATCTTATTTTGATGTTTTTTTATTTTATACTAGAGGCCCAGTGCATGAATTCGTGCACAGGTGGGATCTGGCTGGCCGGCCTAGATGGGGGTCCATTGGGCTGGGCCAGTGGAGGGGAGAGGCTGCAGGTGATTGGCAGTCCAGCCACTCCCCCAATCAGGGTGTTGGGGGTGAGTAGGGAGCGGGGCCAGCCAGGGGGGGGGGGCTTCAGGAGGTTGGCTGGCTGGCCCCGCCCCCAATCAGGGAGGGGGGGCAATTGGTGGCCAGACCGGCCAGAGGGGGGGGGGGTGGAGGGCTGATTGGGACCAGATCAGGCTGGTTGGCTGCCATAGTGCACATCATAGCCATTGGTCGTTGGTCATTCCACCATTCTGGTCATTGGGCTTTTATATATATAGATGACAAAATTCCAGTGCAACATGGAGAATGTAATGCAATTTCTATACTCGATTTTTCAAGAGCAACCAGAAATATATTTATGTGAAAGCTTCTGATTTTTTTATGTGGAAAGCTAAATTTAACCAAAAATAAATGAAAGGGAAAATATAACACAGGAAGGTCATTGTTATTTTCTGAAAAAGAAAGCTTTACTTTTACGCCCTAACAGATTTATACTACTCTATAGCAAGTTGACCCAGAAGGGAACTCATGGATAATAACCATAACAACTCTATTAAAAACTGTCTGCTTTTTTCTGTAGGTTTAAAGGATAATAGAGGGAATACCATTCAGTGTTAGCTCCTAACAGGCCTCCTGTTTATTCATCATACTGAAGCCAGTGTGATCTCTGAAAAACAAATTTAGCTCATCTGACTTCTCTACTCAAAATCCTCCCATTGCTTCTCATGAGTCTTAAAAGCAATTCTATGTCTTTTTACTGCAGCCTGTCAGGGTTCTCAATGGCCACAGGTGCTCTGCTGCTCATCCCAATAAGAGGCACGGTCCTTTTCCCCACCCCCGGAATCCAGGCTGGCCTTGTGGCTTCCAGTGATTACTAGAATGCGTCAGAGGGGATGTTGAGCAAGCCTTGAACCTAGGTTTAAAGAGGCCTAAAGCTCCTACTCTCATCCTCCTGGAATACTTCTGCCACTATGTCAAGAAGCACAAGGTAGAAAACCATGTCAGGGAGACCCCAGACAAGCGAGTGAGGATATCCTAGACCAGTGATGGCAAACCTTTTGAGCTCGGCGTGTCAGCATTTTGAAAAACCCTAACTTAACTCTGGTGCTGTGTCACATATAGAAATTTTTTGATATTTGCAACCATAGTAAAACAAAGACATATTTTTGATATTTATTTTCTATATTTAAATGCCATTTAACAAAGAAAAATCAACCAAAATAATGAGTTCGCGTGTCACCTCTGACACGCGTGTCATAGGTTCGCCATCACTGTCCTAGACCACTAGGTTTTAAGCCACTAGGTTATGGTGTGACTTGCATTCTAGCAACAGATAAGTAACAGCCTACAAGGCACTGGGTGACCTAACCACTGGGCCCCTCCCTGACTTACCTCCCACATCCCTCTTTCAACCACTCTGGCCTCCTTGCTATTCCTCAATCTATCAAGCATGTCCTGTTCTTCACTCTGCTTGAAGCCCTTTTCCTCCCAGTTTGCATGTGACTCCTTCACTCACTAAGGTCTGCTTACCACTCTGTGGACAAGAGCAACCACCTCCCTCCCTGATCACCCTCTAGCCCAGCCGTGGGCAAACTACGGCCTGCGGGCCGGATCCGGCCCGTTTGAAATGAATAAAACTATTGAAAAAAAAGACCGTACCCTTTTATGTAATGATGTTTACTTTGAATTTATATTAGTTCACACAAACACTCCATCCATGCTTTTGTTCCGGCCCTCCGGTCCAGTTTAAGAACCCATTGTGGCCCTCGAGTCAAAAAGTTTGCCCACCCCTGCTCTAGCCCCTTCTGCTCCATTCCTCTTGTCAGCACTCATGTATTATAACCTTAACTGTGTGTTTATGTTCTCTCTTCCCTAACCTAAATGTGAACTCCATGAAGGTCAAGATTTTATTTATTTTATTCACTAGTGTAGCCCCACTACTTAGGACAGCGTCTGAAACATAACAGCGTTCAATTAAAATGTGGTGAATGAATTACTTTTCAATTCCTAGTAGAATTTCAATTTCAAAGTAGAAAACCTGCTCCTCCTAGATCATTTCCAGCCTACATATGATGTGTTCTAGGGACTAAGAAAAAAAAAACCTTTTTTTTTTTTTTAAAGAAAGGAAAGAAAGAAAACCTAAAAATTCTGGAAAAAAGCAGTTAGTGTGTATGTGCTCTTGAGTTTTCTTGAACATCACAATTAGAGTTGCCTCCACAGAAATTTTATATTTATACTCAGATAAAAAATAAATTGGTGTCATTCAGTTTCTCTGTGATTTTCCCCCTAAAAGGTCTCTATTATATTTTCTGATCCCTACACAGAATTGTGTGGTCCCTCAATGATTATAGCATCCCAACATATGGCATAATCTATTTTCTACTTCATACCATCCCCCTACCATCTCACCCCTTATTTAGGTCTAAGACCTTTGATTTGTGGATAAGAACTTTGCATCAGCTCCAATCACTGTATTTTTTTCTGAATTAGCCTTTATTTCTAGAGCAGGTTAGGTTCACAGCAAAATTGAGTAGAATGTACATATTTCCTATATACCACTTGGCCCCACTCATGCACAGCCTCCTCCATTATCGACATCCACCACAGAGCGGTACATTTGTGACAACTGATGTACTTACACTGAAACATAATTATCATCCAAAGTCTACAGTTGGGTTCATTACTGATTTTGTACATTTTAGTCTTGGACAAATTAACATGTAAGCACCATTAGAATATCACATACCGTAAGTACACTGCCCTAAATATCTTGTGTTCTACCTATTTATTCCTCTGTAGCCCTTTCCCCTCATCACTGTCTCTTGATTGAAACAATTTGGAAGTGAAATCCTAGGAGAAGTCCTAACTACTGAGTATGCATTACACATGCTAAAGAGATTAAGTAAGAAAACATCACCTGACATCCCTGGTGCTTATTGTACAAAGGTAGGGTCAACATTAGACACCAACTGCATACTGCGTGTTGCTGAGTATTTGCAAGTTAGTTCACATAGGGCTAGAAACTGTTCCTGTTCAAACCAGAAACTTAGTGTCATGCTAGACACCTTCCTTTTGTCGTTGCTTTTGTTATTGTTGTTATTGTTTTGGTCTCCCTCCCCATTTATTCAGATTTAACTTTCTAAATAACCATGTAATCCATCCTCTCACCTTCCTTCAGCTCGTGCTCATTATCTTTTGTCTGGACTGTCCTAACAGCTTCTTACCTGTCCTTGCTTTCAACCTTGCTCCACCTCTAATCCATTAACAGCCTGCCTATACATTCTGTCAGCCGTTAGAAAACTAGGGAGGTGAGGATTTAGCTATTTTTCCTGGCACAATTTTTCTAGAATCTCAAGATACCCAACCTTGCATTCACCATGCTCACCTATTTTTCTATGAGGCTAGAAATGATCTCTTTGTGAATGTGCAGTGAATATTTCTTACATATGTTTCTTTTGATGCCTTTGAGAGAATATAATACTTCCTATTAGAGCAACCCTGGAACATTAAGTTGCTCCTTCTCTTCTGTTTTTACCTTCACTGTCAACAAACAGTAGGTCTAAAACCCATTTTATGAAATCCCAGAAGGAGATGTTGCTGCCTTTTTATTACTTGAAAATATAGTGTTTTAACATTAGTCTCTCTGATGGCCTTATTTCTTCTCATTATTAGGTTTTTCCAGTGATCTACTTAAAATAGTTTCCTTTGGTTCCTATTTTATTGCCCAAATATATATATATATTTTTTAAATTTTTTATTGATTTTTTACAGAGAGGAAGGGAGAGAGATAGAGAGTTAGAAACATCGATGAGAGAGAAACATCGATCAGCTGCCTCCTGCACATCTCCTACTGGGGATATGCCCGCAACCCAGGCACATGCCCCTGACCGGAATCGAACCCGGGACCCTTCAGTCCGCAGGCCGACGCTCTATCCACTGAGCCAAACCGGTTTCGGCCCAAATATATTTTAAATTAGTAGTTCATTCTGTCAAGGAGTTATATGCAAGAGTCTCAGATTCTCAGTTTTGTCTGTGTTTACTTTTAACTTATTAGAAGTTGAGTTTTCTCTTTATGGAAGGTTAAAAATATATAATGTCCACAAGTAAAATTCTGCTTGGGCCTCTGGGCTCATGCTGAACTTGGAAAATACGAATGTTTTTTGGTGGAAGTCTCACAGGGTCCCAAAACATGAAGGAAGTGAAGACGAAGATCTTTTTAATATTCTCTTCATTCCTAGGACAAGGTATGGGGAAAGGGCACAGAGCTTCCATGACCTATCTAGGAGTTCCAAACTATTATGTTAGTAGGTAAAAAAAGGAAAATATTCTTTTTAGCTCTGTCTTTTATGGAAGCACTCTGGATAGAGTTCTCTTCTGTCAAGATACATGAAAGATTTGCTTTTGTGAAGTTTACCTATAAAATGTATATAAAATTGTTAATGGCATGGAAAAAATCACATTTAGCAATTAGAAAAATCAAATGTGTTACTAAATTCAGTGAAAACAATAGCCATTAGTATCTATGTTTTCTGTTTAAGTTCAATTAGTTTCACATACTTGCATTATATTTATTGTATTACATTTAGAATAAATGTAATATAGTATTTTATTATACCACTTGTCATTAAGCAATTAATAAATAGTACTTTGTTCTAAGATTTTGTAACAACTGAAAATTCAAAATACTGCTAATTTGGTTTTTGACTACTTCTAAAGTCCATGATTAATTACCTATTAAAACTATAGAAAGTAGTTATACAAAGATCTATAACTATTTTTATACTGAAGATTATTTTCAAATGGTTAATAGTAGCAGGTTTCTTTCCCTTGTCTTTCATTAATGAACAACTTTTAATTAGCCAATTTCTTAGTCATTATTTTAATTATATCAGAAAAGGATAGGAATACTCCTATAAACTAGTCACAGAAAGTATTTATAGGACATTAGGGTTAGTAGAAATTCCATAATCATTGTCAACGTTATGTGCCCTATATTTTGGCTCTTTACCCTTATCATCATTCTTTTGGGGAATTGGATGATTCAACTAGTTACTTTCTTTCAGGAAATGGCCTAAATTGACATATCACTGGTACCCCCAAAATCCATCTTTAAATCCTCTACTGAACTTAAAGACATCCATTCCTACTAAGTCAATGGAGATGCCAGGAAGGTGAGGAAAGTCAACTTTCTGGGCTCACATTCAGAGGATGCTTGTTATCCTGCTCTAGGTATGTTACATAATAACAAGGTTTTCTGTTTGTTTATTTGTTTGTCTGGGAATATAATGATGCCTATGATTCTACTCTGAAAATGTAATACCATTCATTGATATTTTGGGGCTAAGGCAGAACCAGAGAGACTTCCAAAGAAGAGAACATTTTGTGTGGTTGCAGGTGTTTGGTGAGGAGCTCTCCACATGCCACCTGTTGCTGGTGGGAGGGGGCTTCTTGCAATGTCACGAAGAAAGGAATTGTCTGAGACTTGCACAGAAGGATGAGCTACTGTAGAAAGCTTTATTTCTGTGGAATCAAACCTCTCAGTTTCCAAGGTCCCATCTCCATTCATTCCGACCAAGGAAAGACTTCCATTTTATCTACAGCAGGCCTAAGATCAAAGCTGGTGTCCAGAGTTTCTACACCATATTTTCACATTCTCGTCCAACATCAGGCTAGCTTAGCTTGTGTTCCCAGCTGCAGCCCATCAGTCCGATGTGTGTGGAGGGTCACGTGGCTATGGAGGGAACAAGGACAGAAGCAAAGCCAAAGAAAGAAGAAAGCTAAGAGCCAAGAGAGCAAGAATTCCTTTTTCTGGGGGATTAGCATTCACAAATTTTCACAGGCTTGCATTGGCTCCACCCCCTCTAGCCAGTCTGTGATCCCCCAGGCTAGATTGACAGGCAAGTGCCTTCCCTACATCACCCCAACTTAACTGCACATGTGAGTATCCTCCCCCTTTGTTGGACCCCTTTCCCCAGTGATTTGCAGGGAATAGACTGGTGGTTCCCTGGGGAATTTAAAGTTGCAGCTTCCTGGTGAAGCTGCCCAGCTGGACATGCTTGTAATATCTGGTCTCCCTTTGGCTCCTTTCCTATCAGTATGAATAACTAGCTCGTTACAATGGTAACACAGGTTCCGGCTGGGGGAATCAGAGAGAAGCTGGAGGTCACCTAAGAATATGGGACATGGGAGTTGGGAGTGTTGGGGGAGAAGAAGGGAAACAAACACCCTCTGAGTCTCCAGGGTCCCAGGCCCTGTGTTTAACTCTTTCACATCCCTTTCCTCCTAGGATCCCCCAAACAAGTCTCTAAGTAGCTATCAGTATATTGGTTTTACAGATTAGGAAATCAAGAATCAGAGAAGCCAAATTCCTTACAGCTGTTGATAAGCAGCAGCACCTCAACCAACCAACAACTTCCTTTGTTAAAAAAAAAAAAATTACACAGGAAGATAGCACTAAAATTTTTACGAACACCTGGCTAACTGCTGGAAGAACATTTCCCCAAGCACTAAACACCTAGGTTCACCAACTCTGTCCAGAAGGTAAATGCTAGGGTATTTTCTCAAAAAACCATGACTTCTTTTATTGGTTACCAACATCACCCAAATTGCATTGCATAAGCCCAAATTCAGCACAGCAATCATATTTGTAAATAAAGATTTCCCAGATAACAGTTCTGTTGCAAAAAATAGCAGATAGAGCAGATTTGAATAGCCTTGATGCAACAAAAAGTGAAAGCTATTTAAACTATACCAAAGGTGCTTCTGCAACTCTTCCTACTAATATTTCTAATATAATTTTTATTTTTAAATTGTTTACATAAATTAGTATTTGCTTTTCTAAGTTATAAATATGTAATCTTCAATTATAAATATGTAAACTTGAAAAAGGAATCCTTCTAAAAAATTACAAGATCAGATTTATCATTATTTGAGTTGGCAAAAAATTAAGTGTATTGTTCGCAATGAATCACATTTGGCTATGTGTATAGAGTGCATCTGAGCATATTTACATAAGTAATTTAAAATTATGTTGTTTTACCATAAGCAAAACTTACAGCTTTCAATATTAATTACTTTAAATCTCATCTTCATTGTAGAAAAAATAATTGTTTTTAAAACTAGACACATTTGTTGTGTAAATGAGAATGCTCTTGCTTTTGTCAAAATATGTAAAAATGTAAGACCTCATCTAACATAATGTGCTTCATGTTATGAGAAATGACAATTGCATTTCTCACAGACAGAGCTGTGTCATTAGGAAGCACAATGGGGGCACCATGGTACCATTCTTTGGGGTGAATGAAGCGTGGTATTGATCAAAACCAGGACCCTTGCTGATGATGCATTAAGTGCCTGTATATTGTTTTGTATTCTTTTTCTTGAGATGGTATCAAAAGAACATAGCTTCCAAATATATCTCATTGGATATGAAGCTGAACTGCATATTTCTGAAGCTTAATTTTCTTATCCAAATAAATCTCAAAGCAAACATGATACAAATAAGTTTTATTTTCCTTTATTTAATCAGATTGTAGGTATCTACATATTTTTGTTCTATATCTTAGAATACAGGAATTCATTAAGCCCACCTTTGTGGATTTAAATTATATAGTAAAACAACTTTGTTAGTGAAAGAAATCCTTTAATAATAATATGTATTTGCAGTCTCCTCTTCCGTTCTGTAGGAACTACTTTTTGATCTCCTTTCTCTTAGGAAGACATTGTGTGAGTAAGTGAAAATTTTATCATCTTACTATCTATGACCTCAGGTAAGTCATTTGAATAACTACCTTAAAATAGGATGGTATCCTTCTCCCCTGGTACTCTTATTCTCTGAAAAGTCTCTAAAAACTCTGCCTTATTTTAAGTATAAAAATGTTTTGATCTCTTTGTGAGAATAAGGTGTATGATTTCTAAGCTCTTTCTAACCTACAAATTCTGTGTTGCATGTCTGTTGAATACAAAGTATTATAAAGGTTCAAGAGGAATAAAATAAAGTATGCTATGTGATCCCTGCTCTCAATGGCCTTATTTTCTTTTTAGTGGAATAGGACTAGAAATTATCATATGTTATTTTTGTCCTCAAAAACTATTTTACTTTCTCTCAGTCAACTAAGTATTATCAATTATCTCCCACCCATTACAGTTCATTTCTTTTGGATAAGACAGACCCCACCCTCCGATACAAATGCCCTCTCTTCCCTCCTGAATCTAAAGTTGAAAGAACCTAAGACCTTCAACTAAGCATGCTGAGAGAGCCTATCTGAAAAGGAAGCCAACACTCCACATGCAGAATGACAGAGGCAAACCGTAAGGCAGAAGCATGGGGAGCCATACTACCTCCTATACTGAGTTGGCCCAAAGCTAGTGTGTTGCCCTTGACTTTAGACAATAGGTTATGATCTCTGTCACCTGCGATAAACATATGTCTAGTACACACATCAAAAACGAAAGAAGAAAGCAAGCAAGGAATAGCTAGCTGTTCACACTGTATTCCAAAAGATATAAAATAAATTTTAGTTCGATGTATTCTTGCTACACATTTATTTCTAATATTCCTATTTTGAATTCAAGCAACTAAATTTCTGAGTAGCAATCCAGTTGCCCTCTGTACAAGTAAAGTGGTGATGTTCTATACTATTTTGGAAAATTTATTCTTGCATAAAATCAACTGGGTTAGCTTTTAATTAAAACAAAAGATATTGCCCCAAGCTAAAAATGGTGGTTCCGGAGCCCTCAGTAAAATGCAACTGTATTTTTTATAGAAACATGGGATATGACCCCCTCAAATAATTATGCAGGATGCTAACTATCACTGAGAAAGTGTCTTCCAAGATAACAAAGAGAATGAGACGGGAGAAAGGGCTTATTCCTTTCTTGGCTGTATAGTAGCGGTTCTCAACCAGGATGTTTTTGCTTCTCAAGGGGCATTTGGCAATGTCTGGTGGGGGTGAGGGGAATGGTGCTACCAACATCTAGTGGGTAGAGAACAAGGTTGTTGCTAAACATCCTGTAATGCACAGGACAGTCACCAGCAACAAAGAATTCTCTGGCCCAAAATGCCAGTAGTACTGAGGTTAAAAAATCCTGCCCTACGAAATACTCTTTAGGATTCAGATGTTTAGTTGGAATAAACCTTTGACAGGGTTAACAAAACATTAGGCAAAAACAGTAGAAATGTTACCACACTTGGTCATAGAAAACTAAACAGAGTCCCTCATAAGTTACATCTAACTACATATTCATGTGTCAGTTACTTCTGAAAAATTTTATTGTTTCAATCAAATTTTATTATTTCAACCTTTCCTTGGTGCCTAGAGACTATTGCATAATATATTAATAGTCAAATTTACATTGGCAGCTTTTATATGAGATCCCAGAGGTCTCTGGTATTGGGTAGCTATGCAACCTTCCGATTGAAAGAGGCTGGTTTCACCTGGGCCATTTCCCATATGAATTATATAGGTACACTGCATTCGTGACCTTGTACTAGGTTTCCAAAGCTAAGCAAAATATTTTACATATTGTGATCTTTCCTGTATCTAAAGTCAAAGGGGAATACTCTAATTCTACAAATTAGTCAGTGGAGATATTCCTTTGAGGCAAAGTTTTCTGGAAGATTTTTCTATAGTCAGATTCAGAAATATGCCTTCAGGAAGACACAAATTAGATTCACAAAGCACACTGCTGGTCTTGCAAGTTCACTAATCTGATGGAAAAAATAGTCCACCCACTACCCGACCCTCCGTTTGTAACCTTACACCTACGTCACTGCCCAGGGTCAGACTTCTTTGCACCTAAGTTATAAGTTGTGGTCAGCAAAGTCCCTTGGCCATCCTTGTGGCTGCCACTCCCCAGGAGTGAATTACTTCTTAGCTTCTGTCACTCGTTAGGCCCCCAGAGTCCATGGAGAACACTTCCTCCGGCCTTGGCTGCCCTGGCTCTCTGATCATAGGTATACACATAAGTTCCTGTCGGCTATACTGGAACATTTACCACTGTGACTTTTTATATTAAATGACCTAGACCAGCCATGGGCAAACTACGGCCCGTGGGCCGGATCCGGCCCGTTTGAAATGAATAAAACTAAAAAAAAAAAAAGACCGTACCCTTTTATGTAATGATGTTTACTTTGAATTTATATTAGTTCACACAAACACTCCATCCATGCTTTTGTTCCGGCCCTCCGGTCCAGTTTAAGAACCCATTGTGGCCCTCGAGTCGAAAAGTTTGCCCACCCCTGACCTAGACTTTTATTTCTGAGCCACCAGAATCAAGGACATTGAACTATGTATCAACTTAGAGGCATCGGTAGTTGGTTTTTAGCTTGAGAGTTACTAAAAGATACACATCATATATCCAATAACTGTTTGTTTTTATTTTTATATCTGATCCCTAGAGGCAAACTGTAGCATCAGTGATGCCCAAAGCAAAGATCTGCAATAAAATGTTAAAGAGTGAGATTAGGCAGAGGCTGACAACCCAAAGCCTTTCTCTGAACACTTATCTTCAGAGAGCCATTTGGTTATTTGAAATGAAAAGCTTTCTTGCTCAGAAATATTATTTACTTATCCTTTGCTAATCACTGGGCTCCTCTCTCACTGAATTACTTGTAAGAAAGCGTGGAGAAATCCAGGTCTCTTTCCTCACTGCCTGCAGTACCAGACTTCCTTCAGCCCAGAATGCAAAGAGGGGGGAATGCTTCTGCTGAGCCCATTAAATAGTGGGGGCTTTCTCCCTAGAACAGACCCCACGTGCTGCCCTCGGTGAAGGACTTATTCAATCTCCCTTTCTCTGCTCTACTTGGTTACAGAAGGATCCCCATGATAGGAACTGTGCCACTTTGGAGTCCATTCTTTAGGCATAAGCATTTGGCATGAGGAAGGGAAGTCCTTTCCTTCAGGACTTCACAGATAAGTAGGTGTTCTTCTAGAACCTAGATAGAGGTAAAAATCATTTTGCCATTTTCCTTGTTTTTAGGAAAATCTAAGTATATTGCTTACTTGTGGTCATATTAGTAGTGCTTTTCGTGTAGCTCCATGTGCACAGAGCCATCACGCATGCTTATCTTTGAATGGTTTTCTTGAATGCAGGCCCACACTCCCTTTCTAAATATGTTTGTCTCCCCTGAGCTTTGGAAATGAATTGCATGAATTACATATCCGCCAGCTTTCTATGTCTTGCAACACTTCCCATACGCAAAATTCAGAAGCTAACCAAACATAATTGTAAATTACAGGCATCTAAAACAGATCATTATCTTTCCAGAATTGAGTTCCTCTTGGGAAACTATTTTTACCCAAATGGTTCACTGGAATGAATTTCCTCAAAAGAAAATGTGGTAACGTCTTAATCCATTATTAACTCATTGCCTTTAACTTCAGCTTTGATTCTGAGCAGCAGTGAAACCAAAGATTAAGCATGTTATACTCTTGTCAGAAATACTTATAGCACAAAGGACCTGCTTAAAATTGTGAGAATGACACAAATCTCTTTAAGATCCTAATCAAAAACAAAGAAAATCTTCCAGACAAAATGTCAGCAAGTATACTGACAATATTTAATCAAATTTCTTAAAATAATAAGTCAACAAATTATATAACTTCTGTTTGTAGCCAAGATAGAATAACAGAGACCTAATTTACCCTGTTACCTCAAACAACAACAAGAGAAAATACATACTTTTTAAAAAAAGTTTTTAAGACACTAGACAGGAGGAATGAGGCCAGTGAGCCCTGAGAGATGGAAAATAAACAAGGTGAGCCCAAAGATTGCTCCAGCACTGCCTTGAGCCAGTGGCCTGTCCCTCATGGAGTCTTTGTCTCTGCCTATCCATCTGCTCTGCTCTCCTTTCAAGGACTGTTGCCCCAGGACTTGAACTTGCATGGCACAGGGGTGGGCACTGCAGTTCCAAGTAACCCATGCAGTCTGGTACTGCAGGCAGTGAGGAAAGAAACCTGGATTTCTCCACGCTTTCTTACAAGTAATTCAGTGAGAGAGGAGCCCAGTGATTAGCAAAGGATAAGTAAATAATGTTTCTGAGCAAGAAAGCTTTTCATTTCAAATAACCAAATGGCTCTCTGAAGGTAAGTGTTCAGAGAAAGGACCCATTTCTCTCTTTACAAGGAATTCAGTGAGAGAGGAGCCCAGTGATTAGCAAAGGATAAGTAAATAATGTTTCTGAGCAAGAAAGCTTTTCATTTCAAATAACCAAATGGCTCTCTGAAGATAAGTGTTCAGAGAAAGGACCCGTTTCTCTTTTTCCCACATTCCCCAAAGAGAAGTCTATCAGACCTCATTCATCTTTTTGAGCTGGGCCACGTCATGCCTACTTTCACCCAATCAGCTGTGACTACAGGCTGCTGTGGGTAGGGCAGAGTCACTTTGCAAAGAGAGTTAGGCAGTCAAGAATTCCTCACAAAGAAGGAGCTAGAAAGAAGAGCAGGTATATGCCAAGTAGTTGGAAAAGATAGAGAAAACTAAAGAGATGTGAGTATTCAATGTCTAGTTCCTAGAAGATAAAGATCCTCTTACTGGCCTCCCCTGCTAGTAAAAAAAAAACCCAAAATGCTGTTTTAAAATTTTGATACTTAAATATCTGAACAGCCAGTTCCATACCCTGTGTGCCTTTGCGGTCTGTTCTTTGGCATGCTCTTCTTACAGAGATTGTCTATTCAGGGAATTCATGGCATAAATAAATGCATTAATAGAAAAGAACCACCCAAAACAAGCCCTGTATCTGTGCACTCCAGTTAGTCAGACCAAATCTGTGGAATTGCACTGTACCTGGGAAGCACCCTTAATGGGCAATTGGAAAAGTAGACTGGATTAAGAGGAAGTCATGTGTTATAAGGGTAAGAAAACCACATCTTATAGAATGATTAAAGAAATTAGGGATGTGTCACTGGAAAACATAAATAAATAAATAAATAAATAAATAAATAAACAAACAAACAAACAAACAAACAAACAAACAGGAGGCTATCGCACAGCTAATCAAAAATATCTAAATGGGCTGTCAGGTAAAACAGGCCACACTGAATCTGAGGATGATGATACTAGAGGCAAAACCAACCTCAAGGAATGTAAGTGATTGAAAAATTTCAACTCAATTTAATGAAGAAAAAAACAAACTCTAACAATTAGACAAGTATTATGTTAAAAAGGAAATGAGCCTTTTGGTGATCCACGGAATGCCTCTATACTAAAATAGAAGGCTAGATTATAGCTATTACGTAGTGTGGCAACTGGAGAAAGAAAGAGACAACCCTGTAATTGCTTTTGCTTTTGTCACAGAGGTAATGACAAGCCAGAGTTTCTTGGATTGAAAGATATTTAGTACTAAATTCAGAGAACCAATGTAGTTCTTATTAGGGTCAGATATGAAATTTACACATAAGAAAAATAAATGAAAGAGAAATTATTTTTGTTCCCCCCACTCCCTATCCTGCACCCCAAAGTTGGAGCTTTTATTGTAGAGAGAAGGTAATGATGGAGAGGTAAAGACAAGCAAGGGATTCAATAACTGTGCTGGATTTTGCAGCATGGCCCACAGTGCAGAGGAACAGTTCAGAATTTTAAGTAACCCCAGTTCTGAAACCAGAGTGTCTTTTTCCTGATAGGGGCTAACCCAGTGTACTAGTAATGATATTGTGAGCATCATGAGCATTCTATCTAATTGATTCCTCAAATTAATCTATACTAATAAAAGGGTAATATGCTAGGTGTCTGGTCGTCCATTCAACCAATCAAAGCGTGATATGCTAATTATATGCTAAGGCCACTCAACTGCTTGCTATTATGTGCACTGACCTCCAGGGGGCAGACGCTCCGATCGGTAGGTTAGCTTGCTGCTGGGGTCCAGCCAATTGGGACTGAGCGAGATGGGCTGGACACGCCCTGGAGCCCTCCCGCGGTCCCTCCCCAGCCCCAATTGTACACCAGTGGGGTCCCTCAGCCTGGCCTGTGCCCTCTCACAATCCGGGACCCCTCAAGGTATGTCAGAGAGCCGATTTCAGCCCAATCCCACTCAATGCAGGAGCTGCCCCCTGGTGGTCATTGCACTCCCACAGGGGGAGCACTGCTCAGTCAGAAGCCAGGCTCACAGCTGGTGATCGCAGCAGCGGTGGCAGGAGCCTCTCCCGCCTCTGTGGCAGAGCTAAGAATGTCTGACTACTAAGCCATCAGTCATATATTCCCCAGAGGGCTCCTGGACTGTGAGAGGGCGCAGACCCGGCTGAGAGACCTTGCACCTGAGTGCACGAATTTCATGCACTGGGCCTCTAGTTTGACTATAAAAGGGAAACGGGGAAGCATGAAGATGAAGGGATGAAAATGTATTCTGTATATAGGCATCTTTACAATTAACTGTGAAAATCTTTGAGTAAAACCTACCTCAGCCACACAGGAACCTTTGTGAAACCTGCACCCTCTTCCTTAACTCTGACAATGTGACACTCACACCAGAAAGCTGCATCCTACCCCTATCACTTACTAACTGTAGGAGTCATTTACTTAGGTCTCCATGCCTCAATTTCCTCTTCTGTAAAATGGAGGTGATAATGATAGCTTCTTCATTGCTTACTTGTAAGAATTAAAGTTTACTGTATATAAAACCCTCAACATTATTTCTCCCCCTTTACCATCCTAAACACATATTCCCCAGAAACTAGTATACAATCAAATTTGTTTCTTTTTCAATGAACAGTGAGTGTCCTTTTCAGAAATATTCTTTGGTAGTTAAGAATCTGAATCTATTTATTCCAGTGTTTTTTAAACTTTCTTTGAATGTAGAAGAATAGCTGTTAATTTGGATACCTTTCAAAGTGATATTTTATTGGGCAGATTTAAACAAATCATTTTTACATTTTACAGCATTCTTTTAATTCTGAAAGTACCTGTTCGCTCCCAGATGAGTCCCTTTGTGGCAATTATTCAGCCTCTCATGGGGCTGAGAACACGATTTCAGCCTCTGTTACTGGAATCCTCTGTGATAGTGAAATCTGTCTATTGGCTACATTTGTCTCCTAAGCTGAGTCTGGCAAGCACAAGTATCTGACAGACATGTGTTTTTCCATTGATAAGAAAGAGAAGTTTCCTGAGACATGTGTGCTCAACATCCATAGTAAGATTTTGAAAAGGCAGTGTTCATTTCCCTTATGCCCACGCACATACCACCAAGTAAGCTGGTATCATCAGCCCCAAACAAACACCAGCAACTGAATCTCTGTACCTGGTGCTGGTAAGGCCCAGGCTCACACTGGGAACTGGTAATGCAGGAACTTGTAAAATAGTCATCAGCTCTGTTCACCTGCGCTGACAGAGCCTCACCAGCACTTTCTACTAAAGACTATGCTTTTCCTCCCAATAATGTGGTGAACAAAATTATGAACACCTAGGATATCTGCACGTGGATTAACTATCTGGAAAAAGGAAGAATTTTCACTGGAGGAAAGCCCTGAGAAAATTTATTTATGAACATGGAGGTAAGCTACGATTACATGACAATTTGTTATGGAATAAACTAATGTATTTTCTGACTTGTGTGGTGATAGAGGGAAAAAAAAGTATGATCCTGCCCCATTAGGTAAAAGAAAACTTAAATGTATGATAATAGAAGAGAAAATTATATTGTCTTCTTCAAACAGAAGACTCCAGTGTTCCCTCATGTCCCCATATTGGAGGCAGGAACATCTAGCAGTGGTTCTCAACTTTCCTAATGCCGCGACCCTTTAATACAGTTCCTCATGTTGTGGTGACCCCCAACCATAAAATTATTTTCGTTGCTACTTCATAACTGTAATTTTGCTACTGTTATGAATCATAATGTAAATATCTGATATGCAGGATGCATTTTCAGGGTTCGTGACCCACAGGTTGATAACCGCTGATGAGAGCATAAAGACCACAGAACCTCTGAACTTACATCACTTCCAACTAAAAATATTCTCTACTAAAATAATGTTTTAAATATTGTGGGGACAATTCCCCCCCAGAAGTTATATATTATTGCAGAATCATAGACACGTTTATAAAAACTGTTTATACATAAGAAAGAACCATTTCATAATTTTGGAGAAAACACTGATACAGTTTTCCTACAATGCACTACTAATATGTTAAAATTCATTCACATTTTTCAGGGAATATAGGTAAACTGCTTTAAGAAACAAGCTGAGCTTTGGCCAGGGTGCTCAGTTGGTTGTAGTGTCATCCCAGTACATCAAAAGGTTGCGGGTTCCATTCCCAGTCAGGGCACAATCCTGGGTTTCAGGTTCAATCCCTGATTGGGGTGCCTTTGGAAAGGCAACCAGTTGATGTTTCTCTCTCTCTCTCTCTCTCTCTCTCTCTCTCTCTCTCTCTCTCTCTCTAAATCAACGGAAACATATTATCAGGTGAGGAAGGAAGGAAGGAAGGAAGGAAGGAAGGAAGGAAGGAAGGAAGGAAGGAAGGAAGGAAGGAAGGAAGGAAGGGGGAGGGAGTGAAGGAGGGAGGGAAGGAGAGGGGAAGGGGAAGAAGAGGGGGAAGGGGAAGGGGAAGGGGAAGGGAGAAGCTGAAAGAATGTCTGGCAATATGACAGACGAGGGTGGTGGGACAAATCCTCCAATTAAAAACATGAAAATGCTGGGCAAAAATAATTTTTTTAAGAGATAGAGCAAGTACCAAGCTCAAAATAAAGAAAAATCCGTAGATACTATAAAGAAAGAAAGTGAAGCCAGAACTTCAATCTGTAGCAAAGGCCATGATGGCCATGGGTATTTTAATCCCCGGTTTAGACTTGAGGGGCTAAGGGCTTAGGGGAAACAACCTGATCATTTAGAGAAATGATGAATAAAAGGAGAGAATCAAGCATTTCAATTGCCTTTACAATGCCAACTATAACTCAGAGCAACCAAATGGTTTAATGAAGTGACGTTTCACTTGACAGAAATATCTTGCCTCATATAAAATATGGAATGATAGAACTAGAATGTTTTTCAACCTCTAGTGTAATAGATTGAGGGCTGCTAAAAATCATGCAAATTGGACTACACATTTATGTATGTCTGATGAAAATATATATTACACTATCTGTGAAGTAGAATTGACCCTTTAATAATGAAATTTTCATTTGATAGCATCTAATTCTAGGAAATACAGAGGAGATATGAACATGTTAAATGACATCATGAAGATATAATTATCAAAGTACTAAAAAAAACTACAGTAACAAAGCATAACTAAACTTCATGAGCAAAGAGAAAAAGAATCTATAGATTAAACAAAACTTATGAAATATCAAACAATTGCATTTATGTAGCTTATTTTTAATTTGTGCATTTGATTTACATTCCCCTAATAATTAGTGATGCTGAACATCTTCTCATATGCCTATTGGCCATCTATATATCTTAAATGGAAAAATTTATATTCCTATACTCTGCCTATTTTTGTTTTATTGGTTATTGTTGCATTCTTTACATATATTGGAATAGTAACCCCTTATTAGAAGTACCTTTTTAAAGTATCTTCTCACATGCAGTTGGATACCTTTCTGCTTTATTTGCAGGTTTCCTTTACTGTGCAGAACAATTTGATGTAGTCCCATTTGTTTATTTTTGCTTTTGTTTTCCTTATCTTTGAAGTAAAATTCACCAAATTCCCCTATGTCAAACTATACTACAAAGCTATAGTAGTCAAAATAAACTGATGAACAAAATAGAATATGGATTTATGGAACAGACTCACAGTTCAGAGGGGAAAGGAGTGGGGCACGACTGGATAAAAGAAGGTGAAGAAAGTAGCCAAATGACATATAGATACATAGCCTATGGACGCAGAAAACGGAGTGGTGAAGCAGGGGAAGGGTGGCAGGGGTTGGGTGGGGGTGGCCAAAGGGGATAAATGAGGGACATCTGTAATAGTGTCAACAATAAAAAAAATAGCAGACATATGAACCACTGGAACAGAACTGAGTACAGAAATAAACCCACAAATATATGTAAAACTAATTCATGACCAAGGAGCCAAGGATATATGGAGAAAAAAGTCTGTTCAATAAATGGTGTTGGGAAAACTAGATAGCCAAATGCAAAAGAATGACACTATCTTACAACATACACAAAAGTTAATCAAAATGGATTAAAGACTTAAATGTGAGACCTGAAACAATAAAAGTGTTGTTTTAAGCTACCACAGTTTGGGGTGGTTTGTTTTGCAGCAGTAGCTGATAGACTGGTGAACAATAACATAGATAATTGAAGACTGTAGATATGAGAATAATCTCTCCAGTTTCCAAATATACTTTAAGAGGAAATTAAACACATTAACTTTAAGTACATATTACAAAGTTTATAACTACAACAAAATAAAATACAATTAAAACTTTCAAACCAGTTTTTTAAGTCAGAGTCAATAATTAAATAATAAAACTCAAATCAATTCAACAAAATCTATAAAAGAAGGAAAAAAAGATAGAAACACAAAATAGACAAATAATAGTAAAATATAGATAATCAGTAAAGTACACATAAACATATTAAATTTATTTCTTTTAAAATATAGTTACAGATTATATTCTTTAAAAAAAGTACTGCTATGTACTATTTTAAAAATGTATCCCTAGACTTTAGAAAAAGAAATTAAAAGTAAGAGGACGGGGCTGCTACATCTAATTTTGATGAAAAATATACTACTATAAAAATGGCAATTTTCTTAATAAAATTTTCACACTCAATGTAATTTCAATCAAAATCTCAGCTGTATTTTTCATAAACCTTGATAAGTCTATTCTAAAATTTATAGAGAATAAACAAGGCCCCAAATAGCAATGAGTATAATGACATAAAAGAATGAATTGAGCTGGCATAGTTCACGGATAGACAAGGAGACCAATGGAACAAAACAGAGAGCTCCCAAAGGCTCATAAAGAATTTGCTATGAGAAAGTTGACATTATATATCAGTGGCTGAAGGGTGGAATATCCAACCATGCGGAGACAGCATACATATAGGAGAAAATACGATGTAGTATAGGAACCTACCATGCTTAAATTAAAATCCACAGAGATTAAAGGCATAGCTTTTTTTTAAGTTTTACTTTCCACATTCGTATGTAAATATAGGAAAATGTTTTAATGTTTTTCATTCATTATTTATTTATTTAATAGGACAGGAAAAAATACAAACAATGGGAAAGCTTAAATATAAAAATAGTAAAATATTTTAAAATGTCTAATTTAGAAAGCCCCCACTTACAAAGTTAAAATAAAGCGCCATATTGGAAAAAGATATCTCCAATACATATAACAAAAAAAGTATTGATACCAGGAATATACATAGAAGTACTACAGAAAAAAAGAAAGAAAAAGAGCTTAATTATACAAACAAAAGCACCAGCAGAGCACCTATTAGCTAGATGTCAGACTCCATGTTCTGGTGTAAGGGTGACACAGAGGTACAGGACAGGGCCCTGACCATAAGAAACTTCTAACCACCTAGAGAAACAAGAAACAAACTGGTCTGGCTCTCTTTGTCAATAGGTTACATATGAGTCTATAAACTTGGCCAGCATGAATGAAAGCTTGAAGAAGAAAGAACAGAAGAGAAAGAGAGTATATACCAGCAAACATTCCTGGGAAGCAGAAGGTGGTATGTATGCAGATTAGAAAGAGTACCGTATTTTTTCCTGATGATTTTCTGTTATGAAAAATTCTCTGCAAAAGAGAAAAACAGAAGTTGAACTTAACATTTCGGGGGTGGGTGGGGGGAATGGCGTAGTAACTTCAGATTCTTGATTTTCATAGACCATTGGTCGGCAAACTCATTAGTCAACAGAGCCAAATATCAACAGTACAACGATTGAAATTTCTTTTGAGAGCCAAATTTTTTAAACTTAAACTATATAGGTAGGTGCATTGTTATTAACTTAATTAGGGTACTCCTAAGGCTTAGGAAGAACCACACTCAAGGGGCCAAAGAGCCGCATGCGGCTCGCGAGCCACAGTTTGCCGACCATGGTCATAGACCAACCTGTGAACTTACAGATAGGATAAAGTTTGTTGCTGTTTGAAGTTACATCAGAAGTTACTTCAGGCTATGCTGCATCTTTAAAACCCACTGAAATCCTCAGAAACACAAACCACTGACGTTTCAAGTAGAGCCTAGAATACTAATGACCCCGTGAGGAAATACCCAAAGTCAGTCCTGATTCACACAGAGGAAATACACTGGGTGTCCCCCATGTTGGAGGTCTCCAAAATGGAAAGTGTCTTCTGTGGCGAAGGAGAACGCGAGGAAGCAGCTGTGATCTCAGAGGGGCTCTGGAGCTGAGGAGTGGAAAGGTCGACAAATGGCATTTCCCATCAAAACATTTCAAATCCTATCCTTTCGGTCCTACTCTGTTTGCATACTTTCCCTGCTTCTTTCCCCAGTGCCCTGTCTTCTTTCCTAGTATAAATGGCTACTTTTTTCACAGAACAAGGATCACAAGAACCCCAAGACCACATAAGCAAATAACGATAGTTGACTTATGATAAGGTATTTCCAGATGTTCCTATTTCTTTGAATATCTTTCTATTGTAGCTTGACAAGAAATTGGCAACCAATGGTAATAAATGCTTTGATAATATCATTGTTTTATTGAAGTTTCTAACTATGTCAGAAAAGTTTCATTGGCTAAATAGTGGGCAAGTTGGCTAGAGACACCCAGTAAACATGAGGCAGCTCCCTTCCCCTGGAAGTTCATCTCAAATCCCCATGACATGGCCACACAGGGGTGACGGACCTTTCAGTTCTGGAATTATACCAAAGCTGATTACATCCTGGCCTATGTCCTCCCTTCATACAACACATTTTCTCTAGTATGATCATTTACAGCAAGGGTTCTCTCCTACCTGCATCACCAATCCATATGCTACATGTTATATTTTATGGGAAATCACTTTTGACTTTTCACCCTGTGCTCTAATTTTCTGATTAAATATAAGTGTTCAAATAAGCAGGTATCCCAGAAAAAATAAATTTGCAATTCAGTGACTTGGGTGGTAATTTTATAGCAGATGGTAAAAAAAGTTAAAACTATAATTTCCCCTGTCTTTATAAACATTATTTCAGCTCTCATATTTGCTTGGAAAAGTTCAAGAAGAAAGAGGTGTTACTATCAACGAAATATAGACTCTCCTTTAAAAATTACCCAAATTAAAGTTTCATGGGAGAGAAATGCTCCTTTATCTGCTGTTTCTTTTGAGGAACATAGGCAATGATGAGATGACATGAAAGGAAAAAAATTAAGAACCTTTCAAAGTAGTTTTCCAACTATATGAAATGCCATTGAACCCTCCACACATCCTCCTCTGTTCCTGCAGGCAAATTTTATGTAGAAAGTTTCAACAAGCAGAAGAGCAGTCACAGAGATAACACCGCAGTAAGATTTACCACAGTAGGTGCCTATGTGACTCAGTTGAATGCATTGTACCCAAAGGGAGAAGGGGCAGGAATTCAACAGTTGTGAGTATCCATAGGGCCCTCCATCCATCACCTGCCCTTTGGAGGCTAAGCTCTGTCATATGCCCACTTCAGTTTTATGTAATTGAAAACAGTTTATGTTTTTCTCCCTCAGGCGAGAATCTTCATTCCACCCCCACACTCGTTCTCCCAAGACAGAATTATATCTCAAGTCCTTATAAACCAAACCCCACTATTCACTGCCTCAGGCATTTGAACGTGTAAAGCCAACTTCTGGAACTATTTCTGGAAATGCAAAATTTGTGTCCTTCCAACATAACCCAGTTATTATAACATACAATTTTGGAGGAAGTACCAGTGACTACATCTGTATTTACAATACCTTTCAACATTAGGTGCATATTTACTACATACTCTGAGTGCTAATGGAAATGTCTGCTCTTATTAGTTATTGTGCTGGTATTTTAATTGCATGTGTTACATAAATACTTCTGTTCAGATTAGCCTAATCTAGTATTGCTAGAATTCATTTTAAGCTTTTGCTGCAAGTTTTTTGTGTGTATTTAAATTGATTCAAAGAAGAAAAAAAAGTCAGTGATTTATTTTTCCCCATCTCCCCAGCCACGATTGGAAGAGTTCCTACTATAATAGAAAAAAAAAAAGAATTATTAGTGAAATAATGAATCACACCTTAACTGACCTGGCCTAATTGTAATACATAATTACAGGCTGCTAGACAATTAGATCATTTTGTTTAAGTACCTAATGCCTCTCATGAGGTCTGATAAAAAGTGCAGTATGTATTTCTTTCATAAACTATTATTATTAAGAAATGGGGAGAAAAACCTTTACAATAACAGCAGTGATGGCTACATCACAATCCTTCGGGCATCATTAAGCATCATGATGAATCTCACTCATTTCCCCTGAATTGTTGTTCAGATACACAGCATTTGCTTCTGATTGGATCTCATACAGAGCCAGGTCCTCTCTGTTTAAGTGCAAGAGAAATGATGAGCTAATGTTACAAGGCAGAGTGCCTGCTCAGAGAAACTACTAATTATCAGCAAGATGCTCTCCTGGGGACGGACAGCAAGGCAGCTGACTGGTGGGTATGCCCATCTCCTGGGTTTCCTGAGACTCTATTTCAGGAAAGATTTATCAGAACTAAAGAAGTCTAACGGAGAGCTGTGCATTGTAATTGAATTCACTGCCATTTAGGGCTAGAGTTGACGTAACTATGTAGGACTATTGTAAACCTTTCTGAATATTTTTCCAACTTTTACTTTAAACACATCAGCCTACTTATGATTTTTCAAAGCTGAATTATTGGATGAAAATAAAATGCATAACGGCTATCTAAAAACAAAAATGAAGTTCAAGTTTTTTCCTCTAGGGGTAACTGTTAAGTCTCTTGGTATATCATTTCATTGGGCAGAAGCCTTTGTAGCTTGAATGTGAAAGACAGGTGTGACCACTTGTGATATTCAGGTTTGAGGTGTTGTGCCTTCCTGTGAGAACAAATAATTAGTCTCACTAAAAGAGTAGTGAGAAAAAGAAGTGGTATATAAATGATGATTTCAACAACAATGAAAAGAACTCATAAGTAGCAGCCTGAAAAGAGGTGAGAGTTGGGATAAGGTGTAAAACTATGGTAAGGAAACTAGTTTTCAAGTAAACAAACTCAGAAATATTTTACTTTCAAATTTGCAAACAAGATATGTTAAGTAGCTATTAGCTTTTATATAATTTAATTTTATATATTTGAGTAAAATGGGATCTGATGTTACTTTCAGAACTTTTATTCTGATCCCGTTTGACCTATCTTGAATTTATGAGGAAGTCTTGATTCTTTCTAGAATATTCTGGCATCTTCCATCAAATTGATTTAAACCCTTTTCCCTATAAGACGTAAGGTACATACAGGAACTCTGTAGGCCTTATGGATCATCTTTAATCCCTAGTAAGTAGATGCTATCAGCAGACATAGTAGAAAAGTCTAAAAAGTATGAGGCAATAATATACTATTGAAAGTTATTAGCTAATTGCCAGGCTGGTGTTGCTCAGTGGTTGGGCATTGATCTATGAACCAGGAGGTCATTGTTCGATTCCTGGTCAAGGCACATGCCCTGGTTTCGGGATCCATCCCTAGTTGGGAGTGTGCAGGAGGAAGCCAGTCAATGATTCTCTCTCATCACTGATGTTTTGATCCCTCTCTCCCTCACCCTTACTCTCTCTGAAATCAATAAAAACATTTAAAAAAACACATTATCAGCTACTTGTATTCTGGTTAGCCATATGAGTTAAGATCATAGTCTCATAACTCTAATATTCAAAATTCAGAAGTTACAGATGCCTTTAGTTATAGATGAATAACTACTATGTGTGTATGCATGCATGAGAGGAGCATGAGAGAGAGGGGGCGGAATTGATTTATTAAGGAGCACATTTGCTTCAAATATCAGGATAAATTTCTAAAAAGCTTTGGTCACAACTCAAGAGGAAAAGGTGATATATACTGACTAGGGGAAGTTTTCACACAGAGCAGCCACATTTGTATGAAAGGTGTGAAGCTGAATATCTACTGTGCTGAAAACCTTAGAAAAATTATTAAATATCTATATTTATCCTAGACTATGCCAAAGGGTGTATTTATAGATATCACAAAGCGTGGTGATATGAACAGTGTGATAGAGGACAGTACTGGCGTTTGGAAGATCCTGACAAGCTAGACTGACAGCTAGGGCCATCAAGATTGCATTTAGTAGAATTAAGTATAAATTTAAGCTTCCAATTACACATGGTAAATTTGAACACCTCTCTCCCATTTCCATTTATTTTCATTCTTCCCCAAACTCCACATAATGACAGTTAAGAGATTTTAAAAAGATACAAATCTACAAGGTCAAGGAAAAGGGGAGACAAGATCACAACAGGTGAGAAATGGAGACAAAGTTTTGGAAGCAGAAAACCAGATGCAGGAGGAGCAGCTGGCTTAGTACAGCCAAAAACAGAAAATGGAGCAGGTAAGAAAAAGTTTATTCACATCACAGAACTTCCCTGTTCCCCTCCCCAGCGGCTGTGGATTTCCAGTTTAAAAGGAGATAAAGTATTTTAAAAGTCACTGTACTATAACACTTCTAAGTATTAGGGATAATGGAAAGATCTTAGGTGCTTCTGTTGAAGGGTTAAATAAAAAGATAGGTCAAATATATTAAGTACAAGAACAGCATAAGATTTCTTAATAGCAAATATGGAAGTTAAGAAGAAAATAGAGCAATGCTTTCAAAACTCTGAAGGAAACTATTCCAGTATAGAATAACATATCTCGGCAAAAAATCAAATTATTAGTGGAATAAAGGCACTGCCAGATATGCAATATCTCAAAATGTAACTTCTATTTTTAGGAAGCCACTAGAATATAATATTTCAAAGTGCAGGAGTAAATTAAGAAAAAAGACATGAAATTCAGGAGACAGGATGATGGCAGAGAGATCTTTCTAGATGGTACAGCAGGTCTACAGATGGGATCAATACACACTGAAGTGGAAGAATCAGTTAACTCTAGGATTAGAGAGAGAAAGCATGAGGTCACTTGATGTCTGAGTCTTCTAGAATCAGATTTTCAATGCTAACAAAAAATTAAGATTTGAGTGTCAGGTAAGTAGGAAGCTAAACAACCAATCAAAACCATTGACAATTATTAACTCCAGGGAAAACAAACGATTGGACATGATAGAAAACAAGAATTATCACAGCAATCACAGATACATGGTTCAGCTATGGATATTATTTATACAGCCATAACACTGTAAATAAAATATTAATGTTTTAAAACTTTTTAGTTTTAGTAAGTACTGTAATTGTAATATTGATTATGTTCAGATTTCTTTATAGTTCTGTTGAATAGAGACAGGCACATTTCTTAGCATGATCTGAAATCATGCCTTTGTTTAAAGGTTGTCCTATCTTTTTTTTAAATGTATCTTTATTGTTGAAAGTATTACAGATGTCTCCTTTCAAAATATCGATTTTAAAAACGAACTGATGAAAAGTTGTCAGTGCAATGAGCCTGGCAAGCCATGTTTCTTTCTCCCACCACAGTGGCTGCATTACAGTAGTAAGTAGGCTTGTTTAGAAACAATGATGTAAGTCATAGTCCCATTAGCCATAACTGAAGGGGATGGACAATTAGTGAGCACCCTTAAGTCTACAAGTATCCTGGATGATTCTCTATTCCTACAAAAGGACAGAGAGGCACAGACCCTCTCAGCTGCCATAGCCCTCCCATCATTATAGATGATGATAAGTTAAGAACAGGATCTGAGCAGAAAACCTCATGAAGTCCAAACCCAAATTGGATTCAATTCATTGGCGGTGTGTTCTGTGTGAGGGAAATAAGACAATTGGGTTGATTTAGAAGCTGGCTAATTCATACAGTCAGTTATTTTTATTTATAGGCATATACTAAACAGTTTTCTAACTACTTCTATAACTTGAGATATTCTGAAATTGTTCACAGAATGCAAAGGGCCTCTACTAAACTCTTACTATTTTGTCAGGCCCCATTGTACTTGACTTTAATGTACAAATAGATGTTTTTACAGGAAATGATGTGTTTCTATAAGACTTAGAAACTGAAGAACTGAAAATGTAAGTAAAGGTTAAAAACAGGAAATAGTCAAATAGTTTGAAGTGCACTTTTCCACAAGTTTTATCATCGGAACACCATGCCTGGCATTTCTGGTGATCAGGCTCACAGAGTGGAAAACAGAACCCAATGGTATCTCCACACAGAGTGTTTACAGCCTCCACTGAGATCATAGCTGCTGACAAGTGAGCATGGAAAGGATGTTGTGGTAAAATCATAAGGTTTTCAGTTAGGCTATGTCAGCTCCGGCAATTACCAGCTAAATAAGTTGATAATTAAAATAAAGTTGGATTTTCACTGCAGCCAACACAAAGGAATTTGAGCTTCAGACAGAGGACAATGGTAGATATGAGACATTTCATCTCCATTGTTTATTCTCCATGACTGATTGTGTGTTGAGGGGCCACTCTTGATGAGCCTTTATAAGATACAGTGTGAGTTCCTTACTTCTAAAAAAAAAAATGTGGTGAAACATTTTGGTGAAGGTCATATTGACCTACATCCAATTTTAGTGTTGTTTTTTTTCCCCATAAGAATATGACTGATCAGAGTTTCTATGCAATTTAGCATTTGGATAAAATGCTGGGTAAAATAACAACCTAACATTGTTAGCATTAGAAACACAAAGGTGAGAGCTTCTTAGTGAAATTATTATTTGAAAAGTTTTCCTCTAATATTAAAATTACTCAGACACAAAACTGTTTAATTGATTCAGAAAACTGGCACCAGACCTCATTATAATGGCCAGACCTTATTGTTTGCATATATCAGGGGTCCTCAAACTACGGCCAGCAGGCCACATGCAAATACAAATATTGTATTTGTTCCCGTTTTGTTTTTTTACTTCAAAATAAGATATGTGCAGTGTGCATAGGAATTTGTTCATAGTTTTGTTTTGTTTTTTAAACTATCGTCCGGCCCTTCAACAGTCTGAGGGACAGTGAACTAGCCCCCTGTTTAAAAAGTTTGAGGACCCCTGGCATATATAGCTTCACGAGTAATAAAAACATCTTTGAAAAGCCTCTGGCAGCGTTATCCTGATTTGCCTTTACAAACACACAGGGCAAGAACCCATAATGCTTAAAAAGAATTTTTAAGCGTGTCGCTTATTTTATTAAGTGCTTTATTGAAATACTAGAGGCCCGGTGCATGAATTTGTGCACAGGTGGGGTCCCTTGGCCTGGCCAGCGATTGGGGCTGATGGGGGAGGGGGGAGGTTGGCTGTGGGAGCACACTAACCACCAGGGGGAAACTCCTTCATTGATTTGTCTTCCCCTTGGTGGTCAGTGCATGTCATAGTGACCCATCGTTCAGTTGTTCGGTTGCTAAGGCTTTTATATAGAGAGATAACTCATATACTATATAAATCACCCATGTAAAGTGTCCGTTCAATGGCTTTAGTATATTACCAGAGTTGTGCAATCATCACCCCTAATTTTAGAACATTTTCTTCACTATCAAAAAGAAACCCTATATTCAGTAGCAGGGAAGAGTGGCAGACTTTTGGAGTTTTTTCTTCCCTTAAAAAAAGAAAAAAAAGGTTTAAATATTGCTTAGTTGTTTGGACAGAACAGCTTAATGCAGTTTTGGGGGTAGCTGAGATAGAAAGAAGATGGTGGAATATGATGCTAAAGGATTTTTCTCTCTCCCGAGAAAATTCCCTGAATAATTTATATTCACATGCGGTACTAACATGTCTGTTGTGTGTATAAATCTAGAAAACATTGCACATATATTTGATAACTCCTAGGATTATTCTTATAGCCCTGCCTTAAGGCCTGAGAAAGTCAAATAGCCGTATCATTGGGAAACATGGTTAATTTCTTTGCTGGTTATTAAATTTTCCCCTTGTTAGTGCTTGCAACGTTATTTAGTCAAATCTTTTTCCATATCAAAATTCCTGTTTAGAGAAAAGAAATGGCATTTCTATTAAAATTGCCTCCATGAAGTAGTAATTTAAAGAGATTATAGTATTTGGATGTAATAGACACAAATACACATATTTTTCTTTATTCCCTATGAATGAGAATAGATGAAAATGTTTGATAGCTGTTAGGTATTCCTGATGATAACAATTTTAAACCTCTATAATTTTATAAAACACACTGCTTTAGAGAATTACAATTCTGCATGAAGTTAAGCAGTCTTACTTTGTAATTTTATATCTTTTCCCAACATTATGATAAGAAAGTTAAGCTTCCTGTCTGAACTCATTATAGTCAAACCCACATTTCAGGAAGTCAATCTATTATCGGCTTTGCCAGATGTTTCTTTAACTTGTGTGAGGTTGCTGCAACTAATTCGCTTCCTTTAAAGACACAAGACCTTTTCCGTTCCCTTTATGACTATTCTCAAGTTAAGAGAACAGCATTTGCCCCAAATCTAATTCATTTTTCTAAAATTACTGGTGAACATGTGTGTGTGCACTATTCTCTCATCTCCGGAAAAGTGTGTCACTGTAGCTTCCTTGGTCAGAAATGTCCTTGTGGCAAAAAGGAAATGTATTGTTCCTTTTAAAATATTGAGAATTCTGAAAATCCCCAAACGAACCTGGAGGTATTTTGCAAAAACCTCTATAACAATGTCAGCATGTATGAGAATTTATTAGGGGTTTTTATGACCTCTCATCCAAGGTCCCACCTGATTTTTTTTGCACTTCCTATTGCCAAATAAGAGTGCTGCAGATGTTCAGGGTACAATACGGTGGTTATGCTTGCGATTTGTTTGTTGAATTTGCTTAATATTGCATGGTTTAGAGGTTACGGAGAGTGAATAAACACCACAGGCAGTAGGTCAGACCTGGGAAGACTGCCTTCTCTGCCAACCTTGTAACCAAGGTTAGGACTCAAGGGTTCCATGTGAAAGCACTTGCAAAATACTGCTTTACATCTTTGTCAACTGCAATATTTTTCGTTTTCAACCTATGTGTCTTATTCAGGATAAGTTTTCACTTAGGTGCTAGAAAGGTAACCCAGTAAATCATGGACTTAGTTTACTTCCTTCCCTGGAACTCTGCTGATATATCCCAGGTAGTCTCTGTCTACTAATCTCATCCCCCCAAAAAACTCCTTTTCTCCACTCTCCTTCTCCTGGCTTTCATGCTCAATCACTTTAAAGTACTAGAGTTTCGCCCTTCTTTAACAGCTCTCATGAGACTCAAGGTAGGGGATGTTTTCTACATACTGAAGGGGGGATGATAGTTCATATTTGATCAGTTTATATAAGGACACAGCTAACATCATGGGAAAGAACACAGTTTAGACATACACATCAGTTTAAATGCTATCCCTGTGAGAAATTCCATGGAACCTCAGTTTTCTTAGCCTCAAAATGGCAGCATCATGGCCACCTCAGGGGTCTGCAGTAAGAATGAGGGAGTGTTTATGTAAAGTGCCCAGAGGAATGCCTGGAGTCCGACAAACACGGATAACAGGCTACTACATGCCACGTGCTATAATGTCCCTGCTCTCCATGAGACCTGTTGTGAAGTAAAGATGCTGATGGAATGAGGTGAAAAACAGCTATATCATCTTTACATAAACTATTCTATCCTATTGACAAACCGTGTTGTGATGACAGCATCATAATGTTAGCCCTAATGGATGTCTTAAGCAAACTGCGCTTGGGACAAGGCTGGGATCAAAACATACTCTTTGTAAAAAGAAATAATAATGGAGAGTCTGGGAAGCTTCAAATGGAAAGTTATTTTGGAGTTGAACTTTATGGAGAAGTAGGGGACGGGCATTCTAGAAGCAGGCACGCCAGGAAAAGGCCCAGGGTGAGAGATTTTGTAGCCTGTGCAGACAACACTCAGAAGTATTCTAAAATGACAGTATAGTACATAGCAGGAGGGGAAGCTGGAATAGCCAGGGACGCAGTTGTCAAGGGCTTTAGAGATAGATTGAAGAATTTGGAATTCGGCTATAACCCTTGGGGAACCACTGGTTACTTGTTAGGAGAAAAGCAATGTGACGAGGTCTCTAGAATGGAATGTCTATTTGCAGTATAGAGAACAGAATGAATGGTGGCTAGCCTGAGGAGAAAAGTCAAAAGAATATTGAAGAATAGAGAGAGATTATGATGACTGAGACTAGAGCAGGGCTAGTGGGAATGGAGAAAAAAGGAATTATTTGAGAGACATTTTGGGATGTGCTTCATTAGTATACCTGGTTAAATGATCAGAGAAAAAAATATATTTATCTTTCCATTATCACCATGCAAATATTTTGGAACAGTATTCTGAAGGGCTCTATGGTGACACTCTCCCTCTGCTTATTTTTTGCTGGGGACAGAAGAGCATTGAGGAGAAAGCAGGCAGAAAAATCTGTTTGCTCCTCTTTCTTCCCAACCAAGAACCCCTTCATCCTCACCTCTGGCTAAAGCTCTCAGCATATCATTGTGCTGACTTTCAGGAACTGCTCAAAGAGGAGAAAACGGCTCCGACCGGTGTGGCTCAGTGGTTGAGTATGCACCTATGAACCAGGAGGTCATGACTCAATTCCCAGTCAGGGCACATGCCCAGGTTGCAGGCTCAATCCCCAGTGAGGGGCCTGCAGGAGGCAGCCAATCAATTATTTTTCTCTCAGTACTGATGTTTCTATCTCTCTCTTCCTCTTCCTTCCTTCCTCTCTGAAATCAATAAAAAAATGTTTGTTTGTTTGTTATTTTTAAAAAGAGGAGAAAAGAATGCTTGAGGTGAGAAGGATGAGCAGGAGAACCAGGGAAGAGATAGTTCATAGCTTTTGGGACAACTGAATTATTCTCTGGGGACAGAGAATGGAGGCCAGGAGGCCTCTCCATCCCAGCATCTGTGTGACCTTGGACAAGCCACTCAATGTCTCAGAGCTTCAGCAGCAGCAACTGCAACAGGAAAAGTAACACCTACCCTGCTTGCTTAGTGGAGATGAGAAAGGAAATATAAAGAGCTAACATGTCAGAAAGTTCTTTGCTAGAGAGCTATGTGAATATAAAGAATTATAATTCTTTACAGAGCCCCAGAGGAGACCCCTGCCAGGATCGGGGTTGTGGCTGGCCTTCAAACTGCGGCGGCCCCTAGCCCAAGGAGGCCTCCTGGTCAAGGACCCCGGGGCCTTTCTGGACCTAGGGCCAGGCTCTCCCCGTGAGGAAGCAAAAACAATAAAATAAGCAAGAGAATAAACCATGAGGAGTTCTATGAAGGAAAGTGATGTTGTACAATCATCAATAGGGGCACAGTGGGGTGGGGGATGGGAAGGTTGTTTTATAAAAGAGAATCAGGGAAAGTCTTTCTAAGAATATGAAATTAAACTGAGCCTTGAAGTGTTTGAGGGAGACAAAAACAGACAGGAGATGAGTATTCCGGGCAGAAGAATAGCAAGGAGGAAGGAGCCAAAGTGGCAAAGGGCGTGGAGGGTTTAAGACACTTAAAAGCCAGGGCAGCTGGAAAGCAGTGAGCAGGAGTGAGAGTCATACAGATGAAGCTGGAGGGACCTGGGTGCCAGACCATACAGGGCCAGTGGCATCAGAGCTTCAGACTAAATTCCAAGTTCAAGGGAGGACACTGGAAGATTTCAAAGAACTGACCCAATCGATCTGAGTTACAGACCTAACACTGTGTCTTACGTATAATAAGCATTGAAGAAAGGAGTACATTTGAGTTCTATACATTTTACATTCAGATGTCCTTTATTTTTAAAGATGTGGCACAAATATTATGTGCCACATTTAAATAATTTACAGTTGTGTTGGATGCTCTTAATTAATTATGAGATGCACCTATGGGCCACTGAACCCTAGGTCTGATGAATGAACTCATTTTCATCAATCAGATTAAAGTCTTCTAATTTCTAGGCTATGTACTTCATAGTTTACCCTAACATCTGGCTCAAAATAAATATCTCTTTGTGCCACAGCTTTTTGTCCCCTCTCTTCCTAGTATCTACTTTTCCCCTCAGAATATGAGAAAGAGGATGAAGAGGAGGTGGGTTATTTTTCTGGTGAGCTGTTATCATTATACTGACCAATACTAAGAAGCAATTTTCTTTGCCAGCCTAATGTAGTTATCAAGTCAGTTAACAAGGGAAAAGAATATATGTCCTACTTTTCTCCCTCTCCCATTGATTCATATTTTTTACGATGTGAGGTACTTTGTCTTCAGGCCCAGCTCCTCCGATTCCCGGGCCTATGACAGGCTTTTGTTTGACTTGCAGAAACCATTGTCTGTGTTGCTGTATAGCAACCTGCTGTTTGGCTGGATTCCTGCTCATATCCATTCCCACTCTCTCATTTATTTCTATTTCCTTTCTTTTTCTCCCCTAGAGAATCAAGGGATATAACATTTCAGGTGAAATTGTGTTAAGACAAAGTTTCCACATTCTGCACTAGCTCTTCCTGTGAACTAACAGTGTTTCTGGATATATGCTCAGCAGTGGGCCATGATTTTTTATTTTAAAAGCCCATGGGGGGAAATGGGCACTGTTTAGTAGGGAAGCTCTTCAGTGCTGGGCTCCTGGGACAGTGGTAAGATGAACAGGAGCCTCAGGTGGGCTGGGTGTCTTCTCATCTTTATCCAGCTAGTCTCAGAGGGAGACCATGTAATTAGGGTAAAGTGGGCACATAAAGATGTAAACTGTACAAGAACAAAAGTGATAGAGCAATGGGTCATTCATTTTGAATGCAGCAGTAAGAACCAATTAACAGAATTTCATATGAGGAATAAAAAAATAGTTACAGCCATCAAACATGAAATCACCTAGCAATTTGCCCCAAATCTTCTTTGTGCCAGGTAAATGCCAACTAAACCAGCAGCTATGTAACAGTTTATAAAACATTTGTCATATATGTCATCACATTTAATTTTTATAACAACTCATTCTCAGGGAAAATTAGAAATCTGTCAGGGTCAAATCAGTGGAGAAAGTTTGAATAATAGTGCTCACACTCTGGAATCTGACCTATCTGGCTCTAGGATACGACGCTACCACTTATTTAGCGGTGTGACCTTGAACAAGGTACATCATGTGTCAAAGCACTAGTAGTATCAAGTGTGTGATAATAATTTTTTTCATTATAATTAGCTAGTTTATTAATATTACTAATAGGAAAAGAGCAAAGGGGAGGCCGGACATTATAAGCATGGTCACCTGAGCAGCCTCACCAGGAAGCTACAGCTTCACATTCTCCAGGGAATCACCAGTCCATTCCCAGCAGATCTCTTTGGGGAGGGGGGGGGGGGGCAAACAAAAAGGGAAATGGACACATGCACAGTGAAGTCGGGGTGATGACTATAATCTAGCCTGGGGAACAATGGATTGTCTGGGGGTGGACCCCATCAGAAGCACACAAAATCTTGGAAAGTTAAAATCCCCAAAGAATTTCCTCTCTCTAGCTCCTGTTCTCTTGTGCCTGCTCGCTTTTGCTCTGTGATCCACACTTGCCTGGTCACTTGCTTGTTCTCTCTCCATAGCCATGTGTCCTTACCACATGCAGTGGACAGCAGCTGGAAACACTAGCTAACCTAGCCAGATGCAGGACCGGACTGGAGATTAATATGGAACAGAAACTCTGGGCAGTGGCCTTCATCTTGGCCCTGCTGAAGACAAGACTGGACTTCTTCCATGGCAAGATGGATGGAGATGGGACCTTGGAGGGGAAACCCCTTAATTTTATATCATCAGTAAAGCTTCCCACGAAACCCCATCCTCCTGCGGGGGCTCAGGACATTCTCTTCTTCTCCCCCAAGAACTCCACTTCCACAGATAGCAGTACCTGCTCCACGGTTCTTAAGGAATAATCGAGATAATGCATGCAGAAAATTCACTATACTTCCTAGTACCCAGTAAACACATAAAAATTGTTATTATCAAAACCATAAAATAAAACTGGGATTGAAACCCCAAAGCCAACTTCACATCCCATAATCTAACCCTTTGAAGCTTGGAAGATTTTGTAAGTGGTCTTTCCCACATAGAGTGACTATTAACTGAGGTATATTTGACTGAACATTTCCCCCCACTTTGGGATTAGCTGCCACATAATACAGCTCTGGCAGTCACTTTTCTTCTAGCCTTGTACCAAAAAGCTTAGTCATGCCTTTATGTAAATTCAGACTCCTCGTCCTCATCCCCATCAAGAGCCTCCGTTCTGCATTGACTGAGCAGTGGCCTCTGCTAAAGTCTTTTTATTAGAGGTGCTGCATTAAAGTAGAGTAATAGGGTCTACTTCAGAGGAGAGCCCCACACCACCCCTCTGAACCTACCTACCAGAGAAGGGGTTTTACTCCCATACCTGGCTATGCTTTATCCATTACTTAAGCAAGTGCGATGTTTCCCCTTCAATTTCCCCAGCCACCGTTTTCTGTGTACAAACAGTATGTGTGAGTCCTACCTCTCTCTAGGGATATCGAAAGCAACCCTCTTCCAGAGAATACATAGCAATGATCCATAGGGCTAATGCAGTCATATAGTGTTTTGTTTGGTCTATATATTTAATTACAACACTAAGCCAGTCTATATAATAAAAACCTGAGTGACCGTTATGGCAGAATGACTGGAACGGCCGGTCGAGCTGCCTCCTTGTAGTCAGTGCGCTCCCACAGGGGAGCGCAGCTCAACCAGAAGCCGGGCTCAGCTGCCATGGCGGGAGCCTCTCCCAAATCTGCAGCAGCACCCACAGCGGGCCGACCGGGATGAGCACGAGCAGCGTGGTGCCCAGCCCGGATTCAAGCTCTTCCCTGGCCGCCTGCTGCTTGGCACACTGCTACATCCCCCGAGGGGTCCCAGACTGCGAGAGGGCGCAGGCCTGGCTAAAGGACCCCCCTAACACACACACACACACACACACACACACACACACACACAGTGCACAAATTTTGTGCACTGGGCCTCTGGTATTTAGATAATCCGATTTCAATTTAAAAAATGTCTAGCTTCTCTTGATCTATCAGAATATCTGGGCCTATGGTACTCACATTCCCACACTGAAATGGGTTATGGTTGATTAGAAGCTACCGTCTTTGGTGGATCAAGTGCTCTCCAGTTTGCTATGGCCCCCAGTGTCCTCTTTGTATTACATCTTATCTACTTCACTCCTTTAGATGTTCTGCCTAGACCCTATAGGCATTTGGGTTTCCAAATCCTCCAGGATTTGATAATCATACTTTTCTGTTTGCTAATCTTCCATTATTTTGTATTTTCTTTATAAGCTTTTAAAGATTGAGAGTCTTCACAAATACATTCTAATGCCTAGCACGTCACTGAGATCCCCATGCAGTCACTGCTCTGTGTTAACGATGAAGACATCCAGTCTGTGTAATTACTAGGAACTCTGATCATGCCACCCTTCCTACTCCTCCATCTGCTCAGCCTTGAAAAGGAGCAGAGCCTTACTAGGCCCCATATGTCTTATTTGGGCCATTATCCAGTTTTAATTCCTGATCTTTAAAGTGGGTGTGTTGATACAGCCCATCCTTAGAATCCAAGAACAGTTTCTGAACCAGTGCCTCAGTTTTTTGTCATCTGAAATTTAAGTTACAATGTCTTTTCTCTACATTCTTGATAAACTTGTTGAAGTTAACCATTCTGACAGGTGTAAGGTGATATCTCATTGTGGTTTTAATTTAATTTAATGAGCCAGTTGGTGTGGCTCAGTGGTTGAGTGTTGACCCATGAACCAGAGGTCATGGTTCAATTCCCAGTCAGGGCACATGCCCGGGTTGTGGGCTTGGGGCATACAGAAGGCAGCCAATCCTCTCTCATCATTAATGCTTCTATCTCTCTCTCTCTCTTTTCCCTTCCTCTCTGAAATTAATAAAATAAAATATTTTTAAAAAAACAGTCTTCTCTTTCACTACAGGGCCCCTTCTGCACACATCCACCCCACCACACTGTCATTTTTGCCATCCCCCAAAACAACATGTATTCTAACAATCACCTTTGTTCACATTCTTCCCACTGCTGCCTTTCTTATGCAATGAAATCCCATGAACCTCCAAAATCTAGTTCAAAAGTTTCTTGGTACCCCATTGAGTTTCAATTCAAATAACTACACTTCTCTAAATTAACAGAAATACATTCATTCCTCAACTACAGCACTTACACATTATTACTAGTAACACACATTATAATCTTTTCTAATCCATTGTGGATTTTTTAAACCATATTTTGGTATCCTTGCTCTGAGTACCTAGCACACAGCCTGGCATTCAGGGGCTTAGAGAATGTTGATTAAATCCCAAAATAACTGTCTGACTAAATATCTAGACAGCAACGTATGAAAAAAATGTGGCTAATGTGGGAAATGCGAGGTAGTCCATCTGGATGAAACCTGCGTTAGATATACTAAAGATTACTCCAAAACTCAGCAGCTTAAAACAATGAACATTTACTAACTTGCCAGGTCTGTGAGTTGGGAAGTTAGAAATGGCCCAGCTGGGTCCTTTGGCTCAGGGTCTCTGGCAAAGCTTCAATCAAACAGAGGGCAGGGCTACACTCATCTCCAGAATGCCCTGGAGAAAAATCTGCTTCCAGCCTTACATACATGGCTATTGGCAGGACTCAGGTCCTCGCTGGCTACTTCCTCCTCAAGTGGGCCTCCCATTAAGGGTGCTCACAAATGGTGGCTGGCTTCTCTTGAATGAGAGACTGAGAAAGAGCACCCAAGACAGAAGCCACAGGCATTCTTAAAATCTCAGAAGTGACATTCCTTTACTTTTGTCATATGCTATTCCTTAGAATCCAGTCAACAAATCCAGCCCACACTCAAGGGGAAGAGATTATCCAGGGGCATTAACAAAAGGAGATATGGATTATTAGGAGCTATCTCAGAGGCCATTTGCTACAAAGGACTTGACAGACAGTCAGGAATAGATCAAGGTGCTTCTTGAGGGATGGGTGGGAGCCAGATCATGAAAGACCTTAAATGCCATGCTAATGAATCTGGCATTTATGCAAATGATCATGGAACCCCCCCCCCCATACAATTATCACATGATAAATTCACACATTAAAAAGGTTATTCTGCATGTCTGAGATGCATCCTTTGGATTGGGTTATAATGATAACAAAAGCAGGAAAGCTAGTTAAATACCAAGGGTTGAGATCTTCCTTGGTAATTCTTTCATTTCTTTTCAACCAATACTTATTATGTGCCCATCTTTCAAGGTTCTTTTGAGTATAAAACATAACCACACGCACAATGTGAAAACTACTTAAATATATATCAATAAGATATTCTATTCAATAGTGTAAGAGATCTTGCATGTATTATAATGTGTATTTGGAAAGAGCTTTAAAAACAAAGTGTAAAGGTCATGAAATACTGAGACACTGTTATAGATTTAAGAAGACTAAGGAGAGATGATGACTAAATGCAACATTGCATCCTGGATTTGACATTAGCGAAAAAACTGGGAAAGCCAAATAAAATATGGAGCTTAGTAATTGAGTTTTGCCAGTGTTAATTTCTTAGTTTTAATAAGTGTTGCATGGTTAACATTACAGAAAGCTGAGTGAAGCGTAGGTAAACAAATCTCTATTATCTTTGAAACTTTTCTATAAATTTAAATGTATTATAAAATGTAATACTTAAAAGAAAAGAAAAAACAGCAGGGAAATAACGTATAGCTTAGATACACAGCTGCCAATTCCAGAATAAATCAGGATGTGACTGCTGTTAGAAATCACTAGTCTCGTAATACTGAGGAAAACAACTTATCACCAGGCTCTGTGGGCAACAGATGATGAAAATGCTGCCAGGCACCGGCTGTGGTACCTCAGTGAGGAAACAGAGCTCAGCACATTCTCAGGAGGGGGTCGCATTGATTTTTTAAAAAAAAGACAGATAAAGGCCCTTTGAGGAAAACAAGGAATTCTGTATTAATCTGATAGAACTTTTAAGGTTTTTGTTCAAGAATCCATAGTTCATATTTAAGGGAAAGCGGAGCCCTACTACATGATGAACTAAGTGTTCATGCTAGAATACAAGACAGTTTGTAGTTCTCTCCTGAGGTGTGTAAGCAGGTAAAAAGATAGTTCTTCTGATAGCAAGGAAGGTCTCTTTGTAGACCTTTGGTTTCTGTTTCCACATGGTCTATGCAAAACAACTCCTCCACTGAGCTGCCCCCTAATCAAGTGGGAACTTTAACTGAGTTTTCTGAAAGAGGTAATTCAATTCGTTCCCAGTGCAGCAGGGTAAATTTGCCACATAGGGTTTGATCGGTACATGTTGTTCTTTCATTGATTTGTTTCAGCTGTTGAATGTTTTACCAGGAATAGGGCAAAAGCCTGAATGAATAAGACACAGGGTGGAGGAATTATTTTAGAGGAATTTATCTGCTTTTATTTCAGATCTGCAAGCAAATCTTAAAGGTAGCTATGCTGCAATCCCTGGCCTTTGGGCATGGCTGCTTTCAGTGGTGCTACTATTTGTAGTACTTTTCCTAACCACCCTCCCCCACCCCCCAGAGGCTAACTTGAGCACCAGAAATGATAAGACAGTAAATGTTTAATCAATAGAGCAGAAAACTTAAGTGGTAATGTGTCCACATTTATAGAAAGTCATTTATTTAATGTTTCAAAAATATATGCTTATCTATATAGGATGTGGATATCAATTAAATGAGCAAAATTTAACTGACTGCCTATACAGATGCTTATCATTGCTACAGTTTAGTAGAAATAAAAATTATATATCTCAAAATGACTGCTATGAAGTGAATTGTATCCCCACCAAAATTCACATTTTGAAGCACTATTCTCTAATATGGTGGTATTTGGAGATGGGACCATTGGGTTGGGTTTAGATGAGTTCATGAGGGTAGGGTTCCCATAAGGGATTAGTGCTCTTATAAGAAGAAACACCAGAAAGCTAGGGCGTGCTCTCTCTCTCTCTCTCTCTCTCTCTCTCTCTCTCTCTCTCTCTCTCTCTGTCTCTCTCACACACACACACACACACACACACACACACACACATTCCTTGCCATATGAGGACACAAAGAAAAGGCAGCCATCTGCAAGTTAGGAATAGAGCCCTCACTGGGGGATCAAGTTGAAGAATACAAGTTGAAGAATGCCTTGATCTTGGACTTCCCAGGCTTCAGAACTATGAAAAACAAATTTGTTGTTTAAGCCATCCATCCAGTCTATCGTATGTTAATACAGCAGCCTGAGCTGACTAATACAATGACAGTCTAAGGAAATAGAGCAAAATACTAAGTCAGTTCTGAACTATGAAGTATAACAATCTTTGTTCAAAAGAACATTGAAAGTGAGGGTGACCAAGGAATGGGTTTTGGAGGATTTGGGACTGGATCTGACCCTTGCAGGACTTTCCACTCTATCAACTGGAAACACTTCCACCTACGGGCATGGTCTCTTCCAGTCCCAAATCCATCTTGACCATGCTTAGGCCTCTCCAGCCAGCAGAGGCCACATGGAACTTCTTGCTTTTAGAACTTGCATCTGCCAGAGGGGATACAAGTCCTTGGTGCTGACCACATTCCCTTACTCAGTTGGCCAGTCCTTATGGTTAGGCTTTTGCTTTAATTACCCTTCTTAGACCTGCTTTCCTTAGTAAGATGAGAACCCATAGGCTATGTTCCCACCAAAGATGGTGAGAAGTTAGATAGATGGTGGGGGAGGAGTATAAAGGATTTTGATAAATATGGAAGGGCAGGAATGGAGATGCCATTGAAAATGAGTATATTTTTGTGAAATAATTAAAACTTCCAACCCAAACATACACTAACTGTTGAGACTAGATAAGCTAGGCTAGGGTGTAATGGGAAATAAAATCAAGGGAGCTAAACTATGTGCAACTTGGATGAAATTGTGTGATGGTTAATTTTATGTCTATATGACTGGGCTAAGGGATACTCTGATAACTGGTATACATTATATTTGAGTATGTCTATGAGGGTGCCTTGGGAAGAAATTAACAGTTAAATCAGTACACTAAGTAAAGAGGGTGGGCATCATCCAATCTGTTCAGGGCCTGAAAAGAACAAAGGGCAGAGGAGGGGCAAATTGCCTCTTTCCTTGAGCAGAGATGTTCCATGTTCTTCTTCCCTCAACTATCAGTGCTCCTGGATCTCAGGAGGTTTGGACTCACTCATCACTGGCCCCTTGATTCTCAGGCCTTTGGACTCAAACTGAATTGCACCACAGCTTTCCTGGTTCTCTAGCTTGCAGAGGGCAGATCTTGGCTTTTATAACTGTGTGAGCCAATTCCTGTAATAAATCTCCTCTTACCTATCCTATTGGTTCTGTCTCTCTGAAATGCTTGACTTGTGTCTCAAGTTTATAGCAGAAAGCAGAAGAAAGGTAACAATAGTAAAGGAATGGATCTTGTTTTCGCTCCTAGCAATACTCAACTAGCATCACCACCAGCAAGAGCTGGCTGCGGCAACACTGGAAACCACAAACATATGGGTAATTCATTAGTCAAATAAATCATCCTTAAAAATGATCTGTGTGCAGCAATGTATCACAGCACAAATGGAATAAGTTTATAGGAAAGAAAGAAGTGCTTTCTTGTATTTTGCAGTGTTTGAATGATTAATAAGCAAGTTAGAAATGAAGAGATAAAAGAAATGACAGATGTCATCAGCTTCTTCATAACACAGTCTTAGGCAGTAGTCCTTAAGCTTGAGCATGCATCAGAATCTGGATGTAGAATTCCTGACTCCCATACGGGAGGGGTGCCGTGGGATGGGCAGAACAAGAATTTACATTTCTAACAAGCTCCCAGATGATGCCAATGCTGCTGGTCCAAGAATTACGTTCTGAGAAATGCTCAACTAAGGAAAGAACTCTTGAGCACTTTTGCCTGAGAAAAATCTGTGTTAAGAATCATGTCTAATTGCCTCTTATTACTCAAGAGAGCATTTGACAGGCCACAATTTGCCATCTGTACCATTAGCAGCCCTCTCCTTAAAAAATGAAAATATTCCTTGTAGTTAAAATGTGATCTTACTCAACAAAGTCAAGGAATGGAAAGCATGAAGCATTCTTTCCACTCACTATTTTAATACACTAGGCATGTCAGAAGATAAAATAGTCAACATCAAAAAGAAAACTAAAAAACAAAATTCTTTTAATCAAATGCATCACCTTGTATAACCCTGATCTGAATCAGAACTAAGAATGGGGGTTTCATACAGATCATTAAAGAGGTCAGATATTGTCTTATAATAAACAGTAAATTCTGTAATATTTCTACCTATTGGATAACCCAACAAACAGTTTAATAATACCATTAGTGTAAAACATTCGTTTGAAATAAAAAAGCAGAAGCAACTTTGGGAGTAGCTACATAATCAGGATGGAAGTGTACAGTCTTTTGAAGCCTGGAGATTGCTAAATGAAATATTTGTTCCATCCTTTGAAGTTTCTTCAAAAACTTGAAGTCATTATACTGTTGAAAATTTTAAAATCCTATCATATTTGGAAATGATGGATTGTTCGTTGACTATAGCAATAAGTAACTACCAGTTACAAGCCAGTCCCCATCAGTGCAATGCACTTCAGCAACCACACCTCTGGGAAAAAAAAAAGTCCATCAACAATCCCTAATGATGATGATGCTTTCGACACTAAGGTGCAACTGATCCTTATATGTTTTCTCCTTCCAAAATCTGCTAATTCTAGGACTTCATGATTTTTCAAACCCTATATAAGCTCAGCTCTCTGCTTTGCTCAGATGGCCTGTCTTCCAAGCACAGCTCTCCCTTAGTAAGCAATAAATTTAGTTTAATGAGCAAAAAAAGTCAGCTTTTTGTTTGTTTCAAAGAGTCCTCAATGTGTAATACCAAAGGAAGTATCAATTGTCCGTGACTGATTACCTATTTTTCCTAGTACCTACTTGGGGAACATATCATCGTCTCAGGGATCAGTAGAATCCACATCAGTGGTTCTCTATGAGGAAGAGGGGAACAATTTGGCCCTGGGGGACATTTGACAAAGTCTGCAGAGACTTTTGGTTGCCATGACTGAAGGGAGAGGAGGGCTACTGGCATCTTGTAGGTAAGGCCAGGGATGCTGCCCAACATCCTCCAATACAAAGGACAGCCCCTCCCCAGCCCAAAATGCCAGTACTGCTACTGTGGAGAAACCCTGGCTTAAAACAATAGGATGTGAAGAAAAATACTAGGAAATGATACTTAGTTTAAAGATGGGCAACCTGGGAAGATGTGAATCACTTTTTGCCTCCTTACTAACCAATCCATATTTTCAATGAATTTCAAGTATGTTAATTCTTCCAAAATATATTTCAACATAAAGTACACCTAAAAGCAGAAGGATGGACATTAAACTCTTCAGAGAGTAATATTTTCTCTTTCATCCCATCCCATTGCACACACTTCTGGCCCCAGAGGATAAAAATAGGCACATTGATCAGCCAATCAAGTCTCTCAAGAATCAGTTCACTGTAGTTGTTCAAGCCTGTCTCCTATAACTTTCCTTAATGCACTTTCCATTTCATCAGATTAAGTTAACCATGCCCTTCCCCATTCCTCTCAATCTTTCTGACACTGACAGCTTGGAAGAGTTACACACATTCACCAAATCCTTTCCTCCTTCTCACTCTATTCCATTGCAAATAGGCTTCTAACCCGTTCATTTTCCTCCAAATGCTTTTCTTAATGTCAGCCAGGACATCCTGATTTCCAATCCAACAGCAACTTACCAGTATACTTTCATTTCAAACACCTGGCTATACAGTAAGTCCTCATAATCAAAAGTTCATGGAACTGCAGCGAAACAATGTATAATGAAACCAAATTTAACCTAAGCTAGTATGTTATGATATAAAAAAGAGTTAACTTCCAATGGCATCTCATCACCATTATAATAGAACAACATTGAACAAAACATTATTCAAGGACCTGTTGTAAGCCATAATAGAGTTGGTTCCTTCTTTTACCTGTATAATTTAACCCACTGATGGCGAACCTATGACACGCGTGTCAGAGGTGACACGCGAACTCATTTTTTTGGTTGATTTTTCTTTGTTAAATGGCATTTAAATATATAAAATAAATATCAAAAATATAAGTCTTTGTTGTACTATGGTTGTAAATATCAAAAAATTTCTATATGTGACACGGCACCAGAGTTAAGTTAGGGTTTTTCAAAATGCTGACACGCCGAGCTCAAAAGGTTCCCATCACTGATTTAATCCCTAGTTTACTTTAACACTGAACTTTCTTTGCTCCAAGTCTCTGAAATTTCTCTGTCTTTCCTGCCCTTCTTCCATTCCCCCCTAAATTTAAACATTTCCTACAGTTCTATTCTCAGATTTTTTTTTCTTCCTAGTTGCCATCCATTGGAGAATCCATGTCCCAAGTCCACATTTATAACCCTAATGTTGTCTCTATTACCTTATACTAACTTTGGGGAAACATATATAGGTTTGACTCTGGTTGTCCATACACAAATTTTCCCCTGACTTCATTACTGAAATTCATACACACTGTTAGTGTGATTGCTAATTAGTACAATTCCTTTGGAAAATATTTGTCAGCATCTAAAAAAGCTGAACATATACCTACCTTATGATTCAGGAATCCACTTCTAGGCATATGCCCAATGGAAGTGTTTACGTATTTACATATGTGCACCAAAAGATATGTACACGAATATTCATAGCAACATTAGTCATTATGGTAACAAACAACCCAAATGTGTATCACTGGAAGGGATAAGTAAGTTTGTGGTATATTCCTCCAATGGAATACTTCTTAGTATTGAAAAAGAAATACTGCATGCATCAATATGATTGTATCTCACAGATAAAATGTTGAGCAAAAACAGTAAACACAAACAACTTCATCTAATGTTAATTTAACTTATATAAAGGCCCCAAACAGACAAATCAAATTGGTAGTAATAGAAGCCAGAGTATCAATTACCTTTAGGGGACAATGTATGATACTTCTTGGGTGTGAGTGGTGCTCCATATCTTAATCTGAGTGGATTATACATGTTTGTCCACTTCATAAAATGCTATCAAGCACATACATGTACAATTTGTTCAACCTTTATATATTAAAAAATTTCCAAGACACATCTTAAATAGTTTAAACATCCCAATGTGTTTCCATGTTCTCTTTTTATAAGCAACAGAATGATAACTTTTTAACAACACTGTCAAGTCTTCTTATCCTTACTCAGACTATGTGAGATTTGTCCTACTAGAAGAATGAGTCCTTAGACACAATATTGTCACTTGATTGTCAGCCTCACTAAATAATTTTATAAAAGTCATAACTATTCATATTCAAGATGAATTCAAGAATAGAGACCCAAAAAAATCTGCACTGTTAAAGCTGCCAACCATGTCACTTTCAAAACATGCCACTTATATTTTTCATTGTCTTCATAAAGAAGTTTGAAAATCATGTTCTATAGCACACAGAAATGCTTTTATGACCTTTCTGAAAACTACTCTCTTGACCCTTCTCTTTTCGGTGTAATTGAATTTCAATGAGACTTTCCTGACTTCTTAATAGAAATGCACTTAATTAGAAGCTAAGAAGTGAAACTGACTTTAACCCCTTTAATATATATTAAATTAAAGGGTAAATGACAATTAAGTGATTTTCTCCCATATACAGGGATAAAATAAAAACAAAGGCCAGGTCTACAGAAAGCCAATCAAATAAAAGTTCAAACTACTCTTGAAACTTGAATTAAGATTTAATATAAATGGAATACATGTAACGATTTTTTTAAAAACTAACATGCTTTTATAAAGAATGAGTTGAAACATGTCTGTTGCTTTTCAAATAAATACTATTAAGTGGCAAAGCTGTCTCTTATTTCAGCACTTGTCACCTCAAACAGATTTCTAATGTTATTCTAACTTTTCACTCTTTTCCTTTCAAAGTCTATCATTTTTATGTGACAATTTATCATCTTCAGGCTGTAATCTCAGTCACTGTGTCATATTAAGAACTGGGACTTCATGATTAATAAATCTATGGGAGGAAAAGTCAGCAAAAAACAGAGACATCATTTCAAATCTATCTAGTAGTGCTGTGTTACTTAACCTAAAATGCAGCCTGTGAACAAGACTGAGGCACCAAAATTTTGTTATATATTTTTAAAAGGGAGTCAATACATTTTATAAAAACCAGAACTTCTTTTGATTTTCTCATACTTAAAGCTTTTAAAAAATTAAACATCTTTGAGATGGGAATTCCATCATTTTTCCCCACTTAGGGCCATAATACATTCCTAGAGAAGGCTGTGTGTCTTTGCAACACAACCAGAGAAGAAAAGTTACAAATAACTTTGCAACAAGGAATTTGCAAATCTGCATATGACTACTTCGGTCTCTACACAACAATCTCTCTTAATAAAAGAATACCACAGAGATAAAAGGCAAAATATCCAGAACATGTTTTCAGAGAAAGGCTGCTTCTTCCTTACTTGAATTTAATTTTTTCGGTCAACAAGAAAAATGAATTGTTTCGTAACTGATTTTTCAAAATTTCTAGTTTTTCCCCGGTGTTTTTACGTAAATGCCTTTACTACAACTTAAAGATGTGCTGGCAATAAATAGTGCATTATTAAAATCATGCAAGAACAACTAAAATTAAATTCAAAACACTTACAATTCTGTGTTCATTTCCAGTGTGTGAGGAAATGCCAACACTTCCTAAAACCTGCCAAATACATACAGCTTCTGTCAGGATTGAATATTCCAGAGACCCAACTCTGCATAGCAGTGTTTAATCCTGGGTGCACACCGGAGTCACCTGGAGAACCTGAAAAACAAGAGAGCCAGTAACCCACCTCTAGAATCTGCATTAATCGGTCTGGGAAAGGGCTCCGTGGTCCTGGAAGCTTTCAAAACACACCAATGATTCCAATATGCAGACAGAGTTGAGAATCACTGCTGCAAACCTACAACCAATTCAAACTGACATAAAACATTTAGGTTCTTAATTTCTCTATTACATGTCATTTTTTTTTTTTTTTTTTTTTTTAGAAAGTAAGTTTTAAAGGTTTAGCTCACTGAAACCATGGAAACAAAAACAAAATGAGATCCTTAATTTCAGACATTCTTTTTACCAACTGCCATAATGAATCAGAATACAAGTAATTTACATTTCATCATATCCCTCCTTCAACTAATCATATCTAGGTAACCTTGTACATTTGCTTGTGTATCAGTTTCCTCCTCCGTAAAATGGAGATAATGATAGTACTTACTTATTAGAGCGTTATTATAAGAAATATATATAAAAAAATGCATGCGAAACATTTAGCATAATGCCTGCATGAAACATTCTAGTTGTTTTGGTTGGGGACATCAAGAAAATATGGGGAAAAGATGATGTAGTGAGGTATATAGTGTTACCCACACTTGAGGAAAAATGTGTTAGAGAAATGAAATGTCTTGCCCGAGATTATGCATTTAGTAGGTTGTGATCCAGAATCTGAACCTGAGTCAGCCTCATCCTGAAGCCCCTGTCCGTTCCACACAAGATCTTTCTCCCTACGGAGCAGGCCACACATGGATTTTCAAGATGCTAACTTATCTTGAAGGTGGTTGAGATGACAGATGTTCTAGTGCTAAGTGTTTTTTGTTGTTCTTGTTTCTTTGTTTTGGAGGTTTCTGCTATTGTTATCCTATCTAATAATAGACAAACAGGGTAACTGACCATACCTTCGATACGCTTCCCATTGGCTAATCAGTGAGATATGCAAATTAACCACCAACAAAGATGGCGGTTAATTTGCATATGTAGGTGAGAAGCGGCAGAGCGAAGACTGAAGGAGGCTCTGGCCAGAGCAGCAAAGGCTTTGAAGGCGGCTCTGGCCGGAGCGAAGGCCTGGGTCCCCGGTGCCAAAGGAAAACCGGTGCAGGCAGCCAGGGGAAGGGAAGGCCTATTGCACGAATCTTTTCATGCAACAGGCCTCTAGTTTTGTAATAAAGAAGAATCAAAGTTGGGATAATTTTATGAGCAATAAAGCATCTCTCTTAAACTCTGATTAGGTAAAATTTTCTGCAGCCGGCTCCTATTCCTTGGCTCACATACCTCTGCTCCACGGGCATTGCATTAACCTATCCAGGGCATAAGCAAAAATCAAACAATGTAGCTTGAACAGCTACTTATTCCCTACTAGAGGCCCAGTGCACAAAAATTTGTGCACTCGGGGGGTCCCTCAGCCCGGCCTGTGCCCTCTCGCAGTCTGGGATCCCTCGGGGGATGTCCTCCTGCTGGCTTAGGCCCGCTCCCTGGGGGATCAGACCTAAGCTGGCAGTCAGACATCACTCTGGCATCCCAGGAGCCCTCGGGGGATGTCCACTTGCCAGCAGGGAGCAGGCCTAAGCTGCAGTTAGACATCCTTAGCACTGATGAGGAGGTGGGAGAGGCTCCCGCCACCACCGCTGTGCTGGCAGCCATCATTCTGGCTTGTGGCTGAGCAGAGCTCCCCCTGTGGGAGCACACTGACCGCCAAGGGGCAGCTCCTGCATTGAGCGTCTGCCCCCTGGTGGTCAGTGTGTGTCACAGTGACCAGTCATTCCCAGTCATTCTGCTGTTAGGGTCAATTTGCATATTACTGTTTTATTATATAGGATTCTGCGAGGATCAGAGCCCCCTTGGGAGCAGTGCTCCATGCCATCCCTGTGGTTGCAGTCTATCCACCAGAGAGCTACTTCCCTCTGCTTCCATTCTGGCCATCCTGGTCTCTGTTAGTGTTAAACATGTCCCAGTGCACCTCTATCTCCTTTGTTACTGCTTCTCAGAAATGATGATATAAACTGTCTCCCAAAATGTGTGTGGAATGAACAAAAAGGCCCTAGATGTATCAATAAGCACAGAGGAAAATGAAAGCATTATGTGGCCAACTACATTTAGGAAGTTCTAGGCTAAACGAAGTTTCAGATCACAACCTTCACTACTCTAATGTATAGTAGGTATCTTCATGAGGGAAATGTAATATACAACATTTGCAAATACAGTTTTAGAAATGGGGAGTGCCCCTTGCTCACCCAGAGCACTTTCATTGTTTTCTGAAAGTGGTAATTTCCACTAATTTGCCCCTCTCTTCACTTGCTGGTCCTGCAAAGCAGATTCACTAGCAAAACTATTCCATTAATAGCTGCAGCCTTAGTTCCTGCTCAATGAGTTATGAAATACACCTGAATATGGTACAAATATATGAATATGGTATAAAACATTTACCATGTAGAACAGGTCCCTCCCTAGAGCTGAACTAGAGATTCACCTCTTTGTTTCAATAGAAAACTCTCATAAAGCAAAAAAACAGAACTTTCCAAGCATATCTAAAATATGTGGATAGCCGGTTAATTGGATAATAAAACCCTTGGGGTAGTTGCAATAATGAAAAGCACTTTGTATTTGGATTAGAGCATAAACCAATATATTGAAAACGATATAAACTGATTATGCAGAATGAAGAAATGATAACATGTGATAAGGCTATCTAGAGAATGCCAACCCAGCTTAACATTAATCTTTGGGAAAACACAATTCATGAGTCTCAATATTTTTTTCCACTGGGCAATTTTCCAACAATTTTTTCTCTCTCTTATCAACAATTGCTTTTTTACAGATAGGCTGTAATACTTCTAGGTTAATTTTATTACACTTTGAATGGCCTAATTTTTATTCTTATACCATTGGATTATGGATAGTCTGGGGCTATTTAAAATGTTGTTGAACCTTCTCATTTCACCTTTTGCACCATGCTTAATTTGAATGGAAAGTGCATCTCTTTAACCTTGAATCTGAGATATTGGAACATCTTCCAGCTGAAAGTTTTCTTTCCTCAGTTTAAAAAAGGCAAGGAGCAAGGGTAATATTAAGTGAATCTGTCCTCTCAATTAAGTCTTACCAAATAATACCTTACCTAACTGCACTGATGCATAACAATTAATACTAGTTAAGTATAATACTGTTAAATTACTTTACTTATGGAGAAATTAAATTGCTAAAATTATAAAATATTTCAAGAAGTAAGTGGAGGATTGGATTTTCTCATTTTGGGAGTGCCAGCCAGGCCAAGGGACCCCACCGGTGCCACAATCGGGGCCGGGGAGGGACGTGAGAGGTTGGCCAGCTGGGAGGGATCACAGGAGGGCTCCAGGGTGTGTCCGTCCCATCTTGCTCAATCCTGATGGGCCAGAACCCAGCAGCAAGCTCACCTGCCGGTCAGAGCATCTGCCCCCTGGTTGTCAGTGCACGTCATAGCAACTGGTCGACCAGTAGACTGTCTGCCCCCTGGTGGTCAGTGCACATCATAGTGACTGGTCGACTGGTCAACTGTCTGCCCCCTGGTGGTCAGTGCATGTCACAGCAAATGGTTGAGCAGCCTTAGTGTATCATTAGTACATTATGCTTTGATTGATTGAATGCATGATCAGACGACCAGCCACTTAGCATATTAGGCTTTTATTATATAGGATAGTTTACATAGTAAGGTACTACTAACATAATGTGTTAAGAGCTGGCTAATTAATGATGGGGCAGCAGAGAAGTAGGTAAAAGGCAAAGATAAAATCCTTTCAAAAGAAAACATGAATTCTTGATTCAAAAAGTTCACAGTTCATTTAAATAACAATTGTGCTGTTAAAGCATATGAGGAAAGTGGACTGAACCTACTTCATAAAAAAAGAAAGTGAGGAGAAACTATACACTGAATATAAATCTATAGATAAAGCATGCATATGCTTTTTATGTTATATTAAAATATAGGGTATTTTCTTGTTTTGATGTTGTTTAAACAACATTTTATTTTACACTAAAGATTGCAAAAAACTACATTTTCATTTAACTAACCTGCAGCCCAGAAAATAAATCTTGGAACAGAACATGACAAAGTAGAAGCTGAAACTAAAATGTGCTGAATACAAAATAATTATATCAAATGTTTTGAGGGATGCTCTTTAAAATGGCTTTGCTAAACATCTAGTTCTTACCTCCAATTGCCTCCATATCTTTCCATTGCTTAGCAACAATATAACATTAAAATCTTTTGCTGCTCTAGAATACTGCCTTAATATTTGTACTCTATCTTTATGATCTGTAATGTGGTTGTTAAAATGATTGTGCAAATGCTTTTGCTTTAGTGCAAATGGTAGGGGCAGGAATTAATCAGTCTTTCAATGTAAGTGCAGGCCAGAATAATGACTATGTTAGTTAGGATGTCAAGAGTTACTGAGCCAGTGTGAATTAAACAAAATGTGTGAGTGAATCGCTGGCTAGGTAGCCCAAAATGTCAACTTCCTCAGCAAGGTTCAGCAGGAAATAAAAATAATTTGGGGGGAGAAATGTGCTGAAGAACCTTTCAAAAGACAGCCTTTCTATGTGAACTGCATATTAACACATGAAGCATCTCAGGAATGCTAACAAGAAACACAGTTACCTATGTATATTTCTGTGCTCACCCAGCATTCAAACCAACTTGCATGAATTGTAATTTAACACTTTTTCTGCCTGGCTACTGTGGCTCAGTGGTTGAGCATTGACCTATGAACAAAGAGGTCACGGTTTGATTCCCGATCGGGGCACATGCCTGGGTTATGGGCCTGATCCCCAGTGTGGGGTGTGCAGGAGGCAGCCGATCGATGATTCTTTCTCCTGATTCTCTCTCATCATTGATGTTTCTATTTCTCCCTTTCTCTCTGAAATCAATAAAAATATATTTTAAAAAAACAACAACACTTTTCATGACCACAGATCTATGGAAAATACATCATTAACTACTCATCACTCTGCTCCCTTCACCCTCCACCCACAAAGCCCCAAAAGATTCACTCTAACATTCAAGTATTCTGAAAGGAACTAAATTACTTAGCATTAAACCTATTTATTACCTCACATAGTTTATTGTATAATTGTGTGTTTTTTTAATACTGGCATTTTTATTCACAAGGACGGTTTAGCTGGAAGAACAAAAGTAAAAATGGTATAGTGTGAAAAGGTTTAGCAACTAGAGTACTTACTCCGTTTAGTAGAAGTTATAACTGAAAGGTTTGGTAGAAAAAAAAGTAGCGAGAACAAAAGATAGAAGAGAAGAACTACTGAAGTGATAACCATGAGTGGCTGTAATGGGGAATTATCTGGGCTTAAGGCTGAAACAGATAGATCTGTGGTCCAAGACTGAGCCGCATCCCACTACAGAGTCCCAGGAGATATACAGCATGCGGAGTCTCCCTGGTAAAGTGACGACTGAGCTTTATGCTATTTATTTAAATCAGTAAAAAAAGACTGCAGTGCCTCACAAAAGATTAGTGTATTTTTTTCATGGTTGCATTGTTTTCTCATTTGTAAGAAAGGACAGTCCATTTCATGAAATGCTTTAGAAAATTGTAATGTTGAAAGCTCCTGTTTTCTTGAAAATGTATAAATTTAGAATCAATTCAGAAACTGAAAACTTCCATTATAGTGGAAGGAAAAGTCCCTGTATTTCATATACTGCATGATATAGTTATTCCATAGGCGCAAGCTGAACAGAATGAGAACGTCAATATGAATTGTGTCAACCTGAAATTAATGGTACATTTGAAGTCCAAAATATATATAGGGGCCCGGTGCACGAAATTCGTGCACTGGGGGGGGGGTTGTCCCTCAGCCCCCCCTGCCCCCTCTCAGATACTGGGAGCCCTCAGGGGATGTCCTAGTGACAGCTTAGGCCTGCTCCCTGCTCCCCATGGGGATAGGGCGTAAGCTGCAGTCTGGCCTCCCTTTGTGGGAGGTGACCAGGCTGATCAGGGGAAGGCACCTGCCCCATCACCCCGCTGCTGCAGCCACTGCCAGTCACTGCAGCCAGCAAGGTTTTTTCATCAACACGGACTCCAGTCCCTTCACCATGAAAAAATGACAACTTTCTTTAGGCATTTTCAAGATATGTCTTTCATATAATAATAATTTCTTTATTATTTATTTTTATCCTCACCTGAGGATATGTTTCCATTGATTTTTAAAGAATGTGGAAGAGAAAGGGAAAGACAGAGAGAAACATCAAAGTGAGAGGAACAGTTTGATTGGTTGCGTCCTGCATGAGGCTTGACCTGGGCCCCGGCCAGGGAGGAGCCTGCAACCTAGGTACATGCCCTTGGTCAGAACTGAACTAAGACCCTGCCATCGGCAGGCCAAGGCATTATCCACTGAGCCAAATCAGCTAGGGCAGGATATGACATTTCTTAGCCCTCCAGCAGCAGACCTTCGTTTTTTTCGCCAGGAGTGTGGTGAAAAACCCTAGATCACCTTTTTGGATTCTTATTACCCAAGTTACTAAGAATATTACCAGTAGCATACAGGGAGCTTAACCAATGAGCAGTCAGAAAAGGTGTTTCCTCTGTAGTTCACACCAATCACCGGCTTGCCACCCCCCTAGGCCTGACGCCTCCGCCAGAGGTGTCAGACCTGGGCAGGGGCCCCCATTTCCCTTCCATCACCAGCTCCATTCTCACCCAGGCCTGACGCCTCGGCCAGAGGCGTCGACCCCCATCACCCTTCCAAAACCAGATCAACCCCTCGCCCAGGCCTGACGCCTCTGGCCCAGGCTTCAGGCCTGGGCAGGGGACCCCCATCTCCCCCCCGATCACCGGTTCCGCCCTCACCCAGGCCTGACGCCTCAGCCAGAGGCATCGACCCCCATCACCCTCCAATCCCTGGATCGGCCCCTTGCCCAGGCCTGACGCCTCCGCCAGAGGTGTCAGGCCTGGGCAGGGGACCCCCATGTTCCCCTGATCACAGGCTCTGCCCTCCCTCCCAGGCCTGATGACTCTGGCCCAGGCGTGAGGCCTGGGCAGGGGACCCCCATCTCCCTCTGATTGCTGGCTCGGCCCCCCCACTCAGGCCTGACGCCTCTCGCCAAGGCGTCAGGCCTGGGCAGGGGACCTCCAGACCTCTCCGATTGCTGGCTCCACCCCTCACCAGGCCTGATGCTTCTGGTCCAGGCTTCAGGCCTGGGCAGGGGACCTCCATATCCCCCCGATCACCGGCTCCGTCCCCCGCACAGGCCTGACGCCTCGACCTCCATCACCCTCACATTGCCGGATGGGCCCCTTGCCCAGGCCTGACACCTCTGCCAGAGGTGTCAGGCCTGGGCAGGGTACCCCCATCTCACCCCAATCACCAGCTTCTGGGAGGCTTCTGAGGCTTCTGGGGCTGGCCTGCGGCCCGGAATGGTGGATGGCGCTGGCGGCTGCGCTGTCCCGCCCTGCCTGCAGTATGCAAATTAGCCACCAGCTTTGTTGGTGGTTCATTTGCATATCGTACTGATCAGCCAATGGGAGGTGTAGCAAAGGTATGGTCAATTACCATTTTTGTCTATTATTAGATAGGATATATATATACTAGAGGCCCAGTGCACAAAAGTTTGTGCACTCTGGGGGGTCCCTCAGCCCAGCCTATGCCCTATCGCAGTCTGGGACCCCTTGCGGGATGTCCACCTGCTGGCTTAGGCCGGCTCCCCGGGGGGATCAGACCTAAGCTGGCAGTCAGACATCCCTCTGGCAGCCCAGGAGCCCTTGGCGGATGTCCACTTGCCAGCAGGGAGCAGGCCTAAACTGCAGTCGGACATCCTTAGCACTGCTGAGGAGGCGGGAGAGGCTCCCACCACCACTGCTGTACTGGCAGCCATCATTCTGGCTTGTGGCTGAGCATAGCTCCCCCTGTGGGAGCACACTGACCACCAGGGGGCAGCTCCTGCATTAAGTGTCTGCCCCCTGGTGGTCAGTGTTTGTCACAGTGACCAGTTATTCTCAGTCATTCTGCTGTTAGGGTCAATTTGAGTATTACTCTTTTATTATTTGCCTGGTGAATGGGTGGGGGCTGGCTGGTTTGCCCAGAAGGGTGTCCCAGATCAGGGTGGGGGTCCCGCTGGGGCGCCTGGCCAATTTGGGTGAGTAGCTGATGGCTGTTTGAAGGCTTCCAAGCCCCCCAGTGGGGCCCTCACCCCATGAGGGTGTGGCCAGTCAGGGTGAGGGACTGATGGCTGTTTGGAGGCTGGCCACAGCCCCTTCAGGGCGGGGGTCCCTGCCGGGGTGCCTGGCCAGCCTGGGTGAGGGGCTGATGACTGTTTGCAGGCTGGCCACAGCCCCTTCAGGGTAGGAGTCCCCGCTGCGGTGCCTGGCCAGCCTGAGTGAGGGGCTTATGGCTGTTTGCAGGCTGGCCAAGACCCCCAGCCACCCAAGCTTCCAGTGGAGGCTGGCTGGAAGCAGGTATCTGGGATTGACTTATCTTCTATAACTGAATTTTGTTGCCTTTATCGGAGGCCACAGCCGGCCATGGCAGGTAGGAAGCTTGGCTTCCTCCATCCCTGGGGCAAGCAAGCCTCCTGCTTGCTCCAGCTCCGTGGCTGCCGGCCGCCATCTTGGTTGGGTTAATTTGCATATAGTCGCTCTGATTGGCTGGTGGGCATGGCTTGGGGTGTAGTGAAGGTATGGTCAATTTGCATGTTTCTCTTTTTTTTTTTTTTTTTAATATATTTTATTGATTTTTTACAGAGAAGAAGGGAGAGGGAATAGAAAGTTAGAAACATCCATCAGCTGCCTCCTGCACACCCCCTACTGGGGATGTGCCTGCAACCAAGGCACATGCCCTTGACCGGAATCGAACCTGGGACCCTTCAGTCCACAGGCCGACGCTCTATCCACTGAGCCAAACCGGTCAGGGCTGCATGTTTCTCTTTTATTAGATTAGATAAAAAGCTAATATGCAAAGTGTCCTCTTGGGAGTTCGGCCGCTTGCTTTGATGTGCTCTGACCACCAGGGGGTGCCACAGAACGAAGGAAGGCCCCGGCCAGGAGCCAGAAGGCCCCAATCCGCTCTGATTGCCGGCCAGGCCTAGAGACGCTACCCGTGCATGAATTTCATGCACCGGGCCTCTAGTCTTGTATAAATATCCTACAAAAATCCTGGGTATTCTGGTTCCTAACTAAATACTGCCCATAATTTGCAAGCTATCTCACTAAGGTTTAAACATTCTCATTGCTTTTATTTCCATACTATCAAAATTGAATTTCTTCAAAATGATCCTAGGTATAAGTCCTGGAGGGCTGATGGTGGTTATTATATGGGACTTGTATAGTTAGAGTCCATGTGGTATCACTTCTTTCCCTTCTCACATCTAGTAAAGGGTAAATGCTGAAATCTTTTCCATTGATTTTCATCTAAAATGGTAAAGGGACCATGATGCTGAGTGAACTACCTAGTATAACTTTGGCTTTAAGCTTTTCATCTCTAAAGCATTTAAATCTACTTTTTCTATTTTGCTGAAAAAGTTAAAACAAAAAGGAGAAACAATGAGAGAGAACCCTGTGCCTTACATTCTAAGAGTACTTTGATGAGCCACAAGATGGGAAGTTCTATGATGTCCTCTCACTCTAGTCTCCAACCCTGTGACCCAACTGTGGGAAGCCTTCCCAACCCCAGGCTCGATTTCATCTTATCTAATAGCAAAACTTGAATGAAACAGCAGATAACTGAGTCTGACTGGCCTGGCCGGTAATAGCCCCTACAGTATTGTCAAATCATGAGCAATTTCTCTTTAAGAAAGACACAAGAGATGGATTTGTATTTTCTTCTTCATTATAACCGATAAAACTGATACATACAATTTAAATGTGAAGAATTTATCCTTTTCTTTCTAATTTTTCCTCTGCAAAGTTTTTTCTCCTTGTGTCCCTTGTAGCTGAATGCCAGAAACTTTTCACATAATGCTTCCAAAGCAGTAAGTAAACTATAAATGCTGGGTAAATATATTTTTTCCCAACTATAAAAAGACCTATGGGATACTTCATTCACAAACTATAGAAAGATAGTTCAAACCTGGGGTCTAGAGATGAAGCATTACATCAGTATGTGATTTTATTTCACAGAATGTAACAGAAATGAAAATGAGAGTTTTCTTTGTCTTATGATGAGAGAGGGGAGAGAGGGGCTGACCCTGGCATACACTAGTTGGGCCATTTCTTACTCCAAAATTAGTCTTCTCTAGTGCTGTTTCCACAAACAAAACATCATTAGAAAATTTTTATTTTCCAAGTCTCTTTGCAATGTGTCCAACATGTATAAGTTAAATATAAACCAGAACAGTAAGCTTAAACATTGAATATTTAAACCTCAAGAAACAAGAAAAATCTCAAATAAACGGCCTACCTTTATACCTCAAGGAACTAGAAAAAGAACAAATGAGGTGCAAAGTCAGAAGATGTAAGTCGATTCTTAAGGAACTGCACAGATTTTTTTTAAAAAGGATTTAAAAATTGTTCAGGTGTAATAAGCTGAGCCATTAATAGCAATAAAACAAAGTAAAAGTAATTTAATGTGCTAAATGTTTCACCTTGACTAATTAGTAGATTCAGAATAATTTTATACTTAGGGGTCTGGTTCAATGTGTTAATGAATATTTTGACAGTGCTAGTATATGACAGTCCCTAAGAAAATTACCTCTTGAGCAGAGCGCTGAAAGAAAGTGGGAGCTGTGTAATCCTTTTTGATTTAGTGAGGACCTATAGTTTCAAACACCAGAGGAAATGAGTAGTGATAAGCCACGTAGCTCCTAGAGAATCAAATGAAAGGGGCTAGCAGGAGAAAGATACTCTCAGAAACAACATTATTTTAAACTACATTTTCAAGTTTAACTTCATCTAAAGTGTTTAACTTTAGGCCAAGAAAAAAAAGGACATTTCTCATCACATTAAATTACATACATTTGGTCTCTCAATCTTCTAAACAAAATAACCTAAGACCAGGGAATATCTTTGTGCTCACATTTCTAAAATAATTCTATCTGGATCTATCACTAGAGATGCTTTGAGTAAATGTATCTCTTTAGAAATAAAGGGAGGAAAAGATGGTTAAGATGATTGTCCTTTTTGAGAAGAAACTGAAGAGTAAAACACAGTATAAATTACCATAACAACACGTGTACTTTCTAGAGGGCCTATGATTCTCTCTTTCTCCGGGCTCCATTCCCACTGCCCTGATACTCAGACCTCCTGGGATTACAAGAGAAGAGCATCATCATCCTCGTAGCCCCCAAACCCAAGTGTATCTGAGGTGCCTACAGGTGGCCCTCCTGTGTACCATGTATACTGAACCCTTTCCCCATCAATACTTCATCTTTACTTTCTGGAGTGGGTTACATGTACCAGTAATCCAAAAGATATTCTTCATTTGTCAATCCGTCTACACCCTTATTAATTAATAGCAATTTGTCAAAGACTCAGTGTTTGTGGCTTAGAGGAGGAACAAGACAGGTAATAATAGCCAGTATTTTTGAGGTGTTCCTGTGTGCTAGGCATCATGCATTCTTTACATTCAATCACTATGCTTTACATGCACTGGATCACTCAGTACTACTCATAGCTCAATATAACACTGAACCAAATTTATACTAACATAATGTGAGAAACAGGTTCACATAGGTAAATTTTACTTCAGAGCTAGTAATTGCTAAAGTCCAGATTTGAATTCAGACAGTATAATAATAGAATCTAGAGTCTTAACCACCACTCTGTACCATCTCACAATAAAGAATATGAAAAACCACGCATCTAATAGTATATAATTTTGAAATTATATTGGCATATAGAAATTTTAACAAAGAATGACCAAATATCTAAAACAAAACCTAGGGAGGAAAAAACACCAAAAATCCTAGCCCGGGAGCAGAGAAATTGCAGAGAACAGTGTAATGTTTTATTTTCCCAACTTTTGCTGTGACAAGACTGCGGTCCATCTTAGATCTATGCAATCCAGGGTAAAGAAAAAATGAATACGAACATGAATCTGTGGAAATAAAGAATCAAATCTACAGAGACTTCATATATTAGAATCAACCAAAAAATAGAAATATGGTTAATATATTTAAAGATATAAAATAAGTAATTCTAAGTAGGAATTAAGAATAAGAGATAATCAAATATGACTGGACAGATCTAAAAAAGGGCCAAATCAACTTCTATAATAATAAAAGTATATGCTAGTAATATGCTAGTTAGTCCAGATAGCCGAACGACCTTCCAGATGTCCTTCCGGATAAAGCTGGGGCTGCGAGGGCCAAGCTCCTTGCACGAATTTCGTGCATTGGACCTCTAGTATATAAATAAAAATATATTAGGATGGAACTTGATAAGTGGATTCTAAAGTGCATACAAGTTTTTTGGTTAATCTCTTCCCCCTGCCACACTCCCTCTGAAATTCAACAGTCTGCTGTATCCTTCCATGTCTCTGGATCTATTCTGTTTGTCAATTTATTTTGCTCATTAGGTTCCACAAATGAGTAAGATCATGTGATACTTGTCTTTCTCTGACTGGCTTATTTCACTTAGCATAATACTCTCCAGATCCTTCCACGCTGTCACAAAGGGTAAGAGATACTTCTTTTTTACAGCTGCATAGTATTTTATTTTGTAAATGTACCACTGCTTTTTTTTATCCATTCATCTACTTATGGGGCACTTGGGCTGTTTCCAGATCTTAGCTATTGTAAACAGCTCTGCTATGGACATAGGGGTGCATATATTATTTCTTATTGGTGTTGCAGGATTCTTTGGATCCTAGAAGTGGGATCACTGGGTCAAATGGCAATTCCATATTTAATTTTTTGAGGAAACTTCATACTGTTTTCCATAATGGCTACACTAGTCTGCATTCCCACCAGCAGTGTGCTAGGGCTTCTTGTTCTTCAAATCCTGGCCAGCACTTGTTGTTTGTTGATTTGTTGATGGTAGCCATTATGGCAGGTGTGAGGTGATAACTCATTGTTGCTTTAATTTGTATCTCTCTGATTATTAGTGACTTTGAGCATTTTTTTCATACTTCTCTTGGCCTCTATATGTTCCCTTGAAGAGTGTCTATTTAAATCCTTTGCCCATTTTTAATTGGATTATTTGTATGCATATATGCATAACTCATGGACACAGACAATAGTGTGGTAAAGGCCTGGGGAAGAAGCAGGAGTAGGGAGAGGGGTCAGTGGGGGGGGGGGGGGACCATCTGTAATACTTTCAACAATAAAGATACATTTTTAAAAACAATAATAAAAATTCATTGCTAAAAATAAATAAATAAAATGCATACAGAAGAGCCAAGATTCAAAATTCACTAGGATACTCCACAAGTTGACTATTTGGGGGGCTTAGAATATATCAAGATGTATTGAAAAGCCTTAGTATTTAAAAGGTGTGTTCTTGTTACAGAGCTAAACAGACTAATGCAGTTGAATAGAAAGCGGAAACACAGATCAACTCATTTGTAATATCTTAATATGACACTGATGAACTGCACATCAGAGGGAAAATAATTATATTCAGTAAGTAGAGTGGGAAAAATTGATTACTTTAAACCATACACAAAAATCAATTCTTGATGTATTCACAATTTAAAAAGAAAAGCCAAGATTTCAAAACTTTAATAAAAAATTGAAAAAATTATCATCTTAAAGGAGAAAATGCTTTCTTAAGATATTAACATTGCAATATATTTTTAAATGATCAATTTTACTAAATTAATTGGAATTTCTATCCATCAAAAGTCATCATAAATGAAAAGGCAATCCCCAACGTGGAGAAGAATATATTAATAACAGATATCAACAACAAAGGATGCATATCCAGAACATTTAAAAAACGCAAAAGCAATATGAAATCTAATAGAAAAAATTAGCAAAAAATATAAACAGACATTTCATAAAGAGGTGAACCTCAAATAGCTCATATCCTTTTTAAAAGATACTCAATTACTCAATAACATTAGTACTTGGGGAAATGAATATTTAAATTACAAAATACCATTTCACACCAATCAATTATCAAAAGCAAAAGTCTTAAAATACCAAGTGTTGGTGAAGATGGATAACAATAGGAACATACAGAAACAGCTAGTGAGACCGTAAATTAGTACAATAACTTTGAAAAACTTACGTGGCATTAGCCTACTGAAATTAGACATGAGCCTATTCCATAACCCATGCATTTGATTCCTAAATGTACACCCTGGAGCTATCATGTATGGTATGAGAAGATATGTAAGAGGATGTGAATAAAAATAGTTTCATAACATCAGAAAAACCCAATCCTGGAAACAACCTAAACACCCAATGACTGGAGAGTAAATAAACATTTCATATTCATGCCACAGAAGACTGTCACTCAAAATAAATTAACTAGAGCAACATGCATCAACATGGATGATTCTCAAAAGCATGATGTGTGACATAAAGCAAGAAGTAAGAAAATAATATGTAGCATGACATTTACATATATGAAATCATCAATATCCCAAATGAGCTATATTCTTAGGAATGCATATTAAAACTCAATGAAAACCAATGAAATTACAAACACAAAATCCAATATAGCATTTTCCTGGGATCTAGGGGTCTGTGATGGCAAAGGAAACACAGGCCACTTCAGAGTTCTTTTTTTTTTTTTTTTTAAATATATTTTATTGAGTTTTTACAGAGAGGAAGGGAGAGAGATAGAGAGTTAGAAACACTGATGAGAGAGAAACATCGATCAGCTGCCTCCTGCACATCTCCTACTGGGGATGTGCCCACAACCCAGGTACATGCCCTTGACCGGAATTGAACCTGGGACCTTTCAGTCCGCAGGCCGACGCTCTATCCACTGCGCCAAACCGGTTTCGGCCAGAGTTCTTAACATGGGTAGTAACATCCCCTTCTGGGGTGTTTCAGAAATTCATGGTTAGGTGCCCACTGTTGGCACTGGACTTTCAACTGTCTTGCTGAACTAAACCCTTACAAATACAAATTGATAGTTTTTTAAAAAAATACATTTTTTATTGATTTCAGAGAGGAAGGGAGAAGGAAAGAGATAGAAACATCAATGATGAAAGAGAATCATTGATCAGCTGCCTCCTGCATGTCCCTCTCTGGGGTTCGAGCCTACAACCCTGGTATGTGCCCTGCCTGGGAATCGATCTGTAACCTCCTGGTTTATAGGTCAGTGCTCAACCACTACGCCACACCAGCTGGACTAAATTGATAGTATTTTAATATATGATAATACTAAGAGAATTTTATGAGACTAGAGGCCTAGTGCACGAAATCATGCGGGTAGGGTCCCTAGGCCTAGCCTGCAAACAGGGCCATCTACTGCCTATTCGCCAGTCCCCTAAGTCGCGGGCACACCCTGCAGCTTCCATTAGCGCCACAAGCCCCAGCAGCAGTGGTGGCAGCAGCGGCGCCCCAAGTGGGCAGTGCATTCTATCAGCAGCGGGCTGGTGCACATGCATGGAGGTGAAGTCACCGGCACCTGCTTTCCCACCCGTCTGGGCCCCCAAGCAGCCGGGGATGAGCTGGGGATCCCAACGGCCGGACAGCCAGCCAGGTCCTCTCAACACCCACTCCAGTTCCCCTGTTCACCATCGCTGATCCACTGGAGCCTGAGGGCTGGGGGGGGGGGGGAGGCAAGAGATCAGCCATTCCACCTGCTCACCAGTCCCTAGTCCGGCCCCGCTGCCACCCACCTACTTCCCCATGGTTACCCATTTGCCTGCAGGCGAACATAAGGGGGTTAGGGAGGTGGGGGAGGGGAGGAACCGAGAGGTGGTCACTGTACCTCATGGCGACTGGTCGAGCAGTTGTTCCGGTCATTATGCTTATGGTCCCTGGCCTTTTATTATATGGAATTACTTTAAAAGCTCAGTAAGGTAACAGATCTTATCAAGAGGGAAGCTTAAATGAAGATATCATCTTGAAACTATTCAATGTTTTACTCGGCACATTCTTCTCACTCATTATATTCGAGCATTTACAGCTACACATGGAGCTGAAAGGGTTTCAATATATACTGCACTTATGGCAATATCCTGAGCCATATATAGCAAAAGAAATACATTTGATACTATAGCTTCAACTCCAGCTTTCAAGGTCACTTGAGAGACATGTTCCTCCTCGTTTTCTTCGCATTGGCAGCCTGTAATTTGCCTTGGCCTATAATCCCTACATGTTCTGTTCCGCCTTTCCTTTCCCTGATACTAGTAAGTCTGATCTGTAATTAGCAGAATTTTAGGCTTTATTTATTTAATGCACATGGTCCATCCTTAATTCTGTTTCCACATGTAATAGTTTCAATTTTATGCATCCTATAACAAAACAACTTTATAGTAAACATGTAAGAAGAAATTCAACTGGTTCATGCAGTCTCTAGTATACATGTGACCAAACACAGATTGAAACACATTTTATTATATTTTGCTTTCTTTCTGTTCCTCTTTTATAGTACAGTTACTTCATTATGTCTATTTTAATTGTGCATAGGTGAATTCATTATGAATCTATTGACAGAGAATGAACTATTTATTATTAAAAGCTGTGTGGTGTGTAGACAGGTGGTCATTTCACTATGATTTATTATACCTCTCCTATCTGTGTGAAGTGTTTCACAATAAGAAAAGGAACCCCTTTCTTCAAACAGTGCTGAAGAGGCTGAGTAATATCTATATATTTTTATCTTTGGTAGTATTTATAACCAGGCACTCACATACTTTTTGTAGCTCTGGCACCTAGAAATTCTGAGTGATGACAAACTATTCCAGGTCCTAAGTGACTTTTTTAAAGATAAATATCACATGATCTCACTCATTTATGGAATATAATGAACAACATAAACTGATGAACAAAAACGGATCCAGAGACAGAGAAGCATTGATCAGAGCGTCAAACCTCAGAGGGAAGGTAGGGGAGGGTGGGGGTAAGGGAGAGAGATCAACCAAAGGACTTACATACAAGCATATAGGCCTAACCAATGGACACAGACAACAGGGGGGTGAGGGCATGAGTGGAGGGGGATAGGGGGTAATGAGGGGATAAGTACACATATGTAATAACTTAATCAATAAAATTTTTTAAAAATTTACCTTTACTGTTGAAAGTTATACAGATGTACCCTTTTTTCCCCATTGAACCCTTTCTAGCCTGCCCCCTCTCTCCTACCCAGGACTTCACTACACTATTGTCTGGAGAGTATCATGCTAAGTGAAATAAGCCAGTTAGAGATAGACAATTGTCACATGATCTCACTCACGTGGAATCTAAAGAACAAAATAAACTGATGATGAACAAGTAGATCCAGAGACACAGAAGCATGGAACAGACTGACAGATCTCAGAGGGAAAGGGGTAGAGGGGGGAGGAGAAGAGATTAACCAAAGAACTTATATGCATATATGCATAACCCATGGACACAGGCAATATCTACATATTTGCTTGACGCTGAGGGACAGTGACCCATGGGAGGTAAGGGGGGCAGTCCGTGGAGGCCTGTGAGAGAAACATCAGCTGACTAGGACTGCAAGCACACTCCTAAGGAGGAGCGAGAGGCCCTTCCAAATCCTTCTCCGCCCAGAATCCACTCCCTACGTCCAGGTTCCCTGGAGGGCCAGGAGGTGCAGTTTCTAAAAGGCCTGAAAGTCCTACCTTTAATTAATCCTCCAGGAAATAGTAAAAAGAGAATATGTCTCCCTGGCTGTCCACCACAGATTTCATCGTCAAAAACCAACAGTTCACCTACCTGAAATCCCTGCTGCCAGAATCTTTCATCAGTTTACCACCGTGAGACACCTGTTCACAAGGTGATAGAGGCAGGTGCAAGTGTAGCCCAGGCACATGCTCAGCCCCTACCTAAGCGGGGGTGGGAGTGGGGGCTGGGGAGGTGGGAGGGGCAGAATTAGGTGGAAGAATGGGTAAATGGTAGGGGGAAAAGGTCAATGTTAAAAATAAGTTGGAGAACCAGATTTGGGAACTGAGGCTCAGAGCAAAATCATGCTATTACTGGAAATAGTTAAGACTTCATTCCCTAAGTGACCAAAATAAGAATCTTGCAACACAGAAGAAACAGAACAAAAGTCACATGTCCTGGAGCTCAGTCTAAGGCAGCAATTTTCAACTGGTATGCCACAAGAATTTTTAAAATATGCGATACCTGACTATTTAGTCAGGGGCACTGACCTCTTTTCCAAAGTAAGGGCTTAACTACAATAAACATATCAGATCTCTAGCTGCAGGATAGAGCCAGAGCGCACAAGGCAGAGAAGGAATGTGTACCAGAATTCAGAGGCATGATTTGCAGTTGATACAAACAACATGGATAATCTACAACACACAACTGACTTTACATTGATCAGTTTGTCTGACATTTTAAGTTATATAATTTTCCTCTCAGACGATGTTGGTTGGAGTGGTAAATTGGAAGTTGAAAAGACAGTGAAGAAGATAAATATTTTATTATGTTAGAATCCTCAGGGAAGGAAAAGTAGTCTTTTATTTTGTTGTATGTACTATTTGTGTTTGAGATAGTCACAGTACATTATGAGATTTAAGGAAAGCCTTCCACTGCCAGCACTGAATCCATTTATGGAGCTTGCTTTATCTCTAATGAATATCTGATTTTTTTGTTTAATATTGGGAAACATTTTATGAGAGCAGCTTTTCAAATATTTTATGATATAAACCAAGTGTTTTGCTTTTTTTTACAACCTATTATAAAAGTAACATAGCTCATGTTGTAAATGTGGTTTCAGTTCCACTCTCAAGTGAGGAGATTGTCTCCTACCAGGAGCATTTCCAAATGTTCAGAATTCTACTTTCAGTGTGGCTTTGCATTTCAGAAGATTAGAACAGTGAGCACTATTGAGATCTACAGACTAAATTAGGGACTTCTCTCCAAATTGGTGTCTCATAATATTTGCCAAAGGTTAGATGGAAACTCTCTGCAAGATGCATTCAGTCTTGAGGAACTTTTGGATAGTCTAACAATTTTCCCTATAAGCTAAGGATATGAGACGTGTTGGTTGAACAAGACACTTTTTCTGTACTCAGCTAATTGCCCATCAAGTTTTACATGAAGTCAATTAGGAATCTTCTGCCATCAGTTTGACCCATACTGCACTGAATAAACCACTATTGTTGAGTTTGCGCAATACACTAATTTCTTGCCATGTTCAACTGAGAGTATACAAGATCAAGGATCTTCCTGAATGTTAAAAGAAATTACTTTGCCCTAGCTAGTTTGGCTCAGAGGTTAGAGCGTATGCCCTCAGACTGAAGGTTCGAGGATTCAGCTGGCGCTCGGGTGGGCTGGGAACTGGATATGCCTGGGGCCTGAAGGAGCTAGAAGATGCTGGAGTGGATTGGGGGCTGGGTTTATAGGAACTCTAAAGGAGCCTGGAGTTTACAATACTGCCTGGGGCCACAGGAACCGCCTGGGGATGCCGGAGCCTGCAGGGACCAGGTTGAGATGGGGGTTGAGATGGGGATCTGGGTTCAGAGGATCCTACAGGCAGCCTGTTGCTGCAGGAGCTACCTGGAACCTCTGGAATCAGTGGGCAGCAGGATGACCTAAAGGCCTGGTGCCATGACTACCACCTGGGGTTGCTGGAGCCTGTGGGCACCAGAATGAACTGAGAAATTGGATTAGTAGAAGTCTGCTGAAAGCTTGGTGTCATGTAAACTGCCTGGGTCCACAGGAGCTACCTGGGGCTGCTGGAGTTGACAGAATGGGTAAGACAAAGGGCTGGGTTCCCAGGAGCCTACAGGGAGCCTATTGTGGAAACTGCCTGGAGCAGTAGAAGGTGCCTGGGGCTCCTGGAACTGGCCCATGCCCAGTGAGATGGGGGCCTACATTTCTGGGAGTGCTGCCTCGGAAGCTGGCTGGGCTGCTGGAAGTAAGCAGGCACTGGAGTGAACAAGGGTCTAGGTTTATGGGAGCCTGCTGAGAGCCTGGTGCCAAAGATACTATTTGGGGAAGCTAGTTCCACCTGGGGCCACCAGAGCTGGCAGGCACCATGGTGTTGCTGGAGCCAGCAAGCACCAGAGTGAGCAGGGGCCTAGGCTGTGGGAGCCCACAGAAGTCACCTAGAGGTCAGGAGTGGAACTGGTGCTGGGACTGGCTGGATCTGGGGGTCCATAAAGCCCCCCCAAATATTCCAACAATACTAGTCAAATCAGAACTTTCCCTTCTCAATCTCTCTTCCCTCTGTGCATCAACCCAAATGGTCTTAAGTATTACTGGCAAGTGGGGAGATGTAGAGTAAATAAAAGAAAGAAACCAGACACTCCGATACCTAAAATCAGGAAGTGATTCTCTACATTTGAAAGCAGGGATGAGAAAAGCATAGATATGAACAAAGATGAATGCGATTAATATATCATAATTTCTAAGTCAAAGCCATAATTTGCACAGGACCATCTATTACCCGAGAGAGACAAGAAAATCACAGGGCTATCAGAATTTTTATCCAGTAAAAGGATAAAATATTTCCCAAACAAAAGTATTTAAAGTGACAGTGGAAATTTAAAATTATAAGCATTTTTGAACTTTTATTAAATTACTAGAGGCCCACTGTATGAATTCATGCACAGGTGGAGTCCAGCTGGCAGAGGCTGATTGAACTGATCGAACTCCTGTAAAGGGGTACTGTTGTAGGCAGGTTAACAATCAATTTCAGAGAAAAGCAGGGAAACTACATATTGTATGGTATCTGTCTCTGTTGATGTTCTGTTTGCTTTTCTAGGAGTCTTATTTAACATTCTTATTTTTGAAATGTGTAAACAATAGGTACTGTCTAGTTGCTCCTGTTGAAAGCAAGAAGGAACTTAACAAAATTACCTAAGTTTATTTGGGGGTGTATTTTTTTAAATTAAACATTTTATTTTGGAAAAATTGTAGATTTACATGAAGAGTAAGAAATAATAGAGAGCTCATCATCCCTTCATCCAGTTTTCTCCCACTGACATTTTACCAAAGTATAGTCCAAGATTATAATCAGAATGCTGACATTAATAGAGTCAAGAGGGAACAGTGTTCCCTCCTCTTCCATTTTATCAGCACTGAAGGACTTCTGGGTTATATCCAAGTTTTGACTATAATAAATAAAGCTGTTATAGCCCTAGCCAGTTTGGCTCAGTGGATAGAGGGTCAGCCTGCGGAATGAAGGGTCCAGAGTTTGATTCCAGTCAAGGGCACATGCCTGGGTTGTGGGCTCCGTCCCCAGTAGGGGATGTGCAGAAGGCAGCTGATGATTCTCTCACCTTTGATGTTTCTATCTCTCTCTCCCTCTCCCTTCCTCTCTGAAATCAATAAAAATGTATAGGTTTTTAAATAAACTTGTCTTAATTTCTCTGAAATAAATGCCCAGGTGTGTAATTACTGAGTTATATGGTATTTGTAGGTTTAATGTTTTTAAAGAAACTGGCAAAGAGTTTTCCAGAGTGGCTGTATCATTTTACATTCTCATCAGCAACATAAGAGTGATCTAGTTTCTCCACATCCTCACAGCATATTATACTGTCACTATTTTATACTTTAGCCATCCTGATAGATATGTAGTAGTATCTTATTGTGATTTTAAATTTCATTTCCCTAAGTGTAATGAGGTCAAAGAACTTCCATGTGGTTTTTGCCATCTCTTTATTTTCTTCTTTTTGCCTATGTTCTAATTGAATTGTTCGGCTTTACTGTTGAATTTTAAGAGTACTTTATAGATTCCAGATACTAATTGTTTGTCAAATATGTGGTGTGTAAATATTTTATTCACGTTGGTAACTTGTCTTTTCATTCTCTTAACATGGTCTTTCATAAAGCAATTTTTTTTGTGAACCCAAATTTATCAGTGATTTTTTTTTAGGGATCATGGTTTTGTTTTGCCTAGACCTGACTCTGAAGATTTTATTTTTCTAAAAGTTTTAAAATTTTACATTTAATTCCACAATCCACTTTGAGTTAATTTTTGTAGCAGGAGCAATACTTAGATCCAGGTTCACTCTTTGGCCTGTGTATGCCCAATGGCTCCAATCTCATTTGTTGAAAAGCTCTGTCTTCCACTGAGTTGCCTTTTGCATCATTGTCAAAATCGCTGGAGTATATATTTTTGCATCTATTTCTGGGTTCACTGCTCTGTTCTTTTAATCCACGTGTTTAAATTTCTATCACCATCATGTAGGTTTGACTATTGTAACTCTACAGTAAGCCTTGAAATTGAATAAGCTGATTCCCCTACTTCATTCTTCTTTTTCATAATTGTTTTAGCCATTCCAATTACTCTGACTTTTCATCTAAGTTTTATAATTATGTTGTCTATATCTACAAAAAAAATTTTCCCATGATTTTGACAGAAATTAGTTTAAAGAAAACTGACATCTTTACTATATTGAGTCTTCTAAGTTGTGAACTTGGAATGGCCTCTCCACTTCTTTAATCCTCTTTGGTTTCTTTCATCAGCATTGTGTAGTTTCTATCATGTAAGTCATGTACATATTTTGTCAGATTTACACCTAAATAGCACAATTTTTGTAAATGGTATTGTACTTTCAATTTCAATGTGCATGTATTCATTGTTAGTATATAGAAATGCAATTGATTTTTGTTTACTTATTATGTACCCTACAACATTATTGAACTAACTTTTTTTCTTAGTTTTAGACATTTTTGGTAGATTCTTCAAGATTTTCTACATATATAATTATGTTATCTGCAAATATGAATATTTTTTATTTCATTTCTGATTTGAATGCTCTTTATTTCCTTTTATTGCTGAATTACTCTAACTAGAATCTCTAGTATTTTTTAAATTAAGAGTGGTGAGAGTGGACATTATTATTTTGTTTCTGATTGTAGAGAGAAAACATTCAGTCTTTTATCATTAAATATAAATGTAACTATATGTATTTTTATATATCCTCTTTATCAAATTGGAGTACGTTCCTCTATATTCCTGTTACTAAATTTTACCATGAATGGATGTTAAATTTTGTCATATGTATTTTCTGAATTGATTGATATGATATATGACTTCTCTTTCTTTTTTAGCCTGCTAATATTTTAGATTACATTAACTGATTTTCAAATATTGAAGCAAACTTGTACAATATGATGTATAATTATTTTTAATATATTGCTGAGTTCTATTTGCTAACATTTTGTTAAGAACTTTTGTATCTATATTCATGAAAATATTCAGTCCACAGTTTGATTTTTTGTACCCTCTTCATCAGGTTTTGGTATCAAGATAATACTAGCTTTATAAAATGACCTGAAATGTGTTCCATCTTATTCTCTGTTTTGGGAAGAGATCTCATGAAATTGGTGTTAATCATTCATTAAAAATGTGATATAATTCTCCTTGAGGACCACCTGGGACTGGAGATTTTGTCATGGGAAATTTTTAAATTATGAAATCAATTTCCCTACTAGTTATGGAGTTATCCAAATTAGCTACTTTATATTGAGTGAGTTGTGATAGTTTGCATGTTTTTAAGACTGGGTCCATTTCATCTAGGTTGTCAAATTTATGTGTATAGAGTTGCTCACAGAATTCTCTTATTATCTTGGTGTTCCATATTTCATTCCTACATTGGTGTTATGTCTTATTTTTATCTGCTCCTTTTCCCTTTTTTTTTTTTTTTTACTATTTCTACTACCTGTACACACTTTTAAAGAGATGTCATTATAGAAAATTTAACAGTTTTAGAGGAAAGCAGGAAAACTAAAGAATGTACAATATTTAATTCAGCTATGCTGCTTAACTTCCCAGGAGTGTAATTTTGTATTTTTACTTTTTAAATATCTAAACAATAGGACCTGGGCAGTTGTTCTTATTGAAAACAAGGATAAACTTACTGAAATGCCCTAAGTTTTTTGTTTTTGTTTTAATTTTAACTACCCAATTTAATTTTAATCAGTCTGAGTTGGGTGGCCTTTAGGGGATCCTAGAGAAAAGGGCACAGAACACATGATGGAATTTTTGTTGTGACAACTTCTGTCATTTATATCCCAGATGAAGTGAGAAAAATTCTGTGGGGATACATAATGCCTCAACTTAATCCTAAATCAACTGAATGACCTTTCTCAAGAATTCTGTAAGGCAACTGAGTTGTCCCAGCCTCAGAGCAATTCCTTCACTCTCCTTCCTATAAATTGATATTGGTTGACTAGACTGTTTCCTGGGACTTGATTCTGTATTCTAACTATACTGGATTTCCCAGAAGCATAACACTATTTTCCATAGAAATACATAATGTGAGGAACCCCCCTCCCCCCAAACACACACACACACACACATACACACTTAAAATTTAAGGATGGCAGAGTATCTATACCTGGATTGGAAAAAATAAGTAACTTGGAAAAAAGAGACCTAATTATAAACACTATTCTATCAGTTAGACCAGGGGTCCTCAAACTACGGCCTGCGGGCCACATGCAAATACAAATATTGTATTTGTTCCCATTTTGTTTTTTTACTTCAAAATAAGATATGCGCAGTGTGCATAGGGATTTGTTCATAGTGTTTTTTAAACTATAGTCCGGCCCTCCAACGGTCTGAGGGACAGTGAACTGGCCCCCTGTTTAAAAAGTTTGAGGACCCCTGAGTTAGACTTTAAGCAAATTCTTCAAACGTCCCAGTTTCCTGTCTGGTGGATGCAACTATATTTATTTGCCACCCTAACTTTGGGGAAAGGAATTACCAAAAGAACACTTACCAAATACTGAGTCATACGGAAGTAAATTCAAAGAGACATATGTTATTAATTAACCTAGTTCTTTCTAGTAGTTAATGTTGTATGATTTGGGACCCTTCTGCATGGGTAAGAAGAGCCAACTTTATGTTTATGTATTACTGAGAGCAATAACTTTATTGTACATCCATGCATGACATATATTCCCTTTCTTTTAATTCAATACTTACTGGAACATCAGTTTTAAGGTAAGCGTATTAAATTAATGAAAATTTATAAATGATTATGAGTCAGTAAAATAGGATATATTAAATCTCAATCATTGTGACTGGGGAGTTTGCACTTACATACTAAGATCATATTCTTTCTACATAGCTAGCTACCTGAATTCCAAATGAAATCAATAAAGGTTTCTCCCTTTTCACCATTTGAAAGAATGAATGTAATTTTGCCTTCTTCATTTCAATTGGTTTAACCATAAGAGTATGTGTCTTTGTGAGTACAATTAAATTAAGCTCAGGGACACCTTCAATTTGAGAGTGGGGAATGAGTTTAGGAATTGCCCTAACTTGACTACCCATAAAAATTATCTTTATTGGAGCCAACTTTTTAAAGAAATTACATATAGATAGGACATATATATAAAAACAAACAGGGAGTCCAGCTGACCTAGGGCCAAAGTACTGCTAAGATTATGTGTAGATAAAATATTAGGAGGGCAATAAAGAGATCAGGCATGGCAAGTGAAGGGTCACTAAGCTAGAAGAAGACTTAGAATTGTATCAAGGTTCTCCTGTCAAAAACGGCAGGAAGACACTTGTAGTTAAAGTTGAGGGTGTTGCTTGTTACAGCAAAGTGGAATGCACACCATGAAATACAGTGGGGCATCTCAGAAAGGGAGTGTTAGAGAGCTCTTAGTATAGGATTAGGGCTTTGGCTGGGTAATTTTGGCATTAAGCCACAGTAGTGGGGATTCCCTACTGATTGGGTTTTGTCAAAAAGTGGGAAAATATTTACAACTAGATATCTCAATACATCTTACTTACAGTGAGGGCAAACTAAAGTGATGCTAAAGTTGTGATTGTTAAAGAAGTAGCAATCACATCAGTCAGATGAAGGGAATGTTTGATCATTGTTATGGTTAGGACAATGTTCACATTTTCTCTGTGCTTAGATTACAGAGTAGGCTTGTTTTTTGTCTCTACCCATTATGGTCATAGAATGGCCAGGTCTGATGTTGATGCTCTCTGGAACTGCTTATGTCTAACAAGAGAACACCAAGACCTAGTCATGACCACCAGGTCAAAGCATAGCAATGCCAAGGTCAAACTGATAGGGCCAGGCCAGCTCCTGAATGTCAGGGGCTGCTTTTCTCTTTATCAGTTGGTAACAGTTTAGTAATACAGATAGCTCTATAAAGAAGTGGTTCTAATAAAGAAAAGTTACACTCAAGTCTTTATTCCCTTTAAGTTCAACAAGTTATACTGAATTAAGCTTTATTTTAAAAAATAGATACTGTGAATAAGATTAATAAAAAAACCGCCATTTGGCTTACCCTGTTGACATGAATGTATCTTATCTAGTTGGAAAGGCTTTAGGACCATGAGTCATATGGGCATGTGACTGAAAACCAGACCCATGACATGGTCAAGAAGAAACTTCTGAAATTGGGCCAAACACCATTCTATATTGAAGCAAGTTTGGTCCTGTATGAAGAATATCCAAGACCTGACTGGTGTGATCAGTGATTAGAGCATTGGCCTGAGCAATGGAAGGTCTTGGGTTCCATTCTTGGTTAAGGGCACGTAGCTGGGTTGCAGGTTCAATTCCTGGGCCCTGTTAGGGCGCATACAGGAGGTAGCCAATTGATGGCTCACATCAATGTTTTTCTCTGTCTCATTCCCCCTCCTTTCTCACTCTCTCTAAAACTCAATGGAAAAATATTCTCAGCTGAAAATTAACCAAAAAAAAAAAAATAGCCAAGACATTCATCAAACCAATGCCAGGTTGAGAGTATGGATAAACACTTAGATACACAGAGGCACAAAGCAACACATGAAAAAAAAAAAAAACAAGCAAATAAAAAAAGCCTCGCTAAAAAGATGAAATAAAAAATGCAAATTTAGAGGACTCATTCTTTTTTAAAAAAATATATTTTATTGATTTTTTACAGAGAGGAAGGGAGAGGGATAGAGAGTTAGAAACATCGATGAGAGAGAAACACCAATCAGCTGCCTCCTGCACACTCCCCACTGGGGATGTGCCCGCAACCAAGGTACATGCTCTTGACCGGAATCGAACCTGGGACCCTTGAGTCCACAGGCCAACGCTCTATCCACTGAGCCAAACCGGTTAGGGCAAGAGGACTCATTCTTAAATTAACTCTGAGCCCATACCTGCCAACCTCACTTTTCCAAACTAATTTACATAAAGGTACTTTAGGACTTGCACACTTGTGATTCAAAATTATTTTTATTTTATGGCAGTACTAAAACAAAAGACATACACACATTTAATGAATTATATACTAAATGTTAGCAATGAAGACAATCAATGTGTTACCTTGTGATGAAAATCTAATTCATGTACCTGAAGACATTACAATGAACAGAGATCTGTGCACATAAAATTTTTCCAATGAGTATATCTCCGCTGATTATTATGCTGGGCTCAGTTAGTGATTAGAAAGTACTAGTATCATGCCCTGATGCATGTCACGCAGCTGTGTGATAATGGCACATTAGAGATATTTTAGACACAGCTTCAGTGCTGGATTTGGGGGGTGTTTTATTTATTATTTGCTCATGACTTTGATCTCTTATATTGCACTGGGTAGCTGTGTGTGTCGCCAAGACAGTGTGAGATGTGGGTGGTGTGACATCTATATTTATCACAGAGAGCTCTGTTGGTGGCAGAAACAAAGAATGAGTTCTTTGAATTAAAAAAAAAAATACATAAAACACACATCATAGTGTTTTGTACATTACAACCACTCAAATATAAGTTCTTTATTTTTTGTTTTTATTAATATTATTTTATGCCAAATTTGAATCCAACTCCTTCCCTAGAGTGGATGCTTTTCATGCTCTTTTCATTACTTGGATGCCAAATTTTCATGGAAGCACATCCTGGGAGACGTATTTATAACCCTCACGTTGTTTGTATCTTTCTGAGAATTCCCTAAAGCATCCAGAATACAACCATTGTGAGGGCAAGAGGAAGAGGACCTCTATGTGTACATATTTTAAAGCAGTTGTTGTGAAACTCCTTAAGAAATGTATTAGCTTTTCCTTTCCTTCAAGAGAGTCTCTCTGGGCATAATTTAGCTTCTTTGAGTGATTCTGGGTCACCATTCTCAGAACATGATCTACAGTTCTCTGTCATAATTCAAGGACTGCCTCGGGTCCCACACAGCAACTCATAGGTCTATTCCAACACCCGCTGACCCCAGACTGCTGTGTTGGGGGTTTGTTTACTCTGTCTCCTCCTAATTTTTAGGTCCCCTTCTTGGGTTCAGTCCCATACATCTCCCTTACTGCTGTCTGCTTGCCTGCTTCAAACCAGTTGTTCTTGGCCTTCTCAACCCTGTTTAATCAAATAAAGTTTTCTGGACTTGGTTAAATTTTAAAATCTGCCAAGGCCCTTGTTCCGGATGCAGATTTCCAGGCTGCTCCCTGATGATTGGGCTTCATTAGCTCTGAGGTGGGACCTGGTAAAGTGTATTTTTAATAAACAGCCTAAGTAGTGGGAAATACAGCACAATGAGGCAATCTGGCCATGTAAGCAAGCGATCTGAATCATAAAAGTAAGCTTCTTGAATACATTAATATTAAAAACAAATAGGACCCAAATGAGGACTTGTATTTTTCTTTGAGAAAATGTTTAAACATTTTACATTATCCTTAGAGATTATCTTGCATTTACTTTTGGAAAATATTTTTAATATACAAACCCACAAAAATAATATAATAGATATTTAAGTATCTACCATCCAGCATTTTTAAATAAGATAAGTACTACTAGTAAATACTATTATTTACTCATATTGACTCTTTCAAACTCCTGTTCCTTTTTCTATTCCCAAATACATATTTATATCTTTATGCAATTTACTTTTTTATTTTTGATTGTATTTTTATTGCTATAAATAAGAAAACATTTCTTAAAATTCAAGTTGGAAAACAGCTGTTATCCCAAATACCAAAATAATGGAACTTGTGTTTAGTTACTTTTACTTGAGTAAAGAATTTAAGCAAGCATCCACAGGTTTTTTTTCTTTCTATTTCTCCCTTGCCTGGTTTCCTTTCCTCAGCCCACCCCCTTCATACAGATCAAATGGAGAGATCACGATCAAAATAATGTTGAATTTAAAAAGCAAATTGCAGTTAAAACTGCTACATGTCCATTACTTGACAAGATTGCAATTTGCTTTCTAAACTCAACATTACTTTGGTGATCTCTCCATTTGTCCTATATGAGTTTAGTTCATTTCACACTGCTATATAGTGTACATATGTGTACATATTTCACCACTTAATTTCCTATTCCCCTGCTGTTGGACATCTGCTTCTTTCCAATATTTTGCTCATATATTCAATGCTGCCATTTGCATCCTAGGACCTATCTCTGTGCACACACCCAAAGGTTTCTAGGGTTTATAGCTAGGAGTGGTCATCTAGTTTGTACATTTTCAACTTCATTAGAAATTGGTCAAATGCTCTTTAAAGTGTTGCTTATATATACCCTCACCACTAATGTGTGAGTTACTCTTCCCCATAAACCCACGCGCTGCAATAAAGTATTACAGACAATTTGAGGAGTATGAAATTGTATTTTGGTGTTTTAGTTTGTACTTTTGGGGTTATTGGTGAGAATGAGCATCTTCTCAAAAATTCTACGGTTATCTGAACTTTTGTTCAGTGAATTTATTTTTCTGCTTTTTTGTCCAACAAAATCTACTGATTTCCTCTCCTTTTCCCTTATCATCTGTTGATTAGGATTTCTTTATAAATTTTGGATAATACCCCCATTATACTCTCTTCAGGCAAAGCACTAATGACTGAGATTGTCTGAAAGGTTACTGCAGGTAAGTGTTTCTACAGTTAGTTCTTTTCCCTGTTTATAAGCAAAAGCATTCAACTTGAGATGATGTAAAGCCTAAGGCAGAAATTTCATTTTCTGTTATAAAGGAGGTAGAAATAAGCATAGCAAAAAAGCAATAAACTGACAATTTATCAATTTTAATTTGCTTTTCACTAAGGCAATCATCTTGGAAGTTGATGTAATAGTACCCTTCACATCTCTTCCTAAATTAGCTAATTTGGGGAAATTATTTTAGAAAGAATTCATATTTTTCTAAGTCTCTCTCTATTAAAAAAAAACACACATATTCTTCTGTCGATGAAAATTGGAAAAAATTAAAGGGCACATTAACATAAAAATAAAAAAAAAATGCTGAAAAATCAAACCTTCCTGTTGCTAATTCTGGTAGCAAAAACAACTCTATGGATTTAGCATACTGTTCATGTTTTGCTAAAAAACTAAAGATTAATAAATTTGAACTGTCAGATAAAAACTAGTCCTCTATACTGCTTTCAACTTAATTTCTCTGGTGAATCAACAGAGAACAATGCTTGGCAGCTCTTTATTTTAGCACAGAGGTAGCTTGCATTTTTGTAGATATTGATTTCCAGATAATTGCTATTCATCTGTTGGCTCATCTTTAGTATCCTGAAAATGCCAAAGCCCATTCATTTTATAAGATCTCCATTATTTAAAATGGGAAGATATTCAGAATTTTTAAATGTTTTTATAAACATGTATCCCTAGAATTCCAGAGAGCGTGTTTTTAAATTTTTAAATAAAAACACTTGCTTTTAGAACTGTGTTCTTTTTTCTGAGCACGTTTTATCATATTTAAAAATAAAATTGGCACAAAATACTCCTTCCATTTTATCAGTACAAACTGTCCACTGACCTGATTAATCAGAAGTGCTGTTTTCTGAATATTTGCTTATTTCTTCCGTATGTCTTATAAAAATCCCAGCTGGCTTATTAAGAGGATGGAGTATCACCTCCAAAACTAAACTATGCTTAAAACTTAGTAGGAGAGTAAATGGGCCATCATGAAGCAGTATTGTAGAGGAGAAAAAGTTTGTCTCCAGAAACCTTACCCCCCTTATCTTCACTCTTCCTTCTTATAAGTATTCCTCCCAACTGCCCCTTCACACTTCCCCTCCTCTTCATTCCTCCCCTCCTCATATAAATAACACACACACACACACACACACACACACACACACACACACACACGTCCTGTGGCTTCACCGGTCATCTTACCTCTCACATCTTGTATTGTATTAATGAGCAACAAATCCTATATAATAAAAGCCTAATATGCTAAGTGTCTGACTGTTCATTCAACCATTCGACCAGTCACTATGATGCGCAATGACCACCAGGGGGCAGACGCTCCAACTGGTAGGTTAGCTTGCTGCTGGGGTCAGGCCAATTGGGACTGGGTGAGACAGGCCAGACACACCTGGACACACCCTGAACGAATCCGTGCACTGGGCCTCTGTAACAGTATATTAAGTTCATTCTAAATGAAATGTTAAGTTAATAATATGATATCCCTTCCTGAAAATGTAATGATGTGATAGAGATACTGGGAACAAATTGCCTTGCTTGGTTCCTTGCTTCAGCATCCATGTAACCTAGCTTAAGACTCAATTTTGATTTGATCCATAAGCACAGAAAGTAAAATCTTTCCGGGGGTCATCAAACTTTTTCTGTAAATGCTAGATAATATTTTAGGGTTTACCAGCCCTAAATACTTATACATTATAAGTATAATTGTATACATATATACAAGCCATGTATTTTCTGTTATAACTACTCAACTCTGACATTGTAACACAAAAGCAGCCATAGATAACACATACATGAATGGGAATAGCTGTGTTCCAATAAAATTTTATTTACAAAGACAGTGGGTCAGATATGACCCACAGGTCATAATTTAGCAACCTTTTTCTCGGCTCTTGGTGATATAGAATCCAATTAGCTTTGCTCATTCATTCATTCATTTACTCATTTACTCATTCACTATATGAATATTGAGTCCCTGCTCCATGTCAATTACTTGACAAGACTTATTACCTGTTAATGCAAAAATAATTGAGACCCAATCTTTCCCTATATGAGTTCAGAGCTCCAAGGGGACGATAGGTTTGTAAAAAAGATAATAAGCTGTTAAGGTATGTGTCATCTTAGATTTGTTGCTGTTGCAAATGACAGTAAGCTTTTGCCAAATTGGCTTAAGCATAAGATAGCATATTGGCTTAATTAACGAAAGTGTTCAGGAGATACTTATTTCAAGGACCTAACCAGATCCATTTCCTATCTCTGCTTTTTTGAGTGTACTCCATGTGGGAGTCTCAAGAAGACCCATGGTCATATCAGCACCACACTTAACACCAGAGAGATCATCTGACTCCATGATAGCATGGAGTTCCGGGTGTACGTTCTCTTGGCTCACATAAGCTAACTAGGGTGATGTGCCCATCCTAAGTCAATCACTGTGGCTAGAGGGATGGAATATGCTAAGTGATTAAGTTAAGGTCACATTCTCCAACTCTGGAAGCTGAGGAAAGCTTCACCCAAAGCACAGAAACAGAGTGAAGAGAGATGATTTTCCTAAAGAAAACTGAGTACTATTATCATGATATAGGGTGTCCCAAAATAATGTATACACACACTTTGAATAATTATAAAGGTGGTGTTTATTAAAATACATTTCACTGTCAAAAGTGAGCTAGCAGCTATTAAAATGTGCATAGTTTTTTGGGACACCCTGTATTGGTGGTGTGTCATCAAAATATCCAGTGTTTAACACCAAGTAAAAATGTTCAAGTGGTAAACAGCCATGGAGCATTTCTGTCATTCTGGTAGGCTGGGTTATTGGCTTTTTCAGTGTGACTAAGATATCATTTGCACACAGACAACCACTAAGGAGGACCTGTCCCTTTATTCCATTATTTATAACAGGGGGTTTGCCTTCCCAGACTCCTAGGGTGGGACCGCTGCCCTTGACCCTTAGTGTCCATGACTAGGTCATGATATCTGCTGCCAAATCTACCTCCCTGACATGAGTTGCTTGCTGCCCAGGCCCCACAGATAACCGAATTCCCTCACCCCACAGTCTGTCCATCTATTGTGATGATTGGCCACCTGCTGATGGCCTTGATTATCCAATCCAAGGACGTTGTCAAATTGGCATAATTCCTGGCCATGCAAGCCCCTCTGTTGCCCTGTTCTATCTCCATAGTCCTAATAAGAATTTATTGCTAATGTATAACTTCAGACATATATAAAAGGAGTTTAATTGGGCAGGGAAAGGGGTAATTTTCATAAGCAAAAAATCACTGATATGACCCTGAATCTTCCTAAACAGATAGAACTTCCCACATTATAGGTGCATCACCCCAATCCTAATCATAGAAATAAGACCAACAATAAAACAATACAATTATAACAACAGAAATATAACATAAATTAAATGTATGCTATGTATTAGGTTGAATTCCAAGTAGATGTATTAACTCTTCATCCTCACCACACTAAGTGGTAGATATGATGTTACCCTCAATTTATAGATAAGAAACCTGGAGCTGAAAGTTTAATACCCTGCTTATCTGGAGGAGGGTACAGTCAGGACTTGGACCCAGGCAATGTGGGTTTGAACTCTCTGTTAGGATTCTGCCACTCTGATTCACATGGACCTCTGCTTCCACTTGGCTCTGAAGCCACAGCCTTGGTGCTTTGGCATCATGCACATCGTAAGAAGCTCAGGATCACCACCTGAAGTAAACCCCCTTTGTTCAAAGATCAGGGCCATATCTAAGTTGCCCTAAATCCTAGCATAACATTTTAATAAACTGTGTTACATCACGTTCAGACATTTTAATTCTCTCTCATGTCTTCCTGGGCATTTTCTAAATGGGAATCACTCTTCATCTACCTTAAAAAGGACTTCTAACTAAAAATTAAAAATGTGATAATTACCTGAAACATAATAATTTGGCTAAAAATTTTTCACAGGGAGATTATAACTAGATTAAATATCTAAATTTATCAACCAAGTTTCTAAAAAAGGAGTATAGTGGCTCTAAAGTAGCTAAATTCAAACTATTATTTTCAAATTTAATTTATTTTACTTGTATGATTTTTTTAAAAGAGGGTAGTAACTGATTCTTGAGTTTTAACAGTAATGCAATATAAAGTACTATTCTCAAACTTTTTAAGAAAATAATAATTTCTGTAAGTTTATGATTGAAATTAATTTGAGATGTGGCTTTTAAAAGTGTCGGGGTGTGTGTGTATGTGTGTGTGTGTGTGTGTAAAATGAACACATGTGTGATGCCTTCTATGGTTTGGAAATACGAGGGATTTTTTATTCTGCTAAAATTAAAATAACAACTTAGCAGAGCTAAAATTGCCTTTGGATCCTAAAACTATTGGGTAATAATTCTACCAAAGCACACTGAAAATTACTGCTAATAAATGATCTCAAATTGCTTTTAGAATGACTTTGCTACAGTATGCATGTCTTTTCACTTTGAATTTAAATGCTAGAATTGCTAGATTGTATTTTACAGATCTCTCACCATTTTCCTCCTCAATAGGGCATCCATATGAATATTAAGTAAGCATGAAACAGGAATGAATCCACCATTCATTTCTAAAGGCATATAATTTCAGAAGATTCGTGAGAGTATGAAAAAGTTGGTGGTAGTACTGGCAAATGAGCATGGAGTTGTTTCAGTTTTAGGAATGAATTGCTTATGTTTATTGCTTTTTTGTATTTGTTATAAAAGAAATGCTTATAAAAAGAGGTGCAACAGTTCAAAAGAGAAAATTGTTTTTTAAAAATTGATGATCGTTTCCAGAAATGATGGAAAGATAAGTAAATGCAACTTTATTCAATTTCTGTTTATGTGTATTATTAACACCTCTTCTTCCTTCCATTAATGCAGACTAAATGAGAATTATACCAACTCATGTTACATTAAAAAATATATGTTAACATGAAAGCATTCAAATAAGTTTTTTATTCATAATACCAGTTAGTGTTTCTTTGTTTTTTTTTTTTTGTTTTATTAATGTAACAGATACTATTCTAAGTGACACTGATTAGCTCATTTAATGCTCACAATACTATCAGGAAGTTACTTTATTTTTTTCCTGAGGTATGCATGTGGAATTTGAGACACAGACTGGTAAAGTAATTTGCCCAGGTAGTTAGTGATAAAGTTGGGCTGAGAACTCAGGTAACACACACTTAACCATGCATTATTTTGTACCTATCAGAAAGAGTCTGCCAAAAAATTTAGTTGAACTACTCATTTCTGGAGACTTTACAATTTCCCCATTTGGGGATCATGTGGCTACTTTATTTCTCTATCACTTGATATCATTCTCATCAAATAGTAATCTCTATTAAGCATTAATATCATCCTGGACCTGTTTTAGCATAGCTCTCATTCCTTTTCTTCTATGTGCCTCTCAGGATTTGTCCCTGCCCAATTAAAGATGATAGCAGTACAACACCTATTTGAAATCCATAACTTATATAATAAAAACCCTCTTGCAACTCAATCTGTGTCCATTATTGTGCTAAAGAGGTCCCTGATATGTAACTCAAATACTGGACACAGTGGATTAGATCAGAAGTGGTAAAATTATAGGTGAAATCCTAGGCCATGAACTATCCTGGCAAAAAAGCAAAAAGTCAATGACCCAATATATCTCATTTCATAGTATTAAAACTGCAACCACAGGTATATTTAGTTTGAGAAATGGGAAGGCTATTGAATTAGCACTATATACATCTTCTTATCCATTAATTTCAAACCTTTTCTTACTCTGGCTAGTCCTACAATAATTTGGCGAAACTGTGTATCTTATATCCCATTTGACATTGTAATGCACAATTCTTTTTGTAATGCACAATTTTAATAATACATTTAAACAGTTGCATATGACATATTTTCTTACATTTGTAAATATCATTATTTTAAAATCAAAATTATTTTTTTAAAAAATGAAGTAGAATCCTTAGACCTAAGTAAGAGGACCTCTGAATAACATGAAAGCACAAAATATAAATTCACTAAAAAAACACCTAGGATCCTCAGATGACTCAAGTTATGGCATATAACTCACACACAACAATCTATAACTCTAAACATCTGTTCTCCATACTAACACCAAGCACAGGGATTCCTTTTGCACATCTCCTGGCCTAGAACTCACCCAAAATAAGATTGCCCCTCAACATCACAAAGCTTGTAGGATGTGCTGTCACCGGTATCTGAGTCAGACACAGCTTTGGAGAGCAGAAAAGATGTGAGCAAAGTGCTTTTAGTAAGAGGACAAATTAATTAACTCATCAAATCCCTATGCCAGATGGCATGAGTGCCTCATATTCTTGCAATAACAAAGTATATTTCCAATAGGGTTGAATAACCATTTTCTTTCCTCTCTTTGATTTATGACTAAAGGAGTATTCACAATAGTTGCATACAGTACCTGTGGATTATTTATCAATAATAAGCAACTTATATTAGCCTCTTATTTCTATACTAGAGGTCTGGTGCACGAAATTCGTGCATGGGGGGTGGGGGTTGTCCCTCAGCCCGGCCTGCACCCTCTCACAATCCAGGACTGCTGACTCCTAACTGCTCACCTGCCTGCCTGCCTGATTGCCCCTAACAGCTTCTGCCTGCCAGCCTGATGGCCTCCTAACTGCTACCCTGCTGGCCTGATCACCCCCAACTGCCCTCCCCTGCTGGCCTGTTCACCCACAACTGTCCTCCCCTGCCAGCTATTTTGTGGTGGCCATCTTGTGACATCACACGATGCCACCTAGGCTTTTATTATATAGGATATGAATATCCAGGCTATTTTTGTACTGGCAACTAGATGAAAACTGAACAGCAGAATCGCAGATAATTTTATTTTTATAAGTATATTTAATAACATTAAATTCACTACTCAAAATTGAGTAATTTTTATCTAAATGTTTTATGTTCATTGCTAATAATTTGTATTATGCTTCCTAATTTGACTTCAATTTTTGAATATTTTAGTAAAAATAACTTCTTTTAAATGTTATTTCTTGTTTTTATAAATTCTTTATGAACATATTTCAAGTTTTGTACATTTTAGTATAATTACAATACACTGTCTTTTTAATCTTCTAGGTTATTAAATTAATAAATAAAAATTATGTGAAAATTTGATTATGACAACATAATGTTATTCCTAAAAAGGAGCAAACAGGAAATTTACGATAGAACATATAACAATTTCTATATTATGTTTGTCCTTGTTTTTTTCATGTATGTAAACACAGCTGGTCCACCAGCAGAACACCCAGCCTAAACATACAAGTCAGTCATTAATATTTCGCCAACTTTGAGACATAAAAACCAAAACTTCACACATTTGTTTTTCTGTCACAATGAGAGTACATTTTTCAGAGTAAAATAGGGCATATTTTGCTTAATAATTTGTTAGCTTGACTTACAACTAGCTCTTAAGTATTTAAGCATATAGGTAGGCCTCTATTTGTACTCAGAGCCTGGGAAGCCCATTTTGAATGTAGATAGAATCTAAATACCATAGTGATTTGATGCTCATCCTCATCCATTTAAAAAAATTAATCACATTTTCCTTGAAGAGTTATTTCTTTGTAATCAAATTTCCATTTCACTTCTCCACAGATGTTTATTTTAATGTTATATCCCTAGTCAATATATTTACATGAAGGCCTGTTATTGGCCACTTTATCAATCTTTTCTTTATTTATATATATATATATATATATATATATATATATATATTTGGTGACTATAAGACTTTACATGTTAAAGACACTTTTTGAGGACTGGTTTTTATCGCTATTTTTATTAACATACAAATAATAATAAAACATATTGAAGGTTTTAATTAAAAAATTAAACACAAAAACCTGTCTCTTAATTAGATTGCTGGGGAGATTTTAATTAGTTCATGTATCCATGGCTACATATTACTTGTTGAAAGAATGGGGTTAGGTTTCAGCATTAGTTCTATTATGCATGTCTATTTCTTAGAGATAGAAGATTTAAGAAAACTTTTCTCTGGAAACTGAATTCCTTTAAAACTTTTGACAGAGTAAGTGAATAGATACTTCTCCAAAGAGGACACACAGATGGCAATAAACTTATGAAAGGATGCTCAAGGTCAGTGAAACACAATGAGATATCACTTCACACTTGCCAGAATGGCTACCATTAATAAATCAACCAACAAGTGCCGTGAGGATGTGGAGAAAAGGGAAGCCATGAGCACTGTTGGTGGGAATGCAGACGGATGCAGCCACTGTGGAGATTCCTCAAAAAAATAAAAATGGAACTTCTTTATGACCCAGCAATTCCACTTCTGGGTATATATCTGAAGAAATCTGAAACACGAATTCAAAAGAATATATGCACCCCTAATGTTCATTGCAGCATTATTTAAAGTAGCCAAGATATAGAAGCAACTCAGGTGTCATCAGTAGACAAGTCGATAAAAAAGTAATGGTACACATGTACAGTGGAATATTACTTGGCCATAAAAAATGAAATCTTACTATTTATGACAACTTAAACGAACCTAGTGGGTATTATGCTAATTGAATAAGTCAGTCAGAGAGAGACAAATACCATATGAGGAAAATAAAGGAATAAACAAAATTAAAACAGACTCACAGGGAACAGACTGATGCCAGAGGGAAGGGGGATTGGAGGACTGGGTAAAAAAGGTAAAGGAATTAAGAAGTAAAAATTGGTAGTTACAAAATAGTCACAAGGGTGTAAAGTATAACATAGGGAATGTAGTCAATAATATTGAAATAACTATATATGGTGCCAGGAGTACTGAACATACTGGGGGAACACTTTGTAAAGTATTTGAGTATCTAACAATATGCTGTACACCTGAAACTAATATAAAATTTAAAAAACTACAGCACAGTAACTGTGCCTTTGAAAAGACTTTGTGTATCCTGCAGATATAAGTAGTATGGGGCAATTTGAAAACTAGTGATGTAGTCTATCTGAGGAGTGTCACTTGTGTCAAACATTGGCAATCTCTAACATCATGACGTGACTCCAGCCATAATTTCTTCCAGCTGCTGTGGCAACATGTAGTTGCTAAAATGAAAGGACTTCCATACATCCATCCCCAATGCCAGATCACCTCTATCTTCTGATTTCCTGACCAACTCCTTAAAGGCCTCTCAAACTATCCTTTTATCCTATATCCAGCATACTTTCTCAATCTTTTTTCTGGCGGGGAAGGAGAGGGCTGTAGTTTTTATAACAGACCTAGAACTATCAAAATAGAGACCAAGAGTTGAAAACTACATGCTGCAGAATGTACTCATTTCTGATGGAGAAAGCTCGTTGGCCAAGAGTATCAATTACCCTATGTTGAAATAGCTTTCAGTGGCTGAAAACAGATACATGTCGTCAAATCATGGGAAATGTAAATATATGTAAATGTGCTTAAGTGAACACATAGTCAGTCTGCACACACAGGAGTAGGTGTTTGAAGAATATTTTTATATTAGTAACATGACAGCAAGCCAGGCTGCATGGGTGGTGTTAAAGTAGACATGCATGTTTAGGAGAAATAATAGTTGAGTTGGAAGTGGCAGTTGTGTAAGAAGACACAATGGGGAAACAGAGCAAGGGAAGCTGAGTCACATTAGTGGAGCAGTGGGAAGAGATGCAAAGGAAGAGAACCTAAAGCTGAGGGAGTGTCAGATCACCTGAGCAGTTAGTCCAGCGGTTCTCATCCTGTAGGTCGCAACCCCTTTGGGGGTCGAACAACCCTTTCACAGGGGTCGCCTAAGACCATTGGAAAACACATATATAATTACATACTGTTTTTGTGATTAATCACTATGCTTTAATTATGTTCAATTTGTAACAATGAAATTGGGGGTCACCACAACATGAGGAACTGTATTAAAGGGTTGCGGCATTAGGAAGGTTGAGAACCACTGATTAGTCTGAAACCTGAAAGTTCTTCCAATTCCTAAACACTAGCACCATCTCTAAGAAGTCTGGCTCTTCTATGTTCTGGAGAGATTTCCAGCTTCCTCAGTGCTACGAGAGATCTTAAAAGAAATCTTCAGTTTTGAAAGTGACTGGGTCAATTTTTCTTCCTTCTGCCAAGGATATCGCTTTAGATATTTTTCTTTTTAAAATCATTTATTATGCTTCGTTGAACTAAAACAGCACAGTTTGATTATGGACTGTGCATTTTAAATTATGTCTTAATATACTTTATAGAAATATAATTTCATTTTCTAAAATTTTTGTTTATGTGTATAGAAAAATATCTGTAAAATATACTAAAATATTGTCTATTGTTAATACATAGAACCCTGACCTTATCTAGCTTACTTGGTCATAAGGCAAACACAGAGAAAAGGCTTTGCCTATAGCCCACAGACAGGCTAAAGGGGAATTACCAGGCAATTATTTCAATGGGAGAATATGTTCTAATTTGTTTTAATTAATTTCCCTACAGGAGAAACCAAGGACCCCAAGTGACATCCAGTTACAGGTCTTAGTTCATTTGAGGCAGATTCAATGGTGACATCGAATCAAAACATTCTTAACCTCATTTGGGTGACAATGGACAAAAATTTTTTCAATCACTAAAACAAACTTCAAGTAGCAAATATATATATATTTAGCTAGATAAAAAGGGATTTCTCACAGGAATTTGGAATATGTGTAATTTTTCTTCTTTCCTTGTTACAGAATGTATAATTTGTCTTGTGGAAAATGAATGGGAAAAGGGCACAGGTGTCCTTTTGCAACTTGGTTATTAGTCACAAGTTATTAATACCATGTTATTCCCTAGAGAGATAAGTAATTCCATAGCATTGTGATATCAGAGTCTCAAGAGGGTCACCCATAACACTGAGTACTACAACTAGAGTAAGAAGAGGATGCTAGTAGTGGATGAAAAGTGAAAGAGACTAATTAAAAATGATTCTAAGGTTTTGAGCATGTTTCTGAGAAAGACCAGTATAATAATAAAGTTTTGGCAGAGAAATGAATTCAGTTTAAAACAAATGAAATGTTAGCTACCAGTGTGATTCCCCAAATGTGAATATCCAGCAAGCAGCTGGAAGGGTGGGAGCTGTCCAGAGGATAGATTGGAGGGGGAAAGATATTATATAAATTTAATCCTTTTAAGGCATTGATATTTATGTGTTAACTAAATGCCTTTTTTTCTTTTTTAGAAAATGCATTTTCTAGTTGTTAGCATTGTTTAAGTACTTCTTTGTTTTCTAAATTTGACTCTTAGGAAGAAAATGTTTATGTAAATTGCAACAATCTTAGTAAATACTTAAAAAGTTGAAGTAGTTATTCCTGGTAGACACTAGGTATCTTAGGTTGGTGAAAAAACCCTTAAAAACAAACCAAAGAGAAACCAAGATGGCGGCATAGATAAACACCTCAAATTGCTGCCTCGCACAACCACTTCAAAAATACAACTAAAAGACAAAACGGACATCATCCAGAACCACAGGAAGGCTGGCTGAGTGGAAATTATACAACTAGAAGGAAAGAGAAAAGCACACTGAGACTGAGAGGAGGTGTGGAAGTAAAGTGCAGAGGTACGGAGGCACACACAGAAAGGGCTGGCAACTGAGGACTCGGTTGTCTTTTTCAATTGGGAGGGAGTCACAAGCTCCCAACTGCTATGAACTCCAGTTCTGGGCAATTCCCTGGGGACCCAGACTCATATGGGGAGAAAATGGACTGTCTGGCAGCAGGCAGAACTTGTGGGCAGCTTTCTCTCAGAGGTGCTTTCAGTGATTACCAGGACACTGAGACCCGGGGCCTCTTAGGCTAGGACTGAGGATCAGCCATATCTGTTTGCTCCATCCTATTGATTCCCTGAGACCCCGCCCCACCCAAGCTGTGCACAGAGGCTTTTGCATATGAATGACCTGGCCCTTTGCAATCTAAAATTACCTAACAAACTGCAGCTGGGTCAGAGAGACTCAGAACATCCAAAAGAAGGCCCAAGGCCCCACAGCAACTTGTATTGTTTCACAGCTGGGCCTCATCTGGGCAACTCCAAATCCCAAACAAAGAAGAGGAATCTGCAGATCTCTCCGTAGCTCCTGCTGGGTAGCCTCAGACAGAGGCTAAATTAGCACCTCCTTAGAGATCCAAGAGCCAGTGTACCCAGTGGTCAGAGTGGGACCATCCAGATTACAACTCCTCAGATCCATAAGGGACACACTCAGGGGGCAGACTCAGAGAGCACCAAAGCCCCACTGAAGCAAGTCTTGCCCCATAAGGTTGTCTCCAGCACAGAAGTTCTCCCACCATAGACACAGCTGATTCTCACAGCCAATTGGCCTGGGGGTCCATTCCTCCCAGTGATACCAACTACAATCAAGGCTTCACTACAACAAGACTGTGCACACAGCCCACAAAGGGGTTCACCAAGAGTGTCCACCTCAGGTAATTGGGGAGGCTGAGCCACTGGGCCCTATAGGACACCTGGCACAGAAAGCCACCCTATCAACACATGGAAGCAGCCAAAACGCGGAGACAAAGAAACAGGTCACAAATGACAGAAATGGAGGAAAGCAAACTACTGGATATAGAGTTCTAAACCACAGTTATAAGGTTTTTCAAAAATTTTCTAGAAACTGCCAGTAAATTTAGTGAGACCCTCAATAAATCTAGTGAGACCCTGGAGGATATGAAAAAGGACCAACTAGAAATTAAGCATACACTGACTGAAATAAAGAATATTATACAGACTCCCAACAGCAGACTAGAGGATCGCAAGAATCAAGTCAATGATTTGAAATACGAAGAAGCAAAAAACACCCAACCAGAAAAGCAAAATGAAAAAAGAATCCAAAAATATGAAGATAGTGTAAGGAACCTCTGGGACAACTTCAAGTGAACCAACATCCGAATTATGGCGGTGCCAGAAGAAGAGAGAAAGCAAGATATTGAAACCCTATTTGAAGAAATAATGACAGAAAACTTCCCCTACCTGGTGAAAGAAATAGACTTACAAGTCCAGGAAGCGCACAGAACCCCAAACAAAAGGAATCCAAAGAGGACCACACCAAGACACATCATAATTAAAATGCCAAGAGCAAAAGACAAAGAGAGAATCTTAAAAGCAGCAAGAGAAAAACAGTTAGTTACCTACAAGGGAGTACCCATAAGATTGTAAGGTGATTTCTCAACAGAAACTATGCAGGCCAGAAGGGAGTGACAAGAAATACTCAAAGTGATGAATATCAAGAACCTATAACCAAGATTACTTTACCCAGCAAAGCTATCATTCAGAATTGAAGGTTAGATAAAGAGCTTCACAGATAAGAAAAAGCTAAAGGAGTTCATCATCACCAAGCCAGTATTATATGAAATGCTGAAAGGCATCCTTTAAGAAGAGGAAGAAGAAGAAAAAGGTAAAGATAAAAATTATGAACAACAAATATGTATCTATAATAAGTGAATCTAAAAATCAAGTGTATAAAAAATCTGATGAACAGAATAAACTGGTGAACATAATAGAATCAGGGGCATAGAAAGGGAGTGGACTGACTGTTCTTGGGGGGGGGGTGAAAGGGGAGTGGGGGGTGTGGGGGGTGCGGGAAGAGACTGGACAAAAATTGTACACCTATGGATGAGGACAGTGTGGCGGAGGGGGTTAGGGTAGAGGGTGGGGTGGGAACCGGGTGGAGGGGAGCTATGGGGGAAAAAAAGAGAAACAACTGTAATAATCTGAACAATAAAGATTAAAAAAAAAAACCAAATTTTAAACTTACTTTTATTTGTAGCATATCCACATTTAAAATTATACACACATACACACACACACACACACACTTATACACATTTAGTTAGGAATGACAGAAAGCCTTTGTGAATATATTTTCAGTCAAGGAAAAGATAAGATAGTGAATTGTACGTAAAGTGATGGTTTTTCACTGACTCCTCAGTTCTACTTTTATTTAAGAAGTCTTGATCTCCTTTCCTGTCCATTCTACACACAGTGTCCAAATCCCTCCCTCTGTTCAGGAGGAGTACAAGTGGCTAAAACTATTGTACAGTGGCGTTTCCAGAGGGATTGCAGTGCACGAAGTTCTCCCTGTCCCTTCAGTCCATCCTTCCTCTCCTCTCTGTGTTGCCACCCCTCTTTCTCCTTCCGCATCCCCAGGCTCAGTCATACCTAGTCTCTGAAAGAATCCAAAGTGATTCCTCAAGACGTGCTCTTGCTTTGGACTGAGGGAGAAGGGTGTGAACAGAGAAGGAACTGCGCTTCATGCACCAATGTTGGAGAAAAAGAGGAAATGATGAGAGACTATAAATAATCTTTTTTCAGGCCACACTCACAGCATGCTTTCTTCTTCTTGTTTCCCCCGCCCCATTTAAAAAATCTTTAAAACTAGGAATCTTGTCTTACCCAAGCTGATTAGTGTTTCATGGATGAGTACATGAGTGAATGAATGAATGAACAAGTGAATGAACTTTTATTCTTGTGGGGTAAAGATATCTGAATGGGGGTTTTTAAATATATATTTTATCACTTAATTCTTGATAGAACTGCATGAAGTAATCTTAGAAATAAAAACTAAAGGTAATTGTAAAGTCGAGACAGGTCTTCTGACTCCAATTAGTTGCCATTTTCACTCTATTACGCTGTGTCTTTGGAAGAATGAAAAAAAATTAAAACAGTGAGGTCCTGGGCTAGAGAAGGATAATGTTTACTAAGCAATACATGTAGATTAGGCCAATAAAGACAGTGAAAGCAAGTGGTAGCAGCAGTTCATTCAGCTAAACCCCCACTGATGTTTCCGTTCTCTGGCTGGTGGTACTTGAAGCTGCCTGGGGTTGAATGATGTGGGGCTGCATGATGCAGATGCCAAACATCTTGACTACCACATCCGATTCTCCACTCCACGCCATGAGGACTTTGGTTTTCTATTGCCTACACCCTCCTCCCATAAAAACTCTTTGAAAGACCTGTGTAAACTGTCTTATGGACCCTACATGATTAGAGCCAGCCCTGGTCCTACTTTAGAGTAAGAATAGTAGCTGGTCCCAGGCCCCTAGGCCATACCTTGCTATTAATGCGTGGATTGATAACTGCCGATTATTATGGACCTCCTATGTGTTAAATATTGTGCTGATTCCTTCAAATGTTTAACTATTAACCTTCCAATATTTATAGTATAATTGCCATTTTACAATCATAGAAACCAAGATCAGAAAGGGAAGGCAACTTAGCTAAGGCCAGTGACTTAGCTGCTTGGTGCTGGAGCTGCATGTCAACCTGAGGTCTGACTGAAGGCAAAGCCTAGATTCCTCCACAGCATCAGATACCCAGTGCAAATACTTTATCTTCAGTGAGTCCTTCTTGATGGTCATATCTGAAACAGCACCTGCCTCAGTCACTCGTGTTTTCTTTGCCCTATCTTGTTTTTCTTCATACCACTAGTCACTGATGAATTGACTTGCTTATTGTTCATCTCATCTGACTAGAACTAAAGCGCCAAGAGAGAAGGGACTTAACATTTTTGTTCATTGCAGACTTCCTTGGTGTGTAGAGCAGAGTCTGGCAATAGTTGTTTCTTAATAAAAATTTTTGAATATATGAATGTACAATTCTAGAAAACTCCTTCTGTTACTTTCTAAGTATACTTTCTTTAATACTTTTCCTGTGAAAATAAAGGCAAATTTATGTAGAAAAATTTTTAAATGATATCAGAAACATTCTGGGTAACACGGGGCAGCAGGAGGATTAACTAAGTTTGACTCCAGCATCTATTTATGCATTAGGGTATTCCAGTCAAATATTACTGATAGATTTCCTAATCAGCTTCTAATGCTGCAACAAACAGTCCCCAAATCTCAGTGTCTCACATTTATTTCTTGCTCACTTTACATGAAGGCTGCAGGTTGGCTTTAGCTCTGCTGGGCTTGACTTAACCGTATGGATCTTCATTTTCTAGGTCCCAGACTGAAGGACATCCACTATCTGGGCATGCAGTTACCATAACAGAAAGCAGATGCTCAATGAGGAACACAGCCAATCCTGTGTGTTCAATACTATGTGTTTTTGCATTCCATTAGCCAAAGCCAATGACATGGCCAAGCTCAATGTCAGTGGAAAACACAATGTCTATAGGAAGTCAGGGCAAGGTCAGGGGGCAACATACCACTAGGAGTTATATTTCTGTATTACTTCACTGTATCCAAGATCTCTCCCTTCACTCTACTGAGGATGCTTTCCTCGACCTTTTATACAAATTTATAAATGACCCATCTTATTTTTTTATCAAGTTTTTTTCTCCCTTAAGTAAAGTACAGCCCGCTTTGTTTCTACTAAAGGTTCTCTAGATTTTTTTCAATTTAGTTTAGACATTGTGATTTTTTAAAACTATATTTTTATTGATTTCAGAGAAGAAGGGAGAAGGAGAGAGAGAGATAGAAACATCAATGATGACAGAGAATCATTGATTGGCTGCCTCCTGTACACCCCACACTGGGGGTTGAGCCCACAACCCGAGCATATGCCCTGACCAGGAATCGAACTGTGACCTCCTGGGTCATAGGTCGACGCTCAACCACTGAGCCACACCAGCAGTGCTAGATATTGTGATTTTAATATGAATTTCTAAGTTACTAACTCTCAAAGTTTATATCATTGATACATTTCATCTTTTTCAGTAAAATCTGACCAAAGTCCCTGAAAACCAAGGTGATTGGAAGGACACTTTGTAGGTGACACAGAAATCTCATGAGATGACTTTTCCATAATAAAAATCAGTAGAGTATTTGAATCTTCAGCTGTAAAATACCTTATCTGTTAAGACAGAGAAAATACAGTCTCAGTTTTAAAGCCTTCCTAAAGTATCATGACGATTTTATTGTTCTTTGAAGAATTTTATCAATATTTCATCATGATATTCCTCTCTGTAGGAGAACCTAAGAAACACATTCTATTAATCATGGTGATATTAAAACTATCTGTCACTTGTAGCATGCATATGCAATAAAGTAATCAGATAAAATTGATATCAGAGACAAATGGTCCACATTAAAAATGTCTGCTTCAAGTTCTAAAATTACTCCTTTTTATGATGATCTCAATAACTAAACCTCCCAATTTGCAAATGAAGATAAATGTGAAGATAATTTTTAAAACTCTGAATTGTAAAACAGAATAAAGGCCTAAAGTGCCTAACAGTATAAGAGCTGAAAGAAATGCTTCTGAAATTTTCAAAACAAATAAATGTTTATCTACTGGCTATTTTCTTAAACACTGAATTCAAATTCTACCTAATAGAAGCATGTAAACCTAAGTAAATATTTTGAAATATATGAGCTTCAGTTTTAAAAATGTATATCTGATAAGTTAGACTGGAATCATTATGTCCCATATGTCCTATTAGATAGTCCCTTAAAAAGGCAGGGGGTAAAAATGAAGGGTAGATCAATGAAAAAATAAGTTAGAAAATGCTACATGGCAAACATTTTTATTTGCTTATTCAGTATCCATTCTTCTGAACTTCCTTACCATTGGAATTCTGATTTAGTTCAAAGTGACAATGTTTCTGGTTTAAAATGTTCCACAGACTTCAGACTTCTGAAGAGCATATAACCTAGTCTAGCCATGAAATTTAGGCAAAAACCTGTTGAGTGATACACCTACAAAAGCAATTGTACTACAATGCCTGTAGATGTGGAATTCTTCCCAAAAGCTTTAGGCGGAAAAATCACTCAATAACATTAGCTGAGCAGAAAGATTGAAGGAGCTCGGATTAGGGTGACTTAATGAAGCCATTTAGCCAGCCCTGGGCTGTCAACCCCTCGACTTCTTTTCATGAAATAAGTAAACAAACAAATAAATAAATAACTTTCTAATTTCCTTCTTTAGTCAAACCAGTATAATTGGGTTTCTGTTATGTGCAGCTGGTCCAATTTCTGACACAAAATCCCTCTCCTGGCCATTCATAGGTTCATTCGCATTTTAAAAAACTCTGAAAGTCTTATGATAAGGAAATCCATTTGACTTTGTTTAACATGGAATGCCTCAAACTTATTTATCAGAAAATACTGATAATATTCCTATGAACTAGAATCCTAATGTCCACATGTGAGTAAACATTTAACTAGAGATCTCAAATGGCATAGAAACTTAACATTCTGTAGTTACATAATAAAAAACTTAGAAGGCTATGTATGTTCATAGCCATAGTTGCCGGTAAACCCCGTATTTCTTAGGAAGCATTGTTACCAGTGATATTATTGAAATGGGCCATTATTACTCAAAGAGTTAGCATCCTCAGTCTCCATACATGTGGGGTGTGTTAGTGACATTAGAGGGCTTAGGCAAAAACCTCTGAAAATTATCTTTCTTCTTTACTCTAATTCATCCAGGGGTTACTGTTTGTTGAAACCTAAGGCAAGTAATGATCTATATAATTTTTAAAGACATCTGTAGACAGGAGAGAATTATATAGTCTTTCTCTGGATTTTGGTTTATTTCCCACCTCTAGCATCATAAGCACTTGGTCAGCATTCTCTTACTGCTATCTGAGCCCCTTCTTTTTCTCTACCTTGTAATCCTTGCAGAAAAGTTACTCAACTTCCTCTTTCCATATATGTGAAGGCATTATGTCACTCCACTAGCCATGATTTTGTCAATTAGACTAGGGTACTAAACGTCTGGAAAAGTTTGTCCATACTAACATTTTTCAGCTAAGTATCATGATCACCATCTATAACTATTTCAAGAGTTCTTTATTAAGCACAGATGAGCATTTACCTCAAAGAAGGTAAATTCTTCAACTCCTGTCCTAGATTCTAAAGAAGAGGAAGTGCATATAGAAAAATAATTGGGAAAAACTGGTGCTTTCTTAGTTGTGTTTAAAAATGAATGGTACAAATCTAAATTGTATTACTATATATTGCTATAATAGTAGTTTCTTTAAAAGAGAAAATTACACCCAAGCCAGTAGTCTTCAGTATATTTACATTCTGACATGGAATTACACGAGAAAGAGGGTGATTATCAGGGTGATTCTGAACATGTAATGTTACTTATTATTCAGTTTGTTCTTTAAGTCAGACGAAGCTCTTACCAAACTCAAAGGGTTTACCGCTCGCATGTTCTATTCAAGAACAAGAGGTGGTTGTCACAATGTAGTTTTATTTGCTTGCAGCAAGTAAAGGAGACAGGGGATTCATATCCAAAGCTCGGTCTCCCTAAAGGGAGGCTTAGCTTTGCTTATATACACTACTAGAGGCCCGATGCACAAAATTCGTGCAAGAGTAGCCCTCCCTCCCTCGGGTGCCGGCACCGGCTTCCCTCTGGCGCCCGGGACCTGGGCTTCCCTCCGGCCCCCAGCAGGCACCCCTGACCTAGGCTTTCCTCACAGCCTTGGCTTCATCCAGAAGGTCGTCCAGAAGGACATCCAGTCTAATTAGCATATTATGCTTTTATTATTATAGATTTGGTCATTTCCACATTGATTTCTTCTTTGAAGAGAGCTACATTTATCTGGTGGGTTCCTGTCAAGCTAAGCTTGTATACAGGTGGCCTGCAAAATACTGTGGTAATTCTAATCCTTAGCAAGAATAGCATTTAGTAAGCATGGCATAGATCTTAAGACCCTAGTCCTATGTAACAAGACTATACAGGCTATTGCCTGGTTCCTAAGGCAAAGAAGTTGCAATGAATGAATTAATGAATTAATGAATAAATAAATAAATAAATAAATAAATAAACCCCTAAATGGGTAAAAATCAAACTGCAAATACAAGTCATTCACTAAAACTGCTGTTGTTCCTGCAGCAATGGGAGATGGGGCCAATCACTGAGGCAAAAACAGGGATGTGAGAGGATGCGCTTGGCACACATAGCAGGATCCTGGGCAAGGAGCTTCCATAATCACAGCACAGACCTGGAACAGCAGAGGACACTTTGGTGGGCATGGTCAGCAAAGTTGCTGCTTTGAAGTTAGCAAGAAGAGGAGCTTTCACCACCACTAGTAGAGGGAAAAAGAAGAAAAGGGTTGCATGGTCCATTCAAGCCCACATGTGAGGAATCTGAAGGGGAGAGAGTTCTCAGCAGAATATGGATTTATGCACTTATTTTTACTCCAACACCATGTTTTTAAAGATGTAAATTTTACCTCCCCCCCCCAAAAAAAAAAAATTAACAGTATATACAAAAAATAACTTTTAAACAAAATAAATTTTGGTGGCATCAGGACCTTATTGAAGATTATAGGAAGCTTCAATAAGGTCAAACTCTCTGAAGGAGTTGCGCAGGCAATAGAACAATAACTGTAAGTAGAGAGGAATAAAAAATGTAGAGGAAATCCTATCTATATATATAAAAGCCGAAGTGACCAAACAACCGAACAACCATTTGACCGGTTGCTATGATGCACACTGACCCCCAGGGGACAGACACTCAATGAAGGAGCTGCGCCCTGGTGGTCAGTGTGCTCCCACAGCGGGAGCACTGCTCAGCGGACTGACGGGCGCCAGAGGTAGGGCTCACAGCTGGTGGGCGCTACTGAGGCAGGTGCGAGCCTCTCCAGATTGGTGCTGACTGTGAGCTCGCAGCAGGTGCAGTGGAGCCAGGATAGGCAGGAGCAGCAGGCAGGAGTGGCAGGCGGCATTGGGCTGCCAGTTTTGGCCCGATTCAAGCAGGCCGCGCTAAGGGACTCCACCAGTGTATGAATCCATGCACCGGGCCTCTAGTATATAATAAAGCTGGGGTGGAAGAGGACAGAAGAAAACACAGAAGCATTAAGAGTTTTCCATCACTGGGAAAGCTAGGATCAAGCAATCAAAGGTATACATGTGTCTATAAAACACTTTCTTTGCATTAGCACCATAGTAAGCACCATATAGGTACAAATAAATGGCAGGTATTTTCTTTTCTAATCTTTTGAGTGATAGCTGAGGCTAGTTATAGGACCCTGAGGAGCATACAGACAAGAACACTGGTAAAGTAGGGCAGATTACAAAGAAGGAGTAAAAATAGAAAATAAAATCTGTCACAGTAAGGTCAGGAAACATAAACTGTAAAAGATAGGAAAGATAAAGTGTCCTTAAAATGAAATATATAGACCTTATATATAAATGGTTGGAAGATTTTTTGTTGTTATTAAAAGTAGATAATCTTTTCATCTTTATCTGATCAAAAGCATTATTGAGCCATATTACAGCCTAAAAAATATATTTTTAGAATGAAGCGGTATCTAACAATTGGAGAAAAGTTATATTGATAAACTTTCTAAAAAATAAAAAAACATATTGAATCTGAAAAATATGAGTGGTAAAATTTCATGTAGCATAAAAATTATGAGGAATGTCCCTAACTGGTTTGGCTCAATGGATAGAGTGTTGGCCTGCGGATTGAAGGGTCCCAGGTTCGATCCCAGTCAAGGGCATGTACCTTGGTTGTGGGCACATCCCAAGTAGGAGGTGTGCAGGAGGCAGCAGATCAATATTTCCCTCTCATCAGTGTTTCTAACTCTCTATCCCTCTCCCTTCCTCTCTGTAATTCAATAAAATATATATAAAAAAATATATCTTTGGCCCAGCGGGTGTAGTTCAGTGGTTGAGCATCGACCCAGGAACCAGGAGGCAGCCAATCGATGATGTTTCTCTTTCATTGATGTTTCTATATTTCTATCCCTCTCCCTTTCTCTCTCTCCAAAAAAATCAATAAACCTATTTTTAAAAGTGTCTTTGATTTATTTTTATAAACAATTATTTATTTTAAGTTCAGCAAACATATTTTTGTCCCTTTAAAACTGGATTGGTGACCACCAGACTGATATGGTAAAATTGTTGTTCCTGATTATAGGACAATGTAACTAAACAATAATTTCAAGCATATTTACGGTATCTTTTAATGCTACGGCACACAACATATTTCCGATACATGTCCCCCATTGAATGTACATTATGCATTTAAGTAAGCAGCTCCTAACTTCCCACTAGGAAGAGCAGGAACTCAAACCAGAAGAGAACCGGCCACGGGAATCTGGCTCACACACACAGTGTGTTCCCATTTACTTGGAATGCAGATAAATCCTTTCTTTGAAAACACAGGCTCACCTCTAAAAATCTCTCCACTTTCTTTATATATTTCCGCTTCAAATATTCTTGTAATAGTATTTTATTCATGGGCATGATGATTCTGCGGGGAAATCCACTCTGTTTCCCTCTCAGCAAAACTGAGTATTTGTCATGATTCCATCATAAAATATTTGTGGGGAATCTTGCAAATAAAGCCTTTTGCGGCTAAGAATCTTTATAAGCACTGTGCGAGTCTAAGTCTAGCATGGTTAATTACTGAGAAGATTCTCCCATTGTTAGCCATTTTAGTCAAGATCACAAAAGATTCTTAATTTGTTTCAATTTCATAATCCCTGAAAAGCTTTCTAGATATAATTCTTTTTTATTAAACGAACAAATGGATTTGGGTTATTATGTGAAAGCTTATATTTTATATTTTCTGACATTTCCTATCACAGATGGCTAATGATTTCAAGAATATAAGTAATGTTATTTACACTGAAAAATTAAACCAAATTAATAAAGGTTTTTCTAATGCTTTTGGATAATGCCTCTAAAGTTATTTTTTAATTATATTTTATGCCCCTGGTATAAAACACAGTACTATGCTACAAAATAAAGAGAACAAGAGACAGAAAGAAGTATTTTTTTATTATAAAAATGTTTTTAATTGATTTCAGAGAGAGGAAGGGAGAGGGAGAGAGAGATAGAAACATCACTGATGAGAGAGAATCATTGATTGGCTGCCTTCTGCACACCCCCTGCATCCCAGGTATGTGCCCTGACGGGGAATCTAACCAAGACCTCCTGGTTCATGGGTCGACACTCAACCACCGAGCAACACTGGCTGGGCAGAAAGAAGTATTTTATTTCAATAAACTAGGAGGTGCATCTGTGAATCAGAATAACAATAATATGAGTAAGAACTTCCAAAAGTAGAGATGTTAAAATAGTGGGAAGTAAACAAGGGAGGATGGATGTCTATGGTTGCAGATCTCAGACTGACCTGGCAGAATTTCCAAAGTGGTTTACGTAAGTCAACATCTCTAGACTGAAACATGAAAATGTGTGGACTCACTGTGGGAGCTTCCATGAACTAATGTGGCAACAAAAATCAGGGTAAGTAGGCTGAAGAAAGAATCTCACAGGCATGCCACATTCTCAGTAAGCATTTATTTAGTCAGAGGCAGAGCAGAAGATAGCAGCATAAACTAGTCCTAACCCACAGTTGTTCATTTATGTTAGAGAGAGAAAAGAACAGCCCACCAATGCTATAAACTGCCCAGTCCTACAATGATCTTCCTATAAATAACTGGTTCAGTATGAGAACCTCACCCAAAGGTAACGCATAGTCAAAAACGAATCAATGTCGGTTCTTATCAAATATAACATTACATGAAGGAGGAAAGAAATAGGAAAAGCAAATGACAACACAGACCAAAATAACCTTGCCACAGAGCAAAAATATTGCCATAAATTTTAAAAACCTAGTGAAGTGATTAACTGCACAAAGCAACTACTTAAATAAAAGGTACAAAAAACAATCACAGAAGATAAGACTATAGCAAAGGAGTGAAATATGAGCTGAAAGAACTTAGGAAAGGTGTGGAATAGAAAATAAAACCATCACAGAAATGAGAACTACATTGGCAGAATCACCCAGGACCAAATACTGCAAGGAACATAGAGCATAATATTGAAAACAGCAAGCAAAATGGAATGGAAATAAACATTAAAAAGGACTACAGGAAAGAATATTGCTAGGGAATCAAACTTATCCAATCGAACAACATGGGGGTTAGGGGCACTGACCTCTACCCCATGCAGTAAAAAATTCACATATAACATTTGACTCACAGTGGCAAAAAGACTGGTGATGAATGTGCATTCACTTTAACACTAGAACTGAGACTTAAACAGTCATCGTGATTATAATTACAGAAAAAAAATGCAAAAGTCATCAATCCCGAGTATTCTTTCACTTGCTTGCTCGCTTTCTGGATTAAGTAGAAGGATGTCCTCTAACTGAAAATCCTTGAGTGGACTCACCCTGTAGAGCTTAGGCAGGAAGCTCTTACCAAAAATAAAACTACTTGGTGTGTCCCACCTTCTCTTTTTCAGCAACTGAGCTTGGTGACTGGCCTACAGGAGGGTAAGTCACCCCCAGATAAATGAGTTTACTGGAGCAGAACTTGCTTAGGCACCACACTCTCTTATTAATTATCTCCAGGGCTTAAAAGGAAAGAAATTCCAGTTTACTAGAGTTCCAAAGTTGAGTGAATCACTCGTTTCATAAAATGCACTTGATATGGTTAAATACAAGAGGCACCCCGCATCCTTCCCTGATCGACCACTGCGATCCCAAGCCAGGAAGGGCTGCCTTCAGGCCGCAGCTCCAGGTCCCTCACCCCACCCCAGGCCCCAGAGCACAGTGCTGGGCAGGGGCACCCAGGGGCACGTCGTGGGGGGGAGGGGGCAGCTGTGTTTATACCGCCAAGTTCCCCACTTCTGCCCTGGCCCGTGCATCCCTCCTCCTTCCCCTCAGAGGCCCAGCTCCTGCCTACATGCTTGCTGAGCAGGCCCAACTGCACCGGGGAGTGAGCCATGGCGATCGGGATGGCCACTTCCTGGGATGTGAGGGCCGGACCACGGTGATTCATGAGGGCCATGAGGCCGGTGGGGCACGCGCAGCCCTCGGGTGGCGGGGTGGCCGGCCAAGCCCAGTCTGGCTTCAGTGGGGCCAGTGGGAGCCCGAGGCCACCCCAACCCCCACAGATCCTGGGCGGACAGTGGCTCAGTGGAGAGCGGTGTCTCCATGCGTGGTGCCCAGGGGCGGCTGTGAGCTGCTGCAACCCCGCCCCACGCTTCAGGGTCGGGGAGAAGGCTTGTAGCCAGCAGCACCCTAGGCTGCACCGCCTGGCGTGTGCCTCAGCCTGCCAGGTTGGCAGGGTCCAGAGCAGGTGAGCTGCTCCCTTCCCCCAGTGGTAGAACAGGGAGGAGAGCGCTGGGTGCAGGGAGGGGACCTCAGCTGAGATCCTCCTGGTGTGGGGAAGGGGCCCAGCCTGGGCCCGGTGGGGAGCTTCGGAAGTCTGGCTAAGCAGGCGCTGGTTCATACCAACTCTTACTCTGCCATCTTCCTCCAGCTCTTCAAGCTAGCCCCCCTGCCCCACCTGTCCGGGAGAATGGGCTCTGGGTGTCCTCCCTGAGCTCAGACTGTGGACCCAGAGACCTCAAGGAAGAGTGCCCGGCCGGGCCCGGGCAGGTGCCAGTGCAGAACTACCAGGGCAGAGTTGCTTCGGTGTCTCGGTGAAGTCTGCAACTGACCCAAGGAAGAAACCCAAGAGGGGAAAGGCTGGGAGGCATGAATTGCCAGCACTTTAGCCACTTGAAAACAGCTCCACTTGGAATGTGAGGCGGTTGTATGTTCAGCTGAGAAGTGAGGGGGCTGAACTCCACCGTCGCTGGGCTCCTGTCAGTCCGAGGCCCAAGCGTCCACCACGACAAGGGGAGAACAGAGCGAGGGGCCTGGAGGAAGGGAGGACATTGAAGAAAACCGTGTCTAGACTTTCCCCAGCCCTCTCCTTCTTTCTGCTGCCTACAAGAGCCCCAGGCCCGGCCACAGTTCTGTCTCCACCTCTTAGTCCCCTGTTCTCCAACCACAGAGGACAGAAATAAGGAAGGAGTCTGTGCTGCCTTCAGAAAGTATCTATATACCTGATCAGCCAGTTGCATTCCACAGAGGGAGGCCAGACTGCAGCTTAGGCCCGCTCCCCACAGGGACATCAGTAGGGCATCCTGTGAGGGCTCCCAGACTGTTAGAGGGGGCAGGCTGGGTTGAGGGATGCCCCCCGAGTGCACAAATTTTTGTGCACCGGGCCTCTAGTATTTATATAAAAGTCACAAGTATAAATACTTGCTGACTCTAGCCAAGCTAAGAATTTTCTTGGTTTATAAAATCAATTCACTATTAGCATTTTTTATAATAAAGTTTCTATTTATTTAGCCATTGCAATTTGAATCCCAACTATGTATTTGTTATAATAATAATGACTTAACATTTATCAAGTATTTGCTATATGCTATGCATTGTTTTAAGTGTTTTATATATATTATCACAATTCTCTGTGTGTCTTTGTGAGGTAGGGACTATTATTAAGCACATTTTTTCAGATCAGGAAAATAAAGTACACTGCTCAAAAAAGAGTGGTATAAAGTAATGAGAACTACTCCCTAAAAAGAAAACCTAAATTCACATGCCACCTGTCATTCACTGCTATATTGAAGAAATTATTTAAACTGAGGTTTCAGTAATTCAAACATAAAATAGTGATAATAGTAACAAATAATAATAGTCATGTCTATCTTACAATGTTGTCTTAGGATCAACTTACACAATGTACATAAAATGCCTCATAAAACATACAAATGTATTAATAACAATATTATTATTATTACCTAAGAATAATACTTTTATTATTTTTATTATTGTTAGATGGTAAAAACTCTCCATTTGGTTATCTGATCTATAATTAGCAACATTATACATGGCTTTTATATCTTTAAACTCAACAGGATTATACTATTTTTCAATAGAACTAAAAGACATTACTTACTTTCTACAAGTGGATCTAAAATGGCTGAATTTTCCTTGGGAGGAGAGTTCAGATTAGCCTCTCAAGGGATCTTTATCTCAAAAATGTTAAGGACTCCTGATAGTGGAACAAATTGCTTAACCATCGGTTGGAGGTAGTTTTTAAATCATGGGATCTATGGATTTTAAAAGCATGGGCCAACAAATTCAGATTTATGTTATTTCCATTATCAATTGGTCCCTTGAACTTTCTCTCTTTCCTAAAATAGCTGCATGAATCTAAGAACAATGCCAAGCATAAATGATTCTGGCCAATTAATCAGAACCTGTTTCTCATGGTTACAAGTTGAGTACAAAATATTCCAGCAGTCAAGAAAGAGCTTTTTAATTATTCTACATGTTTATAATTTATAAAAGATTTATAAGAATTTTCCTCTGTTTTTAATAGTAATTTATTTTTTTCTTTTCTTCTAGAACACCATTCTCAAAAATGAAGTCCAATTCCAGATAAATATTTCATCTTTCAGTCTTTCATCTTTCTACCAGTACTTATCCTTTTTTTCTTCCTTAAACTGTCATTAAAGAGAAAATCATGCTTTTCCAAAGAGAAGCAACTCCAACGCATGAGGTTTCCAAAAGTATTACTAATGCAGAGGGATTTATTAACTGGGAGGGACAATTCTAGCATTGCCTGTCAAGCCTACAAATATTTAGAAATAACAAGGAGTAGAAGAGTGAGACTCAAGCTTCCTTGCTCTGAGAAACTAAAGCTGTATCTCTAATTTGATAGTCACTTTACTTCATTATATTTTATCTCTGCAATTTCAGGATTTAAAATTTAGATTATACAACTTTGATCTATACACTGCTTTTCTTCCTACTCTAGTCTATTTTATGTGAGCATAAAATCCCCAAGCAAACACCCTTTAGATGGCTGACAGCCAGGACTAGTTTCCAAACCCTGGAATTCTTTTTCCAGTCTCATGCTTTGAATTTGGAAGTGAAATCCATTTGTTTTAGCTCGTTCATTTGTTTTCCTTGGCCTAATGCAGCTTAAGTGTCATTAAGTGTTTCTATGATGTCTGAACATGAAGGAAGAAGAAAAGTACAAGATATATTACAAGCAGAGAGGGAACAGAAATGTCACAGAATTCCAGAAAGCCATCATGCACCCCATGTTCAATGTTTTCCTCTCTGCTTTCAAATCCTTTCAGGGTATCCTCAATTCCATCTTCATTAATGAAATCTCATTTATAGCAAAATAAAAATGTTTATATTAAAATATCTGTCAAATCAAAACTGTTATCTTCATTTAATGTTAGGGAAAACTTCAAGGCCTTTCTTTTTTCATTATAGATAGAGACTGTCTGATTACTAGACCATAAACACTCCTAATTCTATCAAGGTAAGTCATTTAAAAATCGACATATAAAAGTTTCAGTAGATTGATTACATTGATGGCTCTAATTCTTCACTTCCTTCGTCATTCACACTCTTTGCCATATGGCTTTACATGTCCTCCCTCAAAAAACAGGGGAATATATTTTCCTATCCCTTTATTTTGAATTCAGCTCTACAACTTGCTTTCCTTGGTGGAATGTTAGCAGTTATGGTGCATTCGGGGCTTGAAAAAAAAGTATTCAAGCGTCTGCCATTGCTCTTGCACTTCTACCAGCTATGAACATAGCCAGGCTATCCTGCTGGAGTTTGAAAAACACGTGGACCGGTTATTCCAGCTGAGGCCATCCTACATCAGCCCGCACCAGTACATCCTGAGTGAGCCAGCTTGGATCAGCAGAGCAGCCTCATGCTCCAGCTGACTACAGGTGCATGAGCAAGCCCAGCCAAGATTATCTGAGTGTGAGATAAATAAATGTGTATTGTTTTATGGCTTAAGATGTAATGATTGTTATGCAATATTGTGACAACAAATAGCTGATACATGTGCATATAAATATGTACATATACATAAACATATGCATACATTATAACATACTTAGAAAAGTGTTGGAGGGTAAAATATGTTTCTGAATAGTTATGTGCAACATATATATATATATGTGTGTGTATATATATATGAATAAATTACATGATAGATTTAGAAACTGTAAGGTTACAATCACAAAAATAAACCATTTTCCCTAAGCCACTTTACCGCAAATTTTTTTTGTCTAAAAGGAGTTTTCCAATTATTCACCCCACCCTTCAATGTGTTTGTGTATTTGAATAATTTATTTATTTTTTTTATTTTTGGCAAAATTTAGTATTTTTAATTATTTAGTTCTCAGGATGTTTTATCTTAATTTTGTATATCTAGCAAATATTACATTTGCAACACCTTGGGAATGATGGAAATAGTTTTATTTTTGCAGGTTTTATGTAATATTTTATTTATTTTTGATTGTATGTCAAGAATAAGAAAATGAAACTCTGTATTCAGTTTAAAAAGGTTAGTGCCCTTGCTGGTGTGGCTTAGTTGGGCAACAGCCCATGCATCAAAAGGTTGCTGGTTGGATTCCTGGTCAGGGCACATGCCCAGGTTGCAGGCTCAATCCCTGGTTGGGGGGCATGCAGGAGGCAGCCAATCGATGTATACCTCTCACATCAATGTCTCTCCCTCTACCTTCTTCTCTCTCTAAAAATCAATAAAAAATATTTTTTAAAATTGTTACCAATCAATTCCTGCCAATAATACTATCATTAAGTTCAATAAATTATGTAATATATGATCTTGATTACAATTCAATTATGTATTGTCCTATGCATTGAGTTGTATTTCTTAAACCAGTGTTTCTTCATAAAGTAAAACATACTGAAACATTTTAATCTCATGTGACATGCTGTGAATTTAAAACATCTTTAATCTTTCAAAAATTAAATATTTCAAATCAGTCTTTTACATGTCCAAAACAATCCTAATGGGGAAAAATAAACAATGACATAAAAATGCAGTACATTTGATGAACATTAAATATGTTAAATGTGTTGGAGGTGAATTGAAACTTATTTCTCCTTATCTTGTCCGGCTGCCATCCATGTCAAGGAAACAACTTGGGAATTAGAAAGAAGTAATTATGGGAATGATAACACTTAATGTTCAATCAAAGCTAAGAAATACTAAAATTTTACACACAATAGGAAAGGGACAAAATGGACACTTAGTAAAGCTAAAGTGATTATTTCATGCTCCTGCACACACACACACACACACACACACACACACACACAGAATTAGAGTAGATCCATCCCTAGGAAAACATAAATTGCCCAAGTAAACTAAACAAGGGAATACATAAATTTGTCCTTGCTCATCAAAGATATTATATTTTAGATACTTGAAAAGAAAGCCAACAGCACCCATGGTCAGAGCCCTCCAAACTTTCTCTCCTGCTGCCGCTGTCCACGGGGCCAGCTAGTTTCCACGATGGAAATGTTCTTTCTGTGCTGTAACATGCTACACACATGTAACCTTTCCAACTTGCTTTGGGATCAGAGCTTATGAAATTTAACTCTATGGCACGTCGATTTTTGCTTATTCTGAAGGAATGCTGCTGTATTTACCCAGCAGAAGCATGAGTAAATGTTGGAAAAACAATTCCAGTTAGATCCATCTCACGTGGTGGTATGATCTGATACACTCTCATAATCTAGTTTAAAATACTTACAAAATATATTATAAATGGCAAAAATGTCCAAGATTACAAAAACAAAGCTTAGGGAAGATGGTGCTGGGGGTGGGTGGGGTGGGGTGGGGAATTTCACTAGTTGCAGTATCAACAGGTTTAGACTGAAAAACACCATTCATCCACAAGCCAGGAAACAGCCTGAGAACACGCCAATTAAGAATGCTGAAGTTCCACTGCAGCAAATCGGGCATTGCTGCCAATTTAATGGGCTTGCCGCACAGACTTCCTTATATAATTCCAGAGTGTTATTTGGTTATTAGCCTACTGAGTAGACAGTGCCCTCTAGTGGATACTCGTTTCAAAAGCACTCCTCGCTGCCACTACCCACTCTTACCTTGAGCGGGCTCTGCAGTTCTTGCAGCTAATTTGCTGCGCACACATTGCAACTGCTGGCAAGCCCACCCTCAACTCAGAGACCAGCCAGCTGAGAGGAGAGCCAGCCAACACTGAGTAGTTATTGTCAGAAGAAATTTTGAATCAAAATCGGGTGCAAAGTGCAATGACTAGGGGTGGGTGGAAAGTTTTGTTCTCTCAATTTTAATATTTAGCATGCCTTCTAGAAAGGCAATTGGTTCAGGGACTTTCAAAAGAAAATCGGGGATATGTTGTTTAAGGGTACACGCTTGCAACTAGTAGATTAAAATAAAAAACCTATAGCTCTATGCACAGCATAGGGATGGTTAACAATACTGTATTATAAGCCTCGAAGTTGCTAACAGACAAGATCTTAATTGTTCTCAACATAAAAATGATGACGATTATGTGACCTGACAGACGTGTTAGCTCACACTACGGTGGAAATCATACTGCAATATGTAAATGTATCAAATCCACATGTTGTACATCCTAAACTTCCACAATGTTCTGTCAGTAATGTCTCAATTTAAAAAAAGAAATAAATGATAACAGAGAGAACAGTAATACAGAGTAGGAGACTTTGTTCCATCATGAAAGCAAGTTAAAAAGACTTTTAAATGTATTTTGAAGAAGACTGTAATTATATGTGCTACCTCTATCCTTAGTGATTGAGAGTGACTAACACGTTATAAGCTATGAGTAACAGAAAGATTGTAAAATAAAAGATAATTCCAAATAAAATAAAACACTATACAATGTTCAGTACATAAAATAAATTACATAGTTTAAATGTAGATAAATAGGTAGGATGTTCATTAATTTAATAGAAATAGACTCATGCATAGAGTTGGGGGATGGGCTGGGTGGGGGGTGGGGGGATTGAGCAAAAATGAAAAAAAGAAGAAAGAACTCATGGACACTGACAACAATGGGGTGATTGCCAGGGGGGAAGAAGATGGAGGGTGGTATAGAAGGGTATAGGAGGGAATACATGGTCATGGATGGAGACTTGACTTAGGATGATGAACACACAATACAGTGTACAGATGTGTTATAGAACTGTGCACCCGAAACCTGTATAATTTTCTCAAGTAGTGTCGACCCAATAATTTTTTTAAATATTTTTATTGATTTTAGAGAGGAAGAGAAAGGGAGAGAGAGATAGAAACATCAATGATGAGAGAGAATCATTGATAGGCTGCCTCCTGCACACTTCCAACTGGGGATCGAACCCACAACCCAGGCATGTGCCCTTGACCGGAATCGAACCTGGGACCCTTCAGTCCGCAGGATGACACTTTATCCACTGAGCCAAACCAGCTAGGGCCCAATAATTTTTTTTAAAAAGTTAGGCCCCTTCCTCTCTCTACTAAATAAACATTAAGCAAACATTAAAGAATGTACATTTAAAATGGCAATAAATCATTTGTTTGTGCAATAAAATGGCATGTTCCAGACAGCCTGCGTAATCCTTGACTAAGCATGTCCAAACCTCTGAACAAGGATTTGCAGCTATGGTTGAAAATAAGGTGCATATATTTAAAATCAATAAAAACACTAAGACGTTGTCTTCCTTTCACAGTGTCTGTCTTTAGCTCAGGGATCCAGTGGTGGTTCTAATCACAGATCCCAAAAAGCATCTTTTTTTCTTACATGAAAAGATTCAAAGCCTGCGAGCACGGGGGTGCATACATGGTAATAAAGGTGTTGGCAAATTTCATCTTAGGATAGGGAGCCCCTGCAAAGGCAGAAAGAAAAGGAGCCCTGGGAGCTGTCCCAGGCAATGGGGGTACATGGACGGAGCAGTTATACAAAAGCGAACACAAGGACCGCAAAACAAAACAGGTAAATGCAATCCAGGCACCAGAAGATCTGCTGTGCACAGCAACAGCCGCTGCCAAATCTAAATCGACAAGAAAGCACGCTAGGGGCCAGAAAAAGGGCAAATCATCATATAAGTTAGCAAAAATAATCTAATCAAATAAGACTACATGATGTCTCATTGTTTAACTCTTAGAAGCAGAAGTTTTTTAACAGCTCCAGGGAAAAGGGAAATTAGATAGAAGACAAAGGGGAAAGACATGCTTCTGAAAGAATTTATTATATTAAGTTTCAAAAATTATTTTAAATTCCCAGGGAAATCAGTATTGTTGTCGCTTTGTACGGGGAATAGTTGCTTAGATTTATTCACATGGTTACCATTTTGCTGCTCTTCATTCCTTCCTGCATTTCCGTGTTTCTACCTGGACTCATTTCCCTTCTGCTGGAAGGACTCCCTGTATATTTCTTATAGGGCTGGCCTCCCAGGGAAAATTCTCAGAATCTTTACCTACAAACGTTTTTTATTTTACCTCCACTTTTAAAGAAACTTTTCACTAAGTAAAGAATTCTAGGTCAGCAGTTACTTTCAATACTTTAAAGATATCATTCCATTGCCTGACTTACACTGATTCTCTTGAGAAGTCAGTCACTCATTTTATTGCTGATCTTATAAAAGTTAATACATCTTTTTGTCTCAGGCCTCTCTATTCTTTATATTTTCCCCCATCTTTGGTTTGAAATAGTTTTACTATGATGCAGTTGCATGGTATTTTGTTTGTTTTTCCAATTTATCTATGCTTGGGTTCATAGCTCTTTGACTCTAGCTGGGTTACTCTCAACACTTTTGAAATAGTGTCAATCATTTGATCTTCAGATGTTGCTTTTGCTCCAATAACTCTTTTTCCTTCTGTTTAAAAAATTTCATCCAAGGACCCTTTCAGGTGCCCAAGTATCCTTCATGATCTTTTTGTATTTCCCATTCAGAGGGGAGGGGTGTTGTGGGACGGGGTGAAAAAGGTGAAGGGATTAACTGGTAGTTACAAAATAGTCATGGGAGTTAAGTAAAGCATAGGAAATAGAGGCAGTAATAACTATGCCAGGTGGGTACTGGAAATATTGGGGGAACACTTTGTATATGGTTGCCTAACCACTATGCTGTACACCTGAAACTGATATAAAATGATATTGAATGTCAACTGTAACTGAAAAATAAAATTATAAAAATAAAATTAAAGAAATAAACAAATAGAGTGCTCATGAGAGATCTCATCGAATGACATTTGAACAAAGATTTGAAGAAGTAAGCAATGAAGCCATGTGATATCTGGAGAAAGACTGTTAAAGGCAAAGAGCACCAAGAACGCAATCCCTGAGTGAGCCTAGGATCTGTGGTGCCTCAGGACTGGGGCTCCTCAGACCGCTACATGAGTGCCCCTCCCCCATCTCATGGTGTGTTGTCCCACTTCGTGCTCTTAGATGTATAACAAGTCACGGGTCCATGGGACAGCAATACTGGGAGCCAACGAAAACATGGAAGTTAGTGACATTAGGTCAACAGACAAAGCAGATCTGGGACACCAGGCTTCAGGTTTGGGCTGAGTATTGACAAGAATGCTTGACAGGCATTATCTTGACATTGATTGGAGGTGCTCTGGCAGGCCAGATGTTATATTCAGAGACATGAAAGAAAGGATATGTGTCTTAGGAGTTGTGGATTGAAAATATAGAGGAAATGTGAAATACAACGTTTGAATGGCTGAGCATTTCCCCAGATTAATTAAAGACATACATAAAGCCATAGGTTTAGGAAGATCAGTGTGTCTTGAACTGAATAAATAAGAAATGTAAATCTAGATACATAGTTAAAATAACAGAACACCAAAAACAGAGAAAAATCTTAATAATAATTTCAAATTGTTATTCACCTTGCTTCAAAACCAACTTTAATTACTTAACTTAATCCTGAGTTGCATGATCTTTCTCACACTGGATCAATCCTGTCTATTTGAACTTTTTTTTTTTTTGCCTGCCCAATAAGTACATCCACCCAGTTTGTAGACCTTTGAATGTCATGTGAGAGATGAACTCAGTCTTCTCTCCTTTGTCTTCTTCCAGAATGCCCTGTTTTCTGCCATCATCCCTTGAAGTCTTGCCCGTGGTATAAATTACAGGGTGGTCTCACCTCCCCCTGGGCCTTCTCTGATGCTGCCAGCCCACATTTGTGCCACTCACAATGTCACACAACCATATAATGCCTGGCATTGGATCTATTTATGAATGTGTATCAATCACCTTGTTCAATTGAATAATTGATTCTTAAAGGAAATGTACAATGATGATGGTTTAAAGCTGTAGTTCTCTAACTCTTGGATCTAATCGCTTCTTAAAATTTGTGGGGAATATAGCATTCCCAGCTCTTCTTTTTTGCTGAAAGTATAGTAAAAGCCATCATTCACTATCTATGTCATTTCATAAGAGAAAGGACATTTTAACAATAAAAACCTAGTGAGGACATAATCTCATATAAATTTACCTTAATGTAAAGCTCACAATATTGTTCATATTTTCCTGCCTTTACTAGAAATAACTAATAAACTATTGATCAATGGCAGCCCCAGTTGCTTCTAGGCCAGCGTCTAGAAATCACCGCCTTACTGTTATGTTGATTGCCCTACTTCCTGTGGTTAGACTTTGGGCGCTAAAAAATTAATTTCTGAGTGATCAGATAAGTAATCAAAGTCAAATTGTCTTTATTTCCTCACATTTTCTTATTCTCATCATGAATTTTGACTCTCTTCCTCACCTCTCATTCCCAGTCATGCCATTGAAAGGTTTTTGTAAATATACATAAGTATATGTTATCAATGCAACAAATTTTATCTTTTCAGAATTTTTAACTGAAAGTTTTCTATGCCTCTTTGAAGCAAAAGCAGTCTTTATTTGCGACTCTACCACATATATTTAAAGGCGAATGTCAGTCTGACTTCTAGCCTTCCTTTATTGTCTCTTATGTTGACCTTTATTTCTTATTTTTACTTTTTTATTATAACTCTAAATTTAGCACCCTCTTTTCTCTAGTTTGGCCTGGTTTTTACTTCTGTTCTTTTCTCAGCTATACTTAGATTCTTACATAACTTTAATCACTTATTTCTACCCACAGTTCTTCTCATTTACAAAAATATTTTTCCCTCTGCACTTAGAATTCATTATTTTTGACAGTTAATTTTTATTATCAAAGCAATATAATTAATTATAGAATATTTTAACATATTTTTGAAATGAAAGAATATCACTCACAAATCTTACTCTCAAAGATAACCATTGTCAATATTTTGATGTATATCCTGTATTCTCTTAGGGTCTTTTACTGGGTGTTAACACCCTCCCCTCTAAGTTGAAAAAAGGATTATGCATATGATAATTAAAAAAATATTCAGAGGTCCTAGATGGAAATAATGCAAAGATAAAATACATATGCTTATAATATTCACTATCACTGGTCTGCTACCATTAGAAAATAAGAATGACAGATCAAACTATGCTATTTGAATTCTGAAGATGATGGAACATATGACGTAAGGTCCTTGACTATCAATACAACCACTACTGTGATCTATATAACTCTTTTTGAGGATAGCAAAAGGAATACTTTTCATTTAACAAGTAACCTAGCAGTGTCCCCATCATGAAAATAGTTGTCTATTGTTACGATGTGCTGTACAAGATGTCACCTATTATTGATTTCAGAGGTTGCAGTATATTTGAGAGACAATTTGCCTGCCTTCTTAGAAAATCTTCTTTATCCCAGAGACCTTCTGTGGGGGTTGTGTAATCACCTACTCAACTCATTCATCTTTTACTCCCCCACACAGACATCTCACCAGCCCAGGCTAGAAGCTGTGGAAGGTGTGGGGCACTAATAGGGGTGTGGAGGGATTGAGCAAAAAAGAGAAAAAACTTATGAACGGGGACCACAGTGTGGTGATTGCCAAGAGGAGGGGTGGTGGGAAGGTGAAGGAGGACATGGGGGGATAAATGGTGATAGAGAATTGACTTTGGGGTGGTAAAAACACAATAGAGTGTACAGATGATGTATTGTAAAACTGTGCACCCAAAAGCTGTATAATTCTGCTAACCAGTGTCACTACAATAAATTCATAAAAAGAAAAGAAAATATCAAAAGTAAAAGCTCAAAGAAAGGAAAATCAAATGTTTTAGTCAATACAAAAAAAAATTCATTTGATGTTGAAAACTTTAAACACAAAAATAATATATTGACATTATATTAATATAATATAGTCAATAAACTTCAAATTCAAGGCCAAGCTTAAAAGTAAAAATGGGAATTTCTGGTGCCAGAAAATAAGAGGAAACTTAAACAGCAAGTGAGAACTAAAAAAATGTCCCACAGCACATATGGATTTAATATGTCTAAACGGCTGTATTTTTAACAACTTCACCAGGATGCTTGTGGTGGCCATCGGCCTGATATCTGTGAAGTGGAACTGGGCTTCCATCTAAAGAAGAGAAGCTGCATGAGTTGTACTGTCCAGTTTAAAGGACCAGAGAGTCTACCCACCGTCCTTGGGATGTGGCAGAGGGCATCTGATCACCATGGGTCACTGGAAGGAAAACTGTAATCTGATGCAAATCAAAAACACAAGCGTGTGGATGTGGTGTCTGAACGTACACATTTACTGGAAAGACATCCTCACAACTTAGGTCGCTCCGCCTCCAACAGGAACATCATTCTCACCGAAAATGAGCTCGTTTGTACAAATTTCAGTGTACACAAAGGAAATAAATGGCCAAAACCAGAATTAGCAGCTTCCAAAATGGGGAAAATTTACATCCCATCAATCCTTTTAAACAAATTTAAAAGAGATACTATAAAGCAGTTTTAAAATATTCAAAGATAAAAATAATATAACCAAAGTTCAAGAAAAAAACATAATGGGGAATATAATAATTTATTTAATTAACATTAAAAAAGCTCAAACGTTTAAACAGTTATGTTGGACAGTGCTAAAAAATAAAATTGATAAATATAAAGAAAGACTGAAACATACTCAGATAAAAGGAAGGAAATGTGACAGCTAAGACACAAAGAAAGAATTAGATATTCCAACTGATATCTATACAGTTGTAGGAGAGATTCCAGAAAATAAAGGAAAAACAATATATGAAGAGATGATGTTGGATAATTTTCCAGATTTGAAGAAAGCGTGAATACTCAGATCAAAAACACTTGTCAAATCTTGAGTAAGATAAATTAAAAACAAATCCACATGTAGAATAACATATCATAAGGAAACCACAGAACATCAAAGATAATGAGTGAAAAATATCAACTTAGAAAAACACAGATCACTCCCAAGTAATAATTACCAGATTGTCAACAGATTTCTCATGAGAAATGATACATGCCAAATCCAAATGGAGTAATATCTCCTAATTAGGAAAAGTAATATCTTTCTCACCCAGCCTCAACTATCACTTAAAAGCAAGGACCAAAGAGCCCTGGCTGTTGTGACTCAGTCGGGCACTGCCCCATGCACTGAGAGGTTGCTAGTTTGATTCCTGGTCAGGGCACATGCCCGGGTTGTGGGCTCAATCCCTGATAGGGGGCATGCAGGAGACAGCCCATCGATGTTCCTCTCCCTTCCTCACTTCCTCTTTCTCCAAAAGTCAATGAAAAACCTTTAAAAAAAATAGATAAAAGGACAAAATAAACATATCTTATATCCCTGCACCCAATAAGAGACTTCATTTTTTTAGGAAGCACAATTTCAGAGGGAAGTGCTTTTCCCAGAATGGAAATTGAATCTGTACGGAAGGAGTTCAGACATAGTATTTAAGGTCCTCATCTTCTCTGGACAGAATATATGATGTATCTTAATATTAAGCTTTGTTAAGACATGTTCACATAACAATTGAACAATCTTTAAAACAGTGGTGAGCTTTCCTTCTCAGGAAATTTTGGCATTGATTGAAGATATGTTTTGGTTGCCATAACCCAGGGAGGGAGGTACTACTAGTCATTTCGTGGGCAGAAATTAGGCATGCTGTTAAGAAGCATCCTACAGCCCTAGCTGGTTTGGCTTAATGGAGAGAGCATCAGCCTGTGGACTGAAGGGTCCCAGGTTTGATTCTGGTCAGGGGCACATGCCTGGGTTGCGGGCTCAATCCCCAGTAGGTGGTGTGCAGGAGGCAGCTGATCAATGATTCTCTCTCATCATCGATGTTTCTATCTCCCTCTCCCTTCCTCTTTGAAATCAATAAAAATATACTTTTTGAATAAAAAAAAAAGAAGCACCTGGTTGAGGGCAGCCCCTGTGTTGAGCATCTGCCCGCCCTCCCCCCCCCCACCACCAGAGGGAGGTGACTGGTGGCGGCAATCTGGGGGCAGGGCCAGCCAGTGGGTGGCACAAGGCCGCCAGCCAGGGCAGGTGCCAGCGGGAGCCCCCTGTTCACCCTGCCTACCTGTTGCCCCGCAGATCAGCCCTGATCACCAGCCAGGCCTAGGGATCCTACCCTATATATTGGGAACAGTCGCTTAGATTTAAAAAGTAAAACCTGGCAAGGCTACTCTAACACTAATAAAACATGAGGCAGCAATGACATGCATGGACTCTGGCTTGTACATTTTGTGGTCAGCCCTGATTCTAACACTTATAACTATGTGACAAAGCCAATTACTTAACTTCTCTCTGCTTCAGTTTTTCCACCCATAAGATGGGGGAAATGTTAGTACTGCCTCAGAAGGATCATGTTATGTACTACTTTTTATAATCCGGGCAAAAAAATGTAGCTGCCCATACAACAGCAAGATGCCTTTCACCTGTATGAAAAGTATGGTCACTGGTGCATGCAGCTTCCCGGATTGCAAGAGGGATGTCCAACTGCTGGTTTAAGCTCAATTGGGCCTAAACCAGCAGTCATACATCCTCCTGAGGGGTCCCAGATTGCAGGAGGGCACAGGCCGGGCTTAAGGACCACCCCACCCCCCTGCCCCCATGCACGAATTTCATGCACCAGGCCTTTAGAATATGTATATTTGAGGAAAAGAAAATTATCACTTACATACATTGTGGTCAAGGCAATTTACTATGGAATCCTAAGTAGATCACCATTTAATTATTTCCTAAAGGAACTAGAAAGTTCCAGAAACCATTCTAATGCTTTTCCCAACTTCATATGTCCTCAGATAATTAGAATAAATAAAGTCATGCCAAAGTTTATATGATCTATATAAGGCTATAAGACTGTGTGTGGATATGCCCACAAACATTTTAAAACTTATGTCAGCACCACAGAAAGCTATTAAAAACTCATGTGAAACAAAATTATTGAACCGTAAGTTTCTACATATGGTAATAAAAGTAGACTAAATTTGAAATAAAAATGGTGTAAAACTTCCATGAAAGAAAAAATCATTTTGAAAATATATTTTCCAAATGGTATACTTATAATAGCCAAACTCAGTGGAAGCTATAGATGTTTGAAGAGGGCGATGATACTAAAAAGTAAAAGAAAATGTAATAAAGTGTAGTATTTTTCCTTTGTCATTTGTGTAACTGTTGAAAGCAAGCTGTATATGTCTGGACTTGAAGGACATAAAAACATACTGAGCATTTTTGCTGGTGTTATTTACTGACACAGCAATACTGCCTCCTCCAACTGCATCACAGTGTTAGAACACAGTTTGTCATGGATTTGAAGGGACAGAAGTTTTCTTATAGCAAAGACATGCTTAAAATTGTGATGATTGTATCCAACCAAAGGAAATCTTTGGTCTGTACTGGAAATTATAACCCTCAAGAAAAAAACTACATGGAGGATAAAGAAAAAGGGAGAAAAATCATGCAGAAATAGTTTTAGACAGTATGTTTCCATCATTAACTATTTAGATGATATTGGCCCTTTGTTCATGTAATTTCAACATCATTAGTTTTTCCTTAGTTATATACATCCATACAAATTTTTATATGTTTTTATATTACTGGAAATCCTTGCATAACATGCATGTTCTGCTATTAAAATTATTTCACATTCTACTTAAATGTCTTCAATAAAATGGTAGTGCACATTTTATGTGTATTTCTGAATTGACATTCTCAAGGGATATATGCCAATAACCTTTAAATTGGAATCTCTCAAATTTTAAAACCAAAAGTGTAACTGACTTGCTCCTTTACTAGCACTTTGTTTTTCCCCTGAATATCTTAATACATTTTAATAAAATGTACATTTTATTAGCATGTTTCTCTTATTTAACGGATATTTTTCAGAAGGAATATAATTTTATGTAAGATAGGGTAGTATAAAGGTTATGGAATGGCAACAAAGCATAAAATTGTGTTGTAGTTGCTTGCTAGATAGCTAAACAACTTGCTAACACCCAGAACTGCAATATGCAAGACATCTTCATGAATTGGCAAAAATATAAATTCCTATATGATCTAGACTAATTAAGTCCTTATAGAAACTGTGAATGTTGAATCTTCAAGCATCAAAAACCTACGTGTGTGGTGTATGTGTACCTTGGGTTGACAAATGTTTTTTGGAAATGTCCAAATAGTAAGTATTTTAGGCTTAGTCATATGTACACAATAATGTACACTGCAATATTTATGCATATACAAACACATGTATAATATACAATTATTCATTATCTTCCAATTTTGAATTATTTAAAATGCTATTTTTCTCATATTATATCACAATATTTTAAATTAAACTTTGGACTTTGAGATAATTGTATATTTACACACAGTTGTAAGAAATAATACAGAGGAATACCCATGTCATTTACCTTCTTTTACCCAATGGTAACATCTTGCAAAACTATAGTACATGGATGGAACTGGAGAGCATTATGCTAAGTGAAATAAGCCACTCAATGAAAGAAAAATACCACATGATCTCACTTTTATGGATAATAAAGACCATTATAAACTGATGAACAAAAATAGATACAGAGGCAGAGCAGCATTGAACAGACTGTCAAACTACAGCGGGAAGGCTGGGGAGGGTTGGGAGGCGGGAGGGGGGTTATATGCATAACCAATATGCATATAAGCATAACCAATGGACATAAGACACTGGGGGGTAGGGGAGGCCGGGGGAATGTCAAGTGGGGGGAGGGGGCAAGGAGACATATGTAATACTCTTTGTAATAGTTTAAGCAATAAAAAAGCAAACAAACTATAGTACAATACCACACCTGGAATACTGACATAGATGCCATCAAGATTCAGCACATTTCCATCCCCAAAAGATCCTTCACGTTGCCTTCTTATAACCATACATACTTCCCTCCCAACCATAATTCCTCCTACCCTCTTAATTTCTGGCAACCCCTAATTTGTTTTCTATTTCTATAATGTTATGTCCAGAAAGTTATATAAATGAAAGCATATATCATGAAACGTTGGATATTGGCTTTTTCTCATTCAAAATAATTTTCTGGAGATTCATCCAAGTTATTGCAAGTACCAACAGTTCATTCCTTTGTGCTGCTGAGCAAAATTCATGGGCTGGACATATGGTAGTTTGTTTAATCATCCATTGAAAGATGTCTGAGTGTTTCCATTAGGAGGGGGTAATAAATATTCATGTATAGGTTTTTTTATAAACATAAATCTTAATATCTCTATGATAAATACCAAGACATATAATTGCTGGGTCATATGTTAGTTACAAGTTCAGTTTTTAAAGAATGACTCATCATTTTACATTCCCACCAGCAATGTATGACTGATTCAGTTTTCCTGTATCCTCTCCAGTATTTGGTAAGGTTACTATTTTTAACTTTAACCATTCTGCTAGGTTAGTGGTGGTATCTCATTGGTTAATGATGGTGAACATTTTTTATATGCTTATCTGCCATTATTTTCATGTTCTCTGTAGTAAAATCTCTGTTCATGCCTTTGTCCATTTTTTAATTAAATTGTTTCTACTTTTGCACTTGAGATTTGAGATATATTTCATGTGCCAGAGGTACCAGTTCTTCCTCATATAGATAGTTTATAAATATTTTCTTCCAGTTAGTAGCATCTTTTCTCATTTTCCTACCAGGAAGCTTCAAAGAGCAATGTCTTTATTTTTATGAAGTTCAATTCATCAACTTTTGTTTTCATGGATTGGATTATTTTTTTGGTGTTAAGTCTAAGAACACATCACTTAGCCCTACATCTGAAAGATTTTCCTTTATTTTTTTCTTATAGTTTTACATTTTGGAATGTGACCCATTTTGAGTAATCTTTGTATAAGGTTGTGATAAATAGGTTGAGTTTCTTGTTTTGTTTCCTCTCACTCCTCCTCCAGATGTATAGCTCCAGGGCCATTTCTTGAAATGGCCCTTACTTCCACTGAATTGCTTTTGCACCTTTATCAAAAAATCAGTTGGGCATACTTAGTCTATTTCTGGGTTTCCTGTTCTATTTCATATTGATCTGTATGTCTATCCCAATGCTAAAAATCACAGTTTTGAATACTGCAGCCACAAAGTAAGTTCCATAAAATGAACTGGGAAGTGTTCCCTCCTTTTCTATTTTCTGATGAGATTGTGTAGAATTGGTGTCAGTTCTTTAAACATGTGATAGAATTCTCCTGTGAAACCATACAGATTTTGAGATTTCTATGAGAACTGTTTAAATTGTGAATTCAATTTCCTTAATTAACTATAGGGCTATTCCAATTATCTACTTCATATTGAGTAAGTTGTGGTAGTTTGAGTGAGTTTTTCAAGGAATTGGTGCATCTTGTCTATGTTGTCAAATGTATGGGTGTAAAATTGTTTGTTTCAACCATTTATTTTCCTTTTGATGTCTGTAGGATCTCTGTACTGATAGTCTATTTCAGTCCTGATATTGGTCATTTGTGTCCTCTCCCTTTTTTTTAAGTCTTCCTAGAGTTTTGTCAATTACAGTATATTGATCTTTTCAAAAGACCAGCTCTTTGTCACATTGATTTTGCCTATTGTTTTTGTTTTCAATTTCATTGATTTCTGTTCAAAGAATTTCCTTTAGCCATTCCTTTAGCTTGGTTACGCCGGTAACTGATTCTCTTTGTGTTCTTTTATCTGAGAATGTCTTGAGTTCCTCTTTATTACTGACACATATTTTTTTTTAAATATATTTTATTGATTTTTTACAGAAAGGAAGGGAGAGAGATAGAGAGTTAGAAACATCGATGAGAGAGAAACATCGATCAGCTGCTTCCTGCACATCCCCCACTGGGGAAGTGCCTGCAACCCAGGTACATGCCCTTGACCGGAATCCAACCTGGGACCTTTCAGTCCGCAGGCCGACGCTCTATCCGCTGAGCCAAACCGGCTTTGGCATACTGACACATATTTTTAGTGAGCATAGGTTGATGGTTCTTTTCTTTCAGCAATGGGAAAATACTGTGCCACTTTCTCCTGGCCTTCATGATTTCTGATGAGAAATTTACTATTGTTAAAAATCCTTTTCCCTTATAGGTAAGATGTCATTTCTCTCTCTCTGCTTTCAAATATTTTGTCTTTAATTTTAAGGTGTTTAATTTTGAGGTGCCTTGGCATAGATTTCTTTGGATTTATTCTGTTTTAGAATCACTCAGTTTCTTGAATCTGTAGGTGTATGTCTCATTAAATTTAGGAAGTTTTTAGCCACTATTTTTGAGTATTTTTGCAAGCCCTCCTTTTTCCTCACCTTCAGGGAATCTAATAACATAAATGTTCAACCTTTTATTATCTGCAGGTACCTGAAGGAGGTTCTGTTCATGTTTCCACCCCAGCCCCCCATCAATTTTTTAAATTATTATTTAGATTGGAGAAAACTGGCTTGCCGAAGATCATGCCTCCTCCCAAGGGTAACCAACTTCCCATGACTGTTAAACTTAGGTATATAAAGAGATATAAAGGTTCAGCTCTCCTCTCCAATTCAAGAAAACAGCTGGATCAACTGATCCCTCCTTGCGGTAGGACACACGTCAACTTTTCTTTCTACTTAATCTTGCTTTTATTCTTCTCTTTTACATAGGTGAATTATACGACAAAAAAATATTTCTTATAGCTCTGGAGGCTGGAAAATCAGAGATCAATGTGCCAGCCAAATTGGCTACTGGTAAGAGCCATTTTCCTGGCCTGCAGACATCTGCCTTCTCTCAGTGTCCTCACAGATTGGAAAGAGAGAATTCTGGTCTCTCTTCCTTTTCTTAAAAGGGGGCTAATCCCATCATGGGGGCTCCACCATCAAGGCTTCATCTCCCAAAGACCCTCACCTCCCAACACCATCACATTGGAAGTTAGGGCTTCAACATATGAATTATGAGGAGACACAAACATTTAGTCCATAACAGTTATGGAATAATCAGACACTGGTCCATCATTTTTATACTAGTCCCCATTTTTATATGAAGTGATTTTTAATATGTTAGGACTAAAGGAGACAACTAAAGGTCATCTATGTCACTGCCTAACCTTCAAGTTCAATAGACAAATAATTCTATAAAGAATTGGGAGTGAAAAATGGTTTCTCTAATAAGAACGGTAGGCAGTGTTTCTAAGAGAAATATTAATTACTCAGTTAGCAGTTAAAAATCCTAATAATTTTACTGTTCTTCATATTAGACCCATGGGGAAAAAAAACTTAAGTATCCAAACTAAGATTTATATGGTATATTACAGTCAAACTCAATTTTCTACATCTGTAAAATTTCTCCACTGATTATTATCTTTTAATATTCAAGCTGATATTCTAATTACAGAAAATATCATTTTAATCTAGGATTATTATTCAAAAGCAGCAATGAATTAATTTGCTAGGCAAAACTAGAAAGGGGAAAAATTAAATGAAGAAAGAAAAATTTATAATGAGTGTCAGATTGAGTCTCTGAAATTTATTTCTGTGAAAGTTGAATCAATTAATAATAAATAATACTAACCAATTATACACACACACACACACACACACACACACACAGCTCTGCCAATTCCTTTCTCAGTTCTACCTCATAATGTGAACTTGGGCAGATTTTTAAAACTTCTTTACAGCCTCCGTTTTCTTATCAACAAAATGAGCATAATAAAAACTATCTTGAAGATTGTTGCGTGTATAAATGATCATAGAAATGCACACATGGAAAGCCTCAAAACTTGTTGTGTTTGAAGCTATCAAGAAGCATGAATAAATGATGGATGCATAGAAAAGTAAACAAAAGTAATAGCTACTAACTCCAAGTCTACTCAGCATTGAATGACCAAGGAAAATGTAATGAAAATAGGCTGCATGACTCAGTAATGAACAATATTTACAGTCAATATACTGTCTACAGTATTGAGATAGAGCTGGGAAGTGACTTCTTTTCGGCTCAAGAGTAGGAATCTGACGGGCTGCAAAAGCAGAGTGTTCTGGAGTCAACCAGGAGTGACCATGATGAATGTGCCCCTGAGCAAAGAAGTCACATGAAGGGAAGGCAACACACAGAACCCTAGACCAAAAGTGCTTTGAAAACAAAGATATTTTTCAACGGCAGTGAACTTTTCTTTTTCTTCAAAAAAGAAAAATCAATGCACAAAAGTGAAGAAACCTCTTTCCACGAACTTACTAGTAATTAGGGACCTGAGCAGGGCAGGCCTTGTGCAAATCTGTTCAGATTTTATAGCCATCAGTAAAGCTGCTCCCAAGCTTGAACGCATCCCTAATCCTCCCCTGAGCAGGTCAGAGCATGTCCTAAAACTCCCTGGGGAGCGACTTGAAAGCAGTAACAGGTGCCTCTGGAATACAAACAGACTGTTTAGTGAAGTCTGGCATCCTGAGCAGGCCCTCCTGCTCTCTCCCACGGTGCCCAGGCCCTTGGCCGCCAGCAGAAATGAGGCAGAGCACTCCAGAGCCCCACAGAGTCCACATTCTTTGCTGAAGCGAGTTCAGCTTTCAAGAAAGAGCTAAGCATTAACCCTTGGTGTAGTGTCCAAACTCATCTAATGTTAGCAGAACAAAATATAAATCAACAAGAATTGGGTTTTGGAGTTGCCTGAGCCTAATGCCAACTAGGAACGCTGATTTGGTTTATGGCACACATGGGCCCTACCTCTGAGATGCAAGGGGTCAGTCACGGTGACTTCTCTATTGTGAAGCTCTCGTCTGGCAGCCACACAGTGTTAGAAGCCGGCAGGCCCTGCCTCTGGTAGGCTTATCCCTCCACCCGCACATGGAAAGAGGAAAGTCCTTCACTCTATGAATCGACATCTTCAGGGGTTACTGCTTGATAGGAACTTTTTATATTAGAGGACATTAGGAAATCTAATGAGGACGGTGTCTTCCAGAACTCATTTCACTGAGTAATAACAACGGGGCAAGAAATGACGTCAGCATCCTGCGGTCTAAGGAACTCACTCTAAGGATGTAGATGTGATCAAAGGAACACCAAACTAGAATGGCATCTTAATATGAGTGTTTTAAGCTGTGAAACATGTTTCAAATTCCATCACTAAGTTATAAAACACAGTTTTTGGCCGCTTTCAATAATTAAGAGGGTGTTTTTCCTGAAAGACCGCATGTGTCTACAGTAAAAACATCTGTCCAACATCTGCCAAGAGCAAGAATGCACACACTGAGGAAAATTGCTTTTGTTCCTGAGCAGCAAACCTTCAGCGACAGTCGACAACAACAACAAAGAGCTGCTATTTTGTTGAAATTATGTTTTTGGTTTCTGGCATTACGAAAGGACTATTTAAAATGTAAATTGATTCACAGTTGTTCTGTTAACTGAGGCCAGCTGTGCAGATGAGGACTAGACATCATTTGCTCTCATATTACTCTTGTTTCCCTTCCCCGGTTCCCTCCATAGGCACCGTCACAGCAGGAAAACACATTCTACTATCTGCTCAGTGTCATTAAGGTGCAAACAGATGAAACCAATTCTCAATTTACAGCTCCCTGGGGGGAAATCCTTCATTGACGAGAGATCAAACTTCTAATCTATTAAAATGAAAAAATGTACAAATCCTATGGCCTGGCAAATTTGTTTCTTATTATCTACCTACATCAGTCAGTATTTCATCAGAGAAGCAGAACCACTAGGAATTCATATATATATATATATATATATATATATATATATATATATATAGTAATATATAAAATATAAAGATATATATGTATATATACATATATGTATGTGTATATATAATGTAATATATAAAATATATATAGATATATGTGTATGTATATATATATATATTTATATAGGAAATAAGTACATATATTTGGGGTTTGAACTTATGCAACTGGGGGAGCTGGTGGCACACTCTATGTGCAGCTGTTCTTTCTGTGTCTGGTGCTGGAGCCTGACATCTACAGGCAGTCAGGAAGGGAAAATGGATAACATGGGAGAAGGAAGAATGAACTTGAACCTGGGAGGCTGAGCCTGGTGCCATGAGGAAGGGTAGGGATCTGCGTTCGTCTTGCACCACCACCAAGCTTGTCAACTGAATGATTGGAGTGTCCTACAGAAGAAGTTGGCTCTTGTCATCATGGAGCTAAACATGTAACATGTTTCTTGTGCAGAAGTAGGAGAAGCTGCAGCAGATTTGGCTGGAGCTGGCCTCACCGTGGCCCACCTTCTGCCCCACGGACTCCCAGGGACCAGCACATAAGCTGCCACTGCAGGAGCTGGACAGCCCCTGGTGCCAGCACCAACCTTCCAAGTATAGAAAAAATATGGCTCCTGCTGGCTTCCAAATCTCACAAAAATGTCTCTTAGAGCCCACACTATGTAGGAACTTGTAGAAAGGGGAATTTCAGGAAAACAGTTTCAGCTTAGCAAGGGTGAAACATACAAATCTATCACACTACCCTAAAGATATACACCCTTATATGCCCAAGGCAGCTTATTTTTTGTTGTTTTGTTTATTAAATTTATATGGGAAAAATAATCTGCATGCTTATGTCATCATTATTCTTTTATTTCACAACAATCATCTGGGTTTGTGAATAGCAGTTTTCTGAGATCAAGTCACTGAAATTCACTATAGAGACTGAATGAACGCTAAGCTTTTAATACTATAATTGGATGAATCTAACAGAAACAGTGGAAGGCTGAAATATCCTACCTTAAAGCACTTAAAATACAGATGTTTGAAATATTGATGAATGACATGGATAGCAAAAAAAACCCTTTTAAAAATTTATTATTAATTGCTTAACATTCATTCAGGTGAAAGCATCAGCTTGTCTTGTTTCTCTTTTCTTTGGGTCCCAGATATGAGGGACTATGAGGCTGACTAAGTCATTATGTATTCTACATGCAATTCTCCTGCGACAGCCTTTCAAGAAGAATTAGGAAGCTTGAATATTAAATGCCAACAATCGCTGACTAGGATAAGGTCAGTTTCAAGGATAAAGATAATTTTTGAATTGAGTGGTTTGTTCCACTTCCATAAAAACAACTTCAACAATAAGGCTTTGTTATTGTGTGTCTCGTTTACGAAGAAAGTCATTGCCCCCCAGTAACTTCACTTAAAAAGAATGTATATACATACTCTCTCTCTCTGTTTCTCTCTCTCTCTCTCTCACACACACACA